>NW_020955319.1:1280081-1577578 GCF_003031625.1 Empidonax traillii | reverse complement strand
GCAGCTGCTGAAGATGAAAGGAAATTTTTGACACTAAACTAAGAAATGTACAGTACTGACAAGTACTTACATTCTGAGAGAGGCTGAGTTGAATCTCTAGATCCGGTACTTCTTGGAGATATTTATTCACAGAAATAATTAACCAATAAAACAAATAGTCTACTGCAGCAAACAGAAGCCAGATGCAAAGATGAATAATTACAGGGAGAAAAAAATAAAGCATTTTTTTCCTGTCTTTTCTTGTGAAGCAGAAAGATGGGATTGTCACATAATCTTTTCTTTCTTTTCTGTTAAGTGGCAGAAGACATGGTTTCCGCTGTTGCTTTTGGTGCTCATCAAATGCAATGAATTCTTTTGTGATATAAGTATTTTTAAACTTGGTACCCTGAGAACCCAAAAATTTTTTTATAAAAAGGCCAGTTCCAAAAGAAACTAGAAAAATCCCAACTACAGGCAACACTTTCTGGCCTATATAGGGCAGTATAGTCAGCATAAAATATATCTGGTTAGCAACTCTCTGGATTTCTTGCTTTGTGTCATTTAGCTCTTGTTTTAATGCATCATCTGAAATTGAATAAGATGGTGTGAATTCATGCTTTAAGGTCACTATATCTTTAGGTAGTGCAGCAGAAAGTGTGGCCGACTCATAAATCCATTTCACTGCCTCAACATAATATTTTATCAAGGCAAATTGCTCATGCTTCAAATGACAGGTTATGGTGTCTGCCAAAACCTTTAGGTTGTGAAAAATATTTTGGATGTTGCTGGCCACCATGACACCTGTGCCAGCAGTAATAAGAGCGTTCCTGCCATTTTTCAGTCCACAGGAAAGAAGGAACAGGACACTAAAACAGCGCAGGTGCTTGAAACAGAAGAGCATGATAGAAAGCGAGATCCAGATGAATCCAGAAATCAGCAAGGGACCCAAAGAGTGGTGTGCCAGGGAGAAGTGCATGCCAAGGAAAAAAAGAAAGCTGGAGAGGAAGCTAACTGCAGAGCAAACTCCAAAAAGCTTCATCCAATACTTCCAGCCAGGCTTCCTTTCGGATATAAAAATTTCCCATGCGTTCTGGGCTATTGAGACAAATGTTCGCATTTTCTCCTGATTGTTGCTGACACTGCGATAGCTCAAACTAAAAGGAAAGAAGAAGAAAAATACTGTTAGTTACAGGGTAACACTACTGACAGTGGTGTGCTTTTAACTGGCTTGTCCAATACTTCTCCACACTGCAAAAAATGCAGGTCTGACTCACCTGGGCCTGAACCCCTGCACCTGAAACCCAAATATTTGTCCTCAATATCACACATGTAAATACTAAAGAGGTGACTCTAAATGGTTTTCTAACTTTTTTCTTCTATATTTTGCACACTTTGATTAGCTATATAGACATAATGGTCCATATGTACGTGCGTGTGTGCGCCTGTGTGAGTGTATGAGAGGGATGCAAGCCTCCTGTAGCACCCAGTGCTCCCTGCAGATGCTAGCTTTGCCTTGTAAGGGCACCAGAAAGGCAAACAGGGGAGCATGGAAGCTTCCCATTGGTGCTCCAGTGAAGGGGAACAGGCCTTGATCCATGGGGAGCAGCCAGAGTAGCTGCCAGGGAGGAAGGAACAGGTGATGTGAAGCAGCCTGTGCACACTGCCCAGGGATGGGCAGTGAAGCTCTGCTTTTTCAGCTGGAGGCAGGTTAGTACAGGGGGAAGAAAGTGTGCTTCAGGAATCATTCCTTCTTTACTGTGTGGATGACCATGCACTGGAACAGATTGCCCAGAGAGGTTGTGGGGTCTCCCTCACTGGGGATACTCAAGAACTATCTGTATGAAATCCTGTGCCATGTGCTCTAGGATGACCCTGCTTGAACAGGGAGGTTGGACCAGATGATGACTCACTATCTTACTCACTCCAATCTTACACATTCTGTAATTTTATGTCATATTCACTTTTAACCCTTTTTAACCCTAATATCTTGTGCTTGTCTCCATCTCTCCTGACTACCAACATACCCATTATGTAAATTACAGAATATTTCTGTGATTCAATTCAGTTTGATTGAAGACAGTCCAGCGCTCATATCTTTCCTTCTTCTTTTACATTATAATATTAATAGTGCTATTTGTCCAAAGATTTGATTTATATTCCCTTTAGCCTTTTAACATATTAGAACAGATAAGATGTTAATTAAATAAAATAAACAGTTGTAAGTTTATCTTCAATACAGAACAGTTGTCTTCACAAAATACTTCCTGAAGATATGACTTTGAATTTTGCTTAGCTTGAACACGCCAGGTAGCCAGGAGCTATGATTTTGTACATACATTGTATTTTACTAACTTTCTGAATTCTGCTAGCATTCACGGCACCATTTTCCCCTTCTTCTCATTGTAATTAATTACTAGTTGTGTCATTGGTGGCTTTGCCATGAGTTGTCCTCTGCTTATGTGGATGGTCTGCTTTGTCCTCTTTCTAGTAAAAGACACTTTTAGGAAACATAATTAAAAAGCAGATGTTCATGATCCTGAAGTCAAGCAGAACCAGACCTAACAGCCAGCAAACCCTGTCAGCAAATCCTGTACTTCCTCAATCAGGTCGCTGAACAGCATGTGTCACCACAACATCTTTGTAGATATAAGAAAAATTGCTTTGCAGAGTGAATATGTCTGGCATTCTGTTCTTGATTTAAACCATTAAAAATAAAATGCAGAAAGTCTAGGATTTCTTTAATACTATGCAAAAGCATCCCTGTGATAAAATAACACATTTTGTGTTTTCTTGATCAGCACCAATTTCACAGTTTTTCTCAAGCACAGTTTTTTCATGGTTTTGTGCATTTCTTTGTATGGGTATAGTGCATTTGGGTTAATGCCTATAAGCATTCAGTAAATGCCTGCAATATATGATGGGGAGTTTGGCATGACTGAATCTAAGAATTGGAGAGAGTTAAGAACAAATCTTTAAAATTCACAAAAGCTATACTTCTGGACTGGGAGGCTGGAGAATTGTAAAATGTGGACAGAACTTGAGAATAACCAAAAAGTCTTATTTACCGGGCAGACTCAGTGCTGTTACATGAGATCTCTGCAGTACTCAGAACATACATGATAGGTTTGTCCCTAACCTGCATGAATCCAAAGCTTTAAAGCAGGAAAGGACCCAGTGGACTTTGGAGCCTGTGGTATTGATACTCAGGTGTCCCTGTATGTTTACTGAAGATTGGGAAGCAAGTATTCTCACCCTCTCCAGAGCCCACATCTGAGCTCAGACTTTCCCAGGGTAAAAGTGTGCATCTCAATGGCTTGTCTGACACCTCAGTTTTTCCCCATAAGACATCAGCAACAGGCGTAGATATTCAGCATTCAGCAAGGGAGAGTCACTCAAAGGCTGAAAACTCTAAACCTAAAAAATGTGGAGGCTGAAATTTCTTGTATAAGCAGGCACTTAAACAGCTGTGAATGCTTGGGAAAGGAAAATAACACTGTCGCTCAGAGGTAGAAATAAATCTTTGGCTGCACTAAAGAGGCTAATTCAGTGCTTAAAGAAATAGTAAACCTTGAGAGCTTTCTGGAATGATTCCTCTTAAAAACATAAATCACGAAAGCTCTCCTGAAGCTGTTAGGTGCAGTTATGAATTCTAACAGGAGGCTGACAAGAACAAAGCCTTCATTTCAATTTCAGTCTGAAGCAAAGTACGTTTTCTTCTGTCCTGTACATGAACTAATGTGGGGGCTGTTACCATTATTTATGTAGCACAAGGAAAGAATTATTCTTGGAAAGCAGTTTCTTGCTCTCAAGTGTTGCTTTCTTTCCACTATAGTTTCTCATGATAAGAAACTCCCACAAAGGGGAGCTGGAAACTCTTTGCTCTAGTTCTGCTTCTGAATCTGATTTTTTGTAGGGTCCAAGGAGAATCTCTCTATGCCTTAGTTTCCCTCTCTAGGAAATACTTAGCTCTGGAGGCATGGTATTCATCTATCATACGGCATGCTGGCAGCCGTAATTATTAAAAAAAGTTCTCAAAAACAGCCTCTTCAGCAAGGAGATTGGGCCATAATTCTTAGGGCTTGTGATGCACTGAAAGTAATGTAACATAATTTAGAGGTATTTTTCTATTTTCATTTTGAAATAAAAGAGAATAATCTAAAAGCATTTTTAAGAACCTGCTTGTGATATTTCAGATGTGGCTACAGATTTGAGTAAGGAGAAGATAAGTGCAGAGCATCAGGAGTCCCTAGAAAAAGTCTTACCAGCTCAGCCATGAGCCCTGTGCTAAAGCTATGTAATTTTTATACAGTATATGTTCATATTGTGTATGATTTCTTCCCTGCCTTCTATCAACATTCCTCTGTATTCGTCGTCCAAGAAGTTGTGGCTGTCCTTATTACCCATTTGGTCCTGTCCCAGTCCCTTGGTCACCCTGCAGCTAATGATGGCTTGCTACATTAGAATAGAATAGAATAGAATAGAATAGAATAGAATAGAATAGAATAGAATAGAATAGAATAGAATAGAATAGAATAGAATAGAATAGAATAGAATAGATTGAGTTGGAAGGGACCAACAGCTATCATCTAGTCTAACTGCGATAGATCAAAAAAGTATCTGTGAAAGATTCTCTACCCAGGCTACTTCTTGCTTAGACATGATCATCAGGTTAAATTTCTAGTTTATGAATTAGCCGCCAAGGAAAACACCTTGCCAATTTTTAATATTAATGGAAGAAGCAGGTGTGTCCTAAAAGTGTGTAGTGAGTAAAAGAATGGGATTTACTAGATAGTTAACTTCTTTTTAATAGAGACACAGCTGACTTGACAAAGCATGATAAACAGAGTCAGATACCTAAGTTTACTTTCTATTTTGATACAGACCTAACTCAGGACTACAAGCCATTGAATTAGGACTGAGTAGTACCATCTAGTTTTTGTGCCCTTGCACCAAGTCTGACACAACTTTTCTCTGCACAGATGATCTCAGGAGGAGTATGGCAGTTTGGCAGGCCCTTGAACCTCGGCCCTCCATAGTGTGCAGAATCCTTATATATAAAAATAAAGTCTTATTAAGAGAGACATTAGGTTAAATTGAAAACTTATATGTCATTGATGCTAAAGCTTCAATGATCTCAATGACCTAATAAATCCTGTTGGGTTTTTATACAGGAACTAAAGAAGAGAAAGCACACAATAAGAATATAAAAACAAGTATTTCCTTTTTTGGCAGTTTCAGCAGCCTTCTTTTCTAGCCTGGATCAGTTACATTGAAATGTAAGAGAATTACTTCCCTTTTTTGGATACCGTCAAAAAATCCAATGCTGAACTATGTAAAAGGAAAAAATACAGGAGACAGTCCCACATTGTTTCCTTTGTTCAATGCAGGGTATTCAACAGAGAAATAAAAGCCCAATCAAAAATCCAGCAATGTTACTGTAACTATACCCTCATCATTTCTCATGTTCACATTATTTGCTTTTAACTGCAGGATGAAGTAAATGGTACTAAACACATTAAACAGAAGCAATGACTAAAATGTCTAATCGTATGTATGTCCATAGGGACTTGAAATACCAAACAACACAGCAATGCAAACAAAACAATAATTTATACACAGGAAAAAACAAACAAACAAGCAAAAATAGCAACAGATCGAGACCTCTTTTTCTTCACACATTGAAAATAGATGGCTTGGGAAAATTGTGAACACTGTAATATATTAACAGGTCTTTAGGATGCCACAAATTGATTAAATGTCATCTAATATCAGATGTCTATAGCACTGGAGGTTGGACAAGATGATCTTTAAAAGGCTCTTCCAACCCAAGCCATTCTGTGATGCCCACATCTGAGCTGCCTATATGTCAATGAGCAGAAAAGGGCAGTCCCCCAGAATCATACTTCAGACCTGTTTTAGAAGTCCACCCCTACAACAGATGGATTGCATTCTAGAAGAGCTTTTTCTCTAGCTCAACTATGAAAAGTGTCTGGATTACCCAGACAGAGCTACCCAAAGCCATGTGAAATGAAGCTCTTCCTTTGTCTCTTCATTGCTAGCAGGTTGCATTTGTTTAAGCTGGGCACTTGGAGCAAGGCATGGAAAATGTGTTATGGGCGGCTGTAGAAAATGGATAGTTATGGAAGAGACATAGAACAAGAAATCAAATTTTCTCATATCACTATGGACTGTGTTAGAAAGCTGTGATGCAACAAACCCATGGACATATTCTTCCCTTAAAGCACCAGCAGGAATGGAGGCACAGTTTGGGAAACCCAAATGGTAGTTTCCCTACTGCCAAAAACAACTCTACAAAGCACATAAAATTCCAGTGTGAGGGATGGACAGGAACATGAGAGACTATATAGTCCCTTTTCCTACACATAATAACTCTACATAGTTATGGAAGACCTCAGGACTAAATTGTTTCATGAACTTTAGGAACACACCCCCCAGGTGACAACAGTTAACTTAAAGCAAGTCCTTTTACCTTGGAACAGCTAACTTATTCCATGATTATTATCCCAAGTTTCTTGATATTAACCTTAAAGTGTTACTTACAAGCACTCTTGTAAAGCACTTGAAGATTCTTCACAGTGCTGTGTGTCTCTTGACTTTGGTGAGGAACTAAGATGGGCACTAGTAAAAAAATTCACATGAGTAATTTGTTTCCCATACCCTCCCTCAATGAGTCAGACACACTACAATTTTGAAATTGTTCTGGGTTTGACAAAGATTCATGAGGAAGTAACTTCTGCACAAGACCAAAATAGTATATAATTTGCAAGTGCCACTTTCCACCTTTTTTTTCTGGAAGAGTAATAGATATTAGCAAATGAGTTCAGGACCCAAATTTCAAAGATTTAATTTTATGTTGAATAATGCCTTAGGTCTAGAACATTTTAGCTATTTTGGTACTTCCCATTCAAACTAGAAGAAGTTCAGTACCCAAATAAATTTAAAGCTTTAATCATTTTTACCCCACCAAATGTTCCTACTGAGATCTGTAAGAATATATTTTTTAAACAACCTGTCAGAATATGGCCCTTAGAATAAGACCCACCTTAAATATACAATAAAGACACTCCAATTATATACAATAAAAATAACTGATGTACAGGAGGGTAGAACTGTTATGTGGAGAAACCTTTGCTTTAACTTTTGCACTTAACATTTTATTTTTAGTCAACTCTTTGTTTCTGCAGACACTACAGTTTGCATGCATATTTTTGTGTACAGAGGAGAAAGATAATTATGGACACCCATACTCCCTACTTTAAATTGCCAGTTATTGGATTGATTCATTGAAGCAGTCAGTCCTTTTATTCAGTTGTCATCAGGACCATCTGACCATCTGATAAGGAAACTAAAGGCTGATACACAGCTTCAAAATGACAACAGCAAAAACAAGAGTAAGAGGACTGTTACACACCCGTGATACCTTTTCAATAACATCCTTCATGAAAAACTGTCTTTTATGATGCACTTTCAGAACTAAGTTGCAATTAGGGTTTTACTGTTTATGTTTAACCTTCCAGATCCATTTTTTGAATAAAATATATCTATTGCTTTTCTCAGACATGCCATAGGTGGGAAGGTCCATTGCAGAGGTGCTACCTGCTACACCTAAGGAATTCTAAATTGGAGACTGGATCTTTGAAATCAGAGCCTAAATGAGAGTCAGAGTTGTACACCAGTTTCAGTTCTGTCCTTGGACTTTACATTTGTAGAGTCCAATCAGCAACTACTGGAGTGCTGGCACAGGCATTATCTATTTGCCCTTGGTTGAAATGTCCCTGCATGTAATTTTCCAGACAGCTGGTTTTCCAGCAGGTACTGATAGCACTGAAGTAGCAGGTCTCACTGACTCACTGTTGAGACCTGGTTTCCCTTCCACAGAGCAGCCATAATCCTGCTCTTTCAAAAGCAGCTACTGAAAAAATTCAGAAAGCTGGCAGACAGAAAGATGAACATAGCACAATGTTCATAGCATCTAAATTATGCATAATGTAAGGGTATAATTAGATACAGTGAGCCATCAATAACTGGAAAAAGTCTCTGACTATTATAGGATGAGTGGATGAAATGATTTGTTAGCAGAACATATCCTTCATCTTATTAAATAAGGGAAATTTCTGTAAAGGGATCCAGTTAAGTGCATATTAAGTCAGACCAAGCCTCCATGGAATCCAGCATCTCAGCTTTGATAGTGGCATATAGCAGATGTTTACAAATCACACAATGGTGACTGTGGACCATTTGACTGGGGACCCTGCTTGAGTTGGGTGGGGAGGGAAGGGGGAGTTGGACAGATGACCTCCAGAGGTCCCTTCTGACCTCAACCATTCTGTGACAGTTGAGATTCCTATTTTCATTTCTCCAATCTCCAAGGCCCATCCAAATGGCAGCCCAACCATGTGGAGTATGAGACACTCCTCCTAGGTTATCATCATCCGCAATGCTCCTGAGGGTACACTCTTTACAGGTCATTAATGAAGATGTTATGCAGCATTGGCTCCAGTAGAAATCCCTGGGCCACACCACTAGTGAACCCTAAATAGCTGAACTTTGTGTTGCTGATCTCTGGGCCCAGCAGTTCACCCGGTTTCCAATCTACCTCCTTGTTCATGTATCTACCCCACATTCTGTCAGCTTGTCTATGAGAATATTACTGGGGACAGTGTGGAAGGCCTTTCTGAAGGAAAGGTAAACAGTATCCACTGCTCTCCCCTCATCAGTCAAGCTAGTCACCTCATTGTAGGATATCACATTGGGTAGGAATGAATTCCCCTTTGTAAATACATGCTGAATACTCACTGCAAATGGTTTATGGCATTAGTTTCTTTGTCACCTTACCAGAGCTCAAAGTGAGGCTGACCAGTTCCCTGGATCCTCCTCCTTGTTCTTGTTGCAGATGGGAGTAACGTCTGTAAAATGGAAGGAACTGAAAGTTTACACATTCGAACAACAGTACAGTAATGGCTGTTGTTCCGGCTGTCTGTGGTGCTGTACAGATGCCTCTGTCTGCACTGGAAAAGTAAGGATGATTTAAAAATCAGTGCATTTCTGACCTCTTTCCCATTTTTCTTAATCCCTACAGAATGACTAGCAAAACTTGCTTGCACATAAAAAGTGTTTAAAATGTCACTGCTTGAGATCCTACTGTTCTGGCAGTTCCTTAATGCATTTCAACATATGATGATGCTGAGATTAACACAGTCTGGATAACACTGTGCTTCAACTATCGTAACATGCAAGCTAGATGCATGTTTCACTGGGTTTTTCTATAGGATGCTGAAAGCTGCTTCCTTTTGCAGCATCTGTGTGTGGCAAGAACAAAGCAAGTTCATAGCTCTGAGCCCTGTGCGGCATTGAAATCACTCTGTATTCTGCTCTGCCTGCTCCTGCCTTAGGAAGACCTGCTAGCAACTAATAGTCTTTCCTCATGGCTGGCTTCCGGAGAGCCAGGAAAGAAACAAAGATCAGCATTTGTAAATATTTTTGCCTTTGTTTTTGAGTCATGGCTTTAATTATTGTCCCTGGTTTACTGCTACAGCAGAAATTTAGATTAAAATAAGACAGTTGCATTTTGTTTTTTAAGTATCTGAGGAAATGAAATAATGGCAGTGGGTTGTCACTCCCAGTGAGCTGAGCTCCACCGGATGGGCAGTATGTCTGGAGCCAGCAACACAACAGCTATGAGTAAAAGGTTCTCAGATTGAATCACGGTTGCAGAAACTCGGTTCTGAGGGCCCTCAGTGAAAAACCCAATCCAAATACTGCTGAGCTTGGGTAAAGGTTGTATGTATTGCTGGCAGCTGAAACTAATCTTTATGATACAAAGGTATTGTTTGAGTTTTATGAAAATAATTACAGGATGTTTGCTGTAAAGAACTATTCCTGTAAGTTGAGCTGGGGAAGGTTCCTAAAAGTCTCCAGGAAAGCAGTTTAGAGAGGAGTTTTTAGCTGAATAATTTCCATTGATGGCCACATAAATGCTTCTGACTTGGTCTCGTGAAAATGAGATCTTTATATCTCTCTATGGAGTCTTGACTGAGTGCCCAACAGATATCATGAAGTGACTGCCCAAGGCACAGATTTGTCACATCCTTCTTTTAATGGAAGCTGGAAATGTCTGTCTTCACTGTTATAAGGTACTTTACTTTGTTTATTTTTCATAACCTCTTCCATGTAGGAGATGATACTTCCAACAAATTATGCAGCCAGCTACAGCTGCTACCTCCAAATGCACAGAGAATAGGCATTTCAAAAGGAACATAAAATTGAAGTTTAAAAAAGCACTGGTAGCAGTTTCGCCATTATAATGAGGAGCTGCACCTGCCCAACTAGCTCTTCTAAAAAGCAGGATACAGCCTCTGTGAGATCCTGGATTAAGAGATCTGTAACAACAACCTTATTTGGAAATAAATGTTTGTGGGGTCATGACTGCCTGTGGGATTCCTGCTCTTCACTCCACAGCTTGAACTGAGGAGCAGATTCATGGACACATATTTTTGGATTGGAGTTTTGCCTGGTGCAGTCATGTACCTTGTTTTGGACTGATGTGAGTCCCTGATTTGAGCATTCCCACCCTCCAGCTGCTCATCTATTCTTGCTCTAACTCATTTCAAAATCATACTGCTTAGAAAAAGTGTACTATTAAAAACCCTTGAGATATGTGGTATCACTGACACTCTTAACTGGCTAGAAATTACACAAGAGGTTATTCTAGAAAAACTGAGAGGGGAAATATTCTCTGCTGGGAATGAGCTGGGAAGAGCATAGCAACTTCTCAGGCTGAAGATGCTGTGGACACTCACAACAGGTGAGGGGAACACCTGGGGATACTCACAAGGCACATTTCCCAGAAGTGGGTTCCAGATAATTTTCAGCTTAAAGTGAACTCAAGCTATTCATGCATTGGTAACTGATTTTCATTCTTTTTTGTCCTTTGTGTTTTCATCCAAATATTCACTCAATATCCTATTATCTTTTTCAGAAAAGCAAAAATACTACAGGCATAAGAATTGACCCTTTTAAAAGAGTCCAAGGAAATGAAAAACAAATAGGATATGCCACAAAAAGGTTTCGTACCAAACAGTTACACGGTAATGAAATATCAAACAATTCAAACCTAATTTTTCCATAATATATGCTATTCCAGATAACTAGAGCCAGCATTGCTTCAGTGAAGATGTCCAAACAGCAAAGACTGACAAAGTGATAAAGGAAGAAGGTTACATGGAAAAAAAAAAAAAAAGAAAAATGTAATAACAGCATTTGTTGGACCATATCTTACCAGGAAATCTGATACATTACTAATAAATTTCTTACTGTATGCTATGAATAGAATCATGGAGATAAGGAAAAAAATAATGCAGCCAAGGAACAGCAACTGGATAGCAATCTTATCTTAGAATAATGGAAGTAGAATTTATAATGGATCGACCAAAGGATATAACATAGGTCTGGCATTTCCATCTTTACCCCTCAGTTACTTTGAAGGAGTTTATAACTTTGTTTATTTGACTGAAACTTACAGTAAAGTATTATTTTCCAGTCTTGGATGCTCGGGAACTGTTAGTGACTAATAAGAAAGTTCCTTCTGACAAAAAAGGAGGAAAGAAAAAAAAGCAGAAGAAAAAATAATGCAGCCTGAGGCTTACAAGACAATTCTTGCCAGAGTTCTTTCCAAAGCCTTTCTTTATGTTGCCTGCTTCTTACAAAAGACTGAATTTTCTGTCTTCTGTTTTCTTACTTTCACAGTTTAACTAAAGAATGGCTTCTTTAAATTAAAAGAAATTATGAAGGAGGAAGTGGTTAATGCAATGAAGATAGTTCTTGTGCACAACAAGCATATGATACTAAAACCAGTACAGAAATAAAGTGTTTTGAGGAAGAAGTAGTAAAACAAAGGGGAAGGCACAGAATGAAACCCACAGAGCATTGTAAAACAAACCTCAACGCACACATGTCTGTAGAATTATGGAAATAGTTAGAATTTCAAGAGATATTAATATGCAGTGTTATGGGTTCCCATCTGCCTTGTAACTTTACAGGACATGGTACCTTTCCAGACAGCCATAGCCTATGTTAGCTGCAAAAACAGGGGCAGTTCTCTAGCTGTTAAATGGTTAAGTGCATAGTACATCTCCTTGGAGGTGTAAAAGAAAAGAAGTTTTGAGTCTGAATCTCTTAGGATCTGAGAACATGCATTATCCAGCAGCCTATCTATCCCAGATAGTTAGGGCAAAAAGCTGCAGTTTAGTGCTGTAGTTATGTATGGATGTGGAAAGGGGTAGTGGCCCTTTTTGTTTTGCAAGAAGAAAGAAAAGACAAAGAACATGAAAGGGAGTGATCAGCACCTATATGGTCCAAAAAATTAACCCTGACCCATCCTGTGACAATCCTCCTCTGCCAATAGACTCTTGGAAGCCTCTGCAAGGAGAGCACTCCCAAACAGCACCACCATTAAAATGATGCTCTTGTGTCTGCCTCAGGAGGGCCCTGAGTTGTAGGATATCCAAGGGCACAGAGAGAAGATGATTATGAGCTGAGCTATCCTTGGAAGGACCCGGATGAAGGATGATGACAAAGTGAGATTGGAGAGATGGAAAGATTCACATTAGGACATTATAGCTTCTGTAATGGAAATTTGTTTGCTTGTTTTATTTTTAGTGGGGGGGTTTTGTTGCTGTTGTGTTTTTGTAGCTGTGGTGGTGGTGGGTTTTTTGTTTAGTTTATTTAGTTTGTCTGACTGAAGTTAGTTATAATCATGGAATTGTAGAACGGTTTGGGTTGGAAGGGACACTAAAGACCATTTAGTTCCACCTCCTCTGCCATGGGCAGGGACACCTTCCACTAGACCAGGCTGACTAAAGCCCCATCCAACCTGTCCTTAAACGCTTCCAGGGATGAGGCATTCACAGCTTCTCTGGGCAACCTGTTCCAGTGCCTCATCACCCTCATGGTGAAGATTTTATTCCTAATAGCTAGCCTAAATTTACCCTCTGTCAGTTTTAAATAAACTATTCTTTCTGGAAACAAACAAAGAGAAATTACGTAGTCTACCAGCTGGAAGTTGCAGCTCATGGCAGTTCTGGTCAGAAGGAAGAGGATAACTCAAATATGGAGATATTACATGTTTATTGATAAATAATGTCATAACAATAGTAAAGAGTGAGCTCCCAATGCTAAAAATTGAAAGATTGGACCCTGCTTTTCTTCTGACCTGTACAGAAATTTGTTGACCCTAACATTCATGAATAAAATCAGAGGATTAGCTGTATGACATTTTCAAAGAAATCTAGTTATTGTAGAAGTAAAAGAAAAGCATTTTCTTATTGAGGACAGCAAACACAGGACAATACTGCTATCTGTGTGCCAAGAGTGGAAAATGAAAGAAATTTTCTGTGGTTATATCTTTTTTTTTTTTTTTTTAATTTTAAACTGATTCCTTACAAGTTTTGAGGAAGTCTGGTATAACGATTGCAGCAATTAATTATTTAAGTTGTTACAGGTAAACACAGCATACAAGTAATGAAGCAAAATGTAAAAAACAACTAAATGGTAATGTATATGATTTATAAGAAAATGAGTTTCTGTTCTAACAGATGTACTTCCTTCTGCATTTCTATGAAAAGCAACATTCGAGCTTCCAGTATATTATCCTTTCTTCAGTAATTACAACTTCAATTAGCATTTGTCAACATTTGTATTTTGTTAGGAAGGAAACAGCTTATCAGCCACTTCCTTTCCTGCAATCAGGCAATGATTGTGTTCAAGATGAGATAAGCCACTTTGGAACTACAAAGCTTTCTGTAAATATGGCAAAAATTGGGGGTAACAGGTTGCAGTACAAAAGATTTCTCAGGTAATAGGGCATTTAAGAGAAAAGCAGGGTGTGAGGAGGCTTTGAGGAAGACAACTTTCCAGCCGAAGCTGGACAGCCAGAGCCTGAGTTTTTCTCCAAGTACTCAAATAGCACAGATCACATGTCAACACCAGGAAAGCATGGCTGAAAAGTGATTTTAAGCAAAAGATTTATAGGAAAGGTAGCTGTCCTGAGGTCACATTTGTGTTGAACTGTAATTACTAATGGGCTCAATTACATTGTGCTGACAGTGCTCAATAATAGCTGTGACACTTATAAACTTCTATTGTTTAGAAACACCAGCCAAACCTTCTGGAAGCAGGACAGGGAGAGAGCCTGGTTCCTCCATCTACTGTGAGAACCTGTGGCAGTACAGAGAGCCTGAGAAGAGAATTAGCCTGGGATGTGCTCAAAATCTGAAATGTAGATTATACTATATTTTAAAAGCTCTACCATATGATAATTAAAATCAATAAAGCTTGTTGAAAAGCTTGCTCCTAGCTGGCAAATGCCTTATTTTGTACTTTTTATCCTTCTCAAAGAAAATATCAGTGCTGTGACAGAATTATTACATTTCCTTTGCTTTCTGGCATGCTGTAAACAGGAATAAAGGAAGATGCTCAATACACTGTAATTACTTTTCCTTTTTCTTGATTTACCAGTTGTCAATGGATCTTCCCACTTCATCACAATTATACTGAAAGCTTTTGGTTTATTTCTATATCTTATCTATGGAGACTCTCTAAATATGAATGAGGTGAAATGACTGTAAAAGGAAATGCAACCAAGTCTTCTCAGTAACAGTGAATTTTCTCCTTGTTTCACTGAAATTTCATAAGACTAATATTTAAGTTACTGGAAAGAAAAAAACTTGTCATAGCTTTAATCAAATTGATTTGATACCATTTATTCAGAATACCAGTGCCATGGAGAGTTTAATCTTGCTCAGGAATAACAAGCAACTACTGAAGTCTGTTATGTATTAACTCCATATTTTCTGTAGCTTGCTAAATGTTCATTTACTTAAAATACAATTAGCTCCTTTCATGTTTTTAATGGAGAGACTTTTTTTCCTAAGTGTCACAGACACAGTGTCCTTAACAAGAGAAAAGACCTTGTCAACATCAGTAAAATTTATGTAAGATGTAGTTGTTTTGAGTCAATTGGTTTGTCCTCTTTTTGGCAAAACCCCCACCTTGGACCTTTTCCTACAGCTCTAGTCCTCCATTCAAGCAGAAAATCAAGTTTTGACACATGATGTCTCATAGCCATAAAAACTATGTTAACATTTCTAATAAGCTAATGATTCCTTTCTTCATGCAACCCAAATAAACCATATTGCAGACAAAACAATAAAATACATATTCCCTTGACTCTGTGCTTCCCCACTCCTGACTATGCTTTGTGTTTTTATCTTTCTCTCAAGGAGGGAGACCCCGTGTACCTCACCAGGCATTTTCTTCAAAACATGGGGCCTCTCATATACTGCCATATCCTTCTCCCTTTCTAAAACTCTCAAAATTCCTTTCTGTATAGTCTATACACTATATCAGGATGAAGCCATGAACAAACCCCTTGTCAGACTGTTGTTATTGTCCCACCAGACCTGACGCTTTGCTATCAGCCAGCCAAGGTGCCTTCTTGGCTTGGCCATGCCCTTGCTCCAAAACTCAAGCAGAAGTGTTTTAGAGCTTCACAGAAGTTTGATTTTAGTCCTGTGTCACCATTTCCAAGAACTTCAAAGATGAAGGCAAAAGATTTGCAGATTTGACCACTCCAGTAAACAATATAGCATTTGCAGTTCATGACTGCAGCTGGAAATATCACCATAAATAGGATACGTATCACAAAATTGCCATGCAGAAATTGTGGTTGCATTCTTCACCCTGGATACACTAGAAACTGGCTGAAAATAGGCTTGTTTCAAGTGTTCATGTGAAATGATCCAGGCCAGATCTGCTGTGGTAGCAGATTTCCTGCTACAGGGTCAGAGCTGTTACAGGTGTCAGACGACCACCTGGACTTCAGCTTCATTACAGATGTTGCTCTCCCTACTTCTAGCCAAAAGGGAGGGAGGGAGGGAAAGAAGAAAAGGAAAGATGGAAGGAAGGAAGGAAAGAAGGAAGGAAGGGTGGTGACTCTCTCCCCTGCTTTACCTTGCATGCTCAGGACCACGGTCACTCCCTCTCTTCCTTGGATTTTGTGGGGTTTTTTGTTTATCTTTTTGGGAGGTTTGTATTTTATTTTTGGGGGTTCTTTGTGTGTGTTGTTGGGGTTTTGTGGGGGTTTTTTTTGTTTGTTGGTTGGTTTTTGGTGGTGGGGTTTTTGGTTCTTTGTGTTGTTGGGATTTTTTTGTTGTTGTTTTGTTCGTGTATTTTTGTTGTTGTTTAAAACTCTCAGGCTGCCTTGGCTATCAACAGCTGGGCTTGTGCTGGGAATGCAGACCTGCCTTCCAAAGGATGGTTCGGAGGATTTTTCCTCACCTATGTGTAAATGTATAATAATTCTATGCCCACTCAAAGTTTACTTGACCTTTTGTCAGTAAAAGAGCTACCCACCCTTCCAGGCTCGTCTTTGATAGTCCTTTCTCATAGTCTTTGCATTTCATGGATTGTTTTTCAGTTTCAGAGTGGCAAGGTGTGTCTCTGTGGGGGTGTGAGCCAGAGGAAACGTCAGACTCTATCCACTTGACAGAATGTTATAAGGAGTAAGAACAGCAAAGCACCTCTTCATCTACATGGTGGATACCAATGTTTGGATGTCACACATTAGTGACAGTGCCCTAAAGTGTGTTTGCGTGGGCAGACAACATCTTCCTGGGATGTCTAATGGCAATGCACTTCCTTCCTAATATTAGGGTTACTCGGCACATACCACAGGGCTTGCTGGTGATCCTTCACCCTAATATGATTGCAAAACATACTCTCAAACTACATTAAGATGATCTAAAAACTCTGTGCAGGCTCAACTTCATGTAGCTAGTCAGGATATGCTCTGCCTACAACCCAGGGTTAAATGGTATTTTTAATATAACTGTAAAATTGGAGGGGGGCTGCAGAATATTATAATTTTATTTATTAAATGAATAAAATTATGACATGAAATACTTTATTTATTTAACTCCCTTTAAACACCAAAGGAATACTTAAAAGACCTTATAAAGTGGCCTGTGAATGTGAAGTTCTTTACTGAAAAAAGGTTGAGATAAATGGTTTCAGTGACACAAATGCAGCATATTAAAACCAGTTATTAGCCCGTGTGGCAAAGAAGAATAGGACTTGTTTCTGTTTCCCAAACTCAGAATAATTGTGTATATTTTCTTTTGTTTTTGTTTTTAATTAAAACTCTAGTACAGCATCTTTTGTGTTTGTGGTAATTATGCTGAACTTTGCATCCCAAAGGAGAAACGTGTAAATGGTTCACTCTTTTGTGGCTATTTGTTCCTGCCATTAGCTCAGGAAATGTGTTTTCCAAGGTCTGCATTAGTTTAGCCAACTGGTGGCAAAAGCAGTCATTTGTGTTAACACAAGAAGAGCAGCGTTAAACAACAGAATAGACTACATTTCTGGTTAACATAATATGACCATCTGAGCAAGCAGCAATTGTGCAAAATGGTTTGTCTTAAGTTTATTCTTTTTTGTTCATGTGCTAGTTGTCAATGAGGATGGAGAATGGCTTATAAATCATTGAGAGCTGTCACTGGAAATGTTTATATTTTGAGAACTTTTCAAGCCGTCCTGCTGTCCTTGAAGCCAATGTGGATACTACTCTCAATTTACACTGCAACAAAAAAGGGAATTTAGGCTTTATCCAAACATACATAATGCTTTGGATTTGAAGTATCCACTACAGACTCAGTCTGAAAAAGTGACTGAGGCTCTGTCCTGAGCTATCAAGGCTGCAGCACATGAGCAGTGATGCTTAGGGCAACCTACCACCCATCAGAGAGGAAATAACTGAATGATCCTTCACCAGCACAAATGCAACTGGTAGGGCAGCATGAACAGGCATCCATAAGCTACCAAACTAAGGATTTTGGAGTAAAAGGTGTGTGGATAAAGCCACATTCGTCCAAGACAGAAGCTCTGAAGTCAGTTTAAGTCCATCAATTTACAGCAAGTCCCTGTGAAGGTAAAAGCTACAGCATAGACAGTCTGCACCATTAGGGTCCATGGGGAATGCAGGACATGGTGGTAGAGTGGGAGTCAGGGCAATGATACCTGCCCAGTGGTGGGAAGCTGTCTGCATAGCTGCCCATGGTTGCTGGAGAGCTCCACAGTGCTCCTTGATCTCCACTAGCTCAATGGGACACAGAGACAGACATGACCCTTACACTCACACTGTGTTTACAAACTTCTATAGGGCTCTGAAACTGAGACAGCCACCAAGCTCTCCTCCTGGCCATCCTGCAGCTCCACATCCTGCAAGCCCCTGCTCCTTCCCTGAGTCCTTTCCACCTCCCCATTTCTCGCTATTTCTTCCGCTTCTGCCACCTCCACATCCAGCCTTCAGTCTTGGCTGATCCCTGACGAAAAGCCAGCCTGAGTTTGGGCTAGCAGCACCCACAGCCCTGCAGGCAGCCTGCCACCACGCTGAGCTCCCAGCCCCATGCTGTGCCAGCCCGCACCTGGCAGAGTCTGTGCCCCCAGCAGGCAGCTGCCTGCTTCTGCAGAAATGCTCTGGAAATACCTTTCCAAGGAGCTTCCCAACTCAATGCCAATAGACCATTTAGAGTGGCATGACTTAAAAACACCACCACTAATCCCTTACTGTTCTATAGTGTTTCAAATACTCCTGTTTTTACTCCTGAGCAATTCCTATAGCAAACTATTAAATCCTGCCAAGTACATTTTTACAGTAATCCCACAGGTTAAAATTTCACTCTAGTTTGCACTTCAGAACTCGAATCTCATAAAAGGCACATGGTTTCTCAAACATGTGCTGTGTCAAACCAAGGACCCTTCCATCCCAGCTCACTCCACCAGGTCATATTATGGGGACACTGATGTTCAAACCCTCCCCTCCCCCCCATATCTCCAGCAGGAGGCCGGACTAAAGCCCTACTTATGTCCTATCTGACCTGAATTATCCTGCTATGATTCTATTATTCCTTCCCAGGTACAGGACTTTCCATTTGCCTTTGTCACATTTGTCCCCGTCCCCCCAGCCCCATGAGGTGCCTCTGAATGGCAGCACAGCCCTTGAGCATGCTGGCTGATTCTTGTCCCCCCATTTGGTGTTCAGTGCAAACTTGCTGAGAATGGACTCCACCACTTCCTCCAGGTCATCAGTAAAGATGTTTTAAGTTGACAGGTCCCAGGATTGACCCATGACCTCTGCTCATGCAGCATCCAGAATTCCACGGATTATGGCCCGTTAACCACTGCCCTGTGATCCTGACAACTGAATCAGTTTTTTACCCATCTAACCATCTATATATTCAGACTGTCACATTCTAACTTTAATATTTAAAGGACTTAATGTTTGGAAAATAGACCGTATGCTCTGTCAGCTCTTACTGTTTGAGCTTTCTAAGAACTGTCATGAGGGTCTGTTCATCCATTTCTCGCATCAACTCCACAGGCTTTGAGAGCTTCATCACATGTCCTTTCCTTGTCTTGAATCTGTCTCAAATGAGTTTGGTAGTGCAAAATCACAGATCATCCAAACTTTAACTGGAATTTAAAGTCAGAGTGATCTTATGTGTCCACTAGGTTTAGAAAGACATTACATTGTGACCACCCTAAACAATAGCTGTTTCAATGAATATTTTGTAAGATGTAGTTGACAGCTGGCAGTTCTCTCCTGTCTGACTGTTACCATTAATCTGTAATGCTTGCATTTGCTGTAGTGACTCAAGGACAGGTGAACAAAAGGGTATTTTGTCCCTCACAAAACACTGGTCTTTATAACAGTGTGCTAAGGAAATTAGACATTTGGAAACTGAAAATAAGGCTTGGCTGGTTTTCTGCTGCTCTGGCAATGCAAACATCCTTTTGCCAGCCAGTGTACTCTGCCTGCTATGGTCTGTTCTGAATCTCTCCTTAAAAGTTGAAAAAATTTGAGTGGTTTTGCCACTAGACTCCATAACAGCAAAACATTAAAAATAGCAAGGGATGTTTTTCAGTGTTTATTTATGAACTCATTGCTAACTGTTAAATCCCAAAGACATTTCTAGACAAAAATGGAGATAAAGCTGCAGATCAGCAAGATCAGGGTAAGAATGGAACACATACCCCAAATCACCTATCTTGAACCCAGATAACTCAAAGTGAAGCTAACTGAAGTGAACCATGCTGATGGTTAGTGATGTATCACTGAGACACGCACAAAAGCTTAATGCTTCCCGGCAATGACAATGTGAAGGAAAAGTATTTTAAAAGCAGGTCTTAAAAAAAAAATCACAGAATTAAAGTGTACTTGAGGCTGGCAGACACCTCTGGAAACAATCTAGTCCACCCCCTACTCAGAGCAGGGTTGGCTACAGCAGGTTGCTCAGGGTCATATCTAATCAGGATCTGAGTATCTCCAAGGACGGATAGCCCACAGCCTCTCTGGGCAGTCTGCTCCACTGTTTGACCAATTCAACAGTAAACTTATTTTTTTCTGATGTTGAAATGGAATTTCCCTTATTTCAATGTGGCCCCTTTGCCTCTTGTTCCTGCACTGGGCACCACTGAGAAAAGTCTGGTTCCTCTTCTTTATACCCAGCCCCATCAGATATTTACACACATTCTGTGTATATATGTATATGAGATCTCCCTGAGCCATCTCCTCTCCAGCCTGAACAGCACCATTTCTCTCAGCCTCTCCTCATATGACAGATGCTCCAGTCCCTTTATCATCTTTGTGACCCTTCACTGGGCATCCAGTATGCCCTTGTCTCTCTCATACTGGGAAGCCCAGCACTGCTCACAGCCTTCCAAATGGACCTCATCAGTGCTGAGCGGAGGGGAAAGGTCTCTTCCCTCTACCTGCTGGCTACACTAAGCCTAATGCAGCCCAGAACACATTGGTTTCTTTGCTGCAAAGACACACTGCTGGCTCACGGTCAACCTCTTGTCTAAAATCCTGGGGCTTTTTCTGAAAATTGTTTCCCGGGCAGTAGGCCCCCAGCTTTATCTCTCCTTTTTCCTCCCTCTCTACACTTGATGTGCTAATGCCGTCTCCCTCTCAAGATAAATAGTGTGCTCTGGGATTTCATCTTTGCAAGGCAGAGGTAAGAATGCTTGAATGTTTTAAGTATATTTCAAGTTACTTCATTTCAAGCTACAATCCAAACACCATTTTCCAGTTTTGTAATGAACAGTTTTAATAAAGTTATAACTTTCTGATGTTCTGTGTTTCCATTGTTATCTTTCTTCAGTGCCATCTTAACACATCTGGGTCCACTAACAAGCAAACTAATTCCAGTTTTTCTGTCATTTTGCATCTCACTCTATAACCTCATCTATAGATACACATCCTGTAATATTACTGAGACAAACTCACTAGATTCTGACTATTCTTGCAATAAAGTACTTGTGTTGCTAAAGCTATACATTCAAGAGTGTCTAAACTTACTGAAGTAAGATTAGATGATTTTTGTCTGGAATATATATGAGCCACCAAGCACTGCAAAACCTGAGGTAAGGGTAAGGTCAAGGTAAGGCTCCAGCAGTGTTGTACCCCCTTAGAAAGCAGAAGCTTCCCCCCCGCTAGGAAACAGCAATGACTCAGCTGCAGGGTGCACAGTGAGTGCAGTGACTGCAGGTTTTAACAGCAGCTGGTCAGGAGTGATCCAAAAATATCTTCTTAACCACCAAGGGTCCCAAGCTGTTTTTGCTGTGACGCCATGACAAAGCGAGGGATGATGTAGCTTGTTTCTGTTTCAGGTCTTATCTGAGGGTGGTCAAAATTCCTAGTGTGCTCTTGACTTGATGCCTGAGAGTGTAATGGCAGGTATTTTTCTTTCTTCAGCTACAAGAAGAGAACATGCTACAGTCAATCAGAACAAATATCACCAAAATCAAAATGGATCATGTCCATGGATTTTTAAATTCTGTGTGGATTTCACTTTCACGGCACCTAATCCCAAGTCTGTTATAACATGTTGAATTTCACAAACCATCTAAGAATTTCACAGAAGGACTAAGTATAGAAAATAATGTACGAAAAATATATAACATAGAAATAATACAGTGAAATAATAGATCAATATATTTTATAAACAGTATATTAATAATATATAAACGATAAAAAATATAATAATGACTTATAAGAAATACACAATTATAACAATAATATAGAAAAAATATTATATTAAATTATAGAAATTTCAGGTCCAATACTATGACCTAATTTTTAATAGAGCTTACTAAAATGCTTATATTCATACTTTTTATGTGTGAGTCACAACAGACAGGGGCATAAATCACCTACGTACCAATAAGGTTGCTCAGTAAGAGCAATAAGTGACTCCTTAATCACACCACCCTCTTCACATGGAGGCAAGGAATGCAAAACTCCTTTCCTAGCTGAACCTGCAGAAATCCCTCTGTAAGGAAGATACAATTGCCTGGGACACAGAGTTCCCATCACATATCCTACATAATACAGTGGCCAGAATGGCTCCCCTTCAAACCCATAACCCAACCCACCCCTTTAGGGGAATGCTGTGTACAACTCCATCAGTTCAGTGGTCTCACTGGGAAAAGGGCACATACTACTTTCACGGTGCTGCTTCTCATCTCTATTGCTCAGAGTTTTCCCAACAGCCTTCTGCTGATCCTGAGACACCGCACTCAAACAGGCACAGTACAACTCAGGAAAGGTGGATGAAGGCAGAGTACACAATGACCCAGCTGGAGACCATCTGCTCTCTAGACTTAGCTCTAGGCAACAGGAGCTACAGATGTGTAAGCATATGATTGTTACTACAAAGTACAGAACAAGAAATTATGTGTGTTGTGAGGCTGAAGATGTGAATGGGAACAATTAAATAAGTGCAGAGGCGGAACTAAATGCAGGATTTGTGGAAGCAGTGCCTACAACATGGATCTTCACAGTTTTGTAGCAGTGCCCTGGTCTGGTGCTTCTCTCTGGCCAGCAAATATCTCATTCTTATGTGCCAAATAGAGGATACTTAACAGTATGAGTAGTATATTCTGAGAACACTTCTTAATTGGTGCCCCTCTGCAAATGCAGAGAATCTAGGTAGGACTTACTAGCAAGCAGGGTCAACTAAATCATCAGATGGTAATGCAGCTTTATTGCTTAAAACCTGACACCTCTGATCAGTGAGGAGAACTGTAAGCAGTTGTGTTACTGTAAGTAGCATGATGGGTGATCAGTGTTTATAGAGGCAATTAGCAGAGACTAAGGTTACACATGCACCAAGGCTCTGCTGTATTGCTAAGGAGGTGCATGCAAGCTGCTCCAGCATGTTGCTTGAAGCCAGGTCTTTGAAAAAGCACTGAAATCCCAGGGCATACCTGCTCTTAGGAGTGCAGCTCTGAAGTCAGGGGGCAAGCTGCTTCCAGAGGAGGCAGTTCCTCCCTGCCCTTACACTGTGCCCATGTATTCTCAGCACCATCTTCTGCCAGCCCTGGATTTACATAATTCAGAGAATTAATGAGAGCTACTCCTGAGCATGCTACAGGTTACTTTTATTTGCAGTGTGACACAGCTCAGCCCAGTTTGACCTAAAATCCCACTCAGATGTATACACTTTGCTTTGAGAGTTGTTCAAGCACAATGTCAAACTCAATACAAAGTGGGCAAAGATGTTTTCATTCCAAAGGGTCACTGCATGAACAATTAGTGGATTCATCTTTTCCCATGACCAAAATAATTACCAAGGGAATTTGCAGATTTCTCATATGAGCTCTCTAAGCCAGTCCTTTTCTTAGGTCTCTGCTCAGGTTTTTAAAAGTTCTCTTCTGGGATGATTTTCCTCCCTTTACCTTATAAGAAAAACTGAGCTTTAAGTTTAAAAGGAACTGAATAAGGTCTGTTATGGCACAGTTCCTCAGGTAAACATAAAATTACAAGGGTATAGGTAAAAAATTCCAGTAAGACCTTCTAGTGGCCTCAGAACATGATTTTGAGTGGCATTTATCTGCTAATGATGCCTTAATGGGTATGCTTGACAAATAACACAATTAGAGGAACTTAAAAAATGTCTCTGCTGATAGCTATGACTACTGTGGTGGGAGATACAGATCTGTCTCGAGTGAGTCAAAGGTTGGGTATGGCAAACATTACAGTGACAAGTACTTGGTTTCAGATGTTTCTTATAGTCTGTGGAGAAACACCAGTTATGGAAGTGCTGCATTTCATTTGACCTGACATTGTAGGAAGACAAGCTTTCACAGATCGCAGTGGGGATTGTGAATCTTTGTCCCTTTGCTTTAAAACACAATAGCTGGCTCAGAGAGGCAATCTTCACATTTTTGGTCTGGCAGCAGAACATGTTTGGCTGAAAAACATAGCTGTGGTTTTCCTTCCTATTAAAACCAGGATATCATGTATTCAGTTATTACATTCCTCTATTTTTGTTATGTAAAAGCATAATACCCAGTATTACAAGAGGCTGTCCCCATCCTACAGCACGAAATTCTGTCTTACTCAGAAACCTTCCCACAACCATGAAGGAGAGCTGACAGCCCTCACAGTCACCTCTTGCTTCCCAGTGCCTCCCTGCCTCTACCACAGTGCCAAGCACAGGGTGCTCTCACAACACTGGGGGAGGCTGGTGAAAGTAATTCCTTAAGTCAGGCACATTTTACATAAAATGTGTCTGAGAGATAAATCATGGCTTTAGGGATAGAAAATAATATATATGTGTACAACAATTTTTAATTGGATTCTGGTTTTGGGCAGTACCCTCTAAGCACAAAAGCAAGGTACACAGAAGTGCTCTGTGCACTGGTGTATGACAGTATTATTATCATTATTATTATTTTCTAAATTGGGAACTGAGTTCCACAGAAATGTTTAGTGTACTTAGATATGACTTCAATGACTATTCCATGATTTCACAAGAAGTCTGTGAAAGGCAGGCCTCTCAGAAAGGGTCACTGACTACAGTTCTTCTAGTTTCAGGCACCACATCAATCCTGTTAGAAAGATCTGAAACCTCTCATGGTCTATCCATTTAGAATTACTTCTTTTTACAGAAAATCGAGCTAGTTATTCCTCCCTCTTGACATGGAGCTTCAGTTCTTTCAGTGAAATTTTATACTTTCTGACTTTATATTAATCTTATTAACGCCATAAAGTATATTCTTGGCTATGTGGACAACATTTTTTATAGTTACTGTATAGCATCCAGAAATCTTATGTTTCATGCCTCTGCCTCAACAATTCATGAATGCATTCAGTTCCTTAAAAAGTCCCAATAGGCACAAAGAGTCCTGTCAATTTTTGTTGTATTTGGGATGTCTGGAGCCAAAGTTATAGTGCAAAACTGCTCATGGGATGTTTTCTGGAAACTGCATAAGTAGTTTAAAGTCTACCAGCATTTAGAGGCCACGTGGGGATGTTTGTATTACTACTACTTTAGTGGGTGAAAGGAAGACTTCAGCGCCCAGGGCTATTGAGCTGGCCTGAAGTATGTCTTCAGCAGCTTCAGTGCTTGTCCAGAGAAGAGTTTGTGAAACGAGTTTTCGTTATCCAAGATGATCCAACAAGATGATGAAGTGACAAACCCTCCTGCATAGTGAGTAGAAATACTCATGAAATTTTCAGTGATGAAAGTCATGATTTGGCATTTACTTTTTGAGCAAAGTTAAGCAGCCTCTGATATTATACCCCAGATATTTATCAGTCTGAAATATATAAAAATTGAATGTCCATACTACAACTGCATTTCTAGGTTTTTGATACCCAAATCCTTGGAAATTAAAAACAGACATGAAATCCAGTCCAGTACTGTGTGTGTTGTACACAATCACCCTTGTCTCATAGGTCAGGGAGACACTGCTGAGAAGTGAAATTGGTTGCTGCAATTAGCAGAGGGCACTGATTGAGAAACAACTACACCATCTTAACAGCAGTGGTTTGCAGATCTTGGGATTTAGTTTGCTCTGTGTGTGAGATTAATAACTAAGCATAAAATAATGCAGCATGTGAAGACTGCAAAAGTTTACCTTGTTTTTCTTCCCTCTTTCGTTTATCTCATTATTGCATGGCCATCATTTATAAGTACTGATTCTTTAAAAAATGCTAATATGATATTATCTTCCAAGGAAAAGGTCAAAATATAAAGCCATGTAGTTTAGTGGCCACATAACAGGGTTAAGAGGGACAGTGATGCATCTTATATTTACTTAAAGGAAAAACACCATCAGAGCCAGACAATAGAAAAGAGGATGTCAGGACCCCATTGAACAGATTAATTTCATTCCATAGTCTGTCTGTACACTGTCGTCTTCACTGTCCCTGTGTGTGCATGTCTGGCTTCTGACAAACACATTATATGCATAAAGATAATCACAGAATATGCTGAATTGGAAGGCCCCCACAAGGATCATCAAGTCCAACCCTTAACCCTGCACAGGACCATCCCCAAGAATCACACCATGTGCATATCATCCAAACGCTTCTTGAACTCTGACAGTCTTTGTGCTGTGACCACCTGAACAACAAGGAACAGTAGATTAGAAAAAACACAGAGACAAGCATAAAAGCCCATTGCTAAATAATGCTCTGTTCTAACTGGAAAAAGCAATGATTAAGAACAGTTCAGCAAAAGGCTTTTCAGAGAAGCGCTGTGGTGACCGAGTGTTTGGTTGCTGCCTCACTTAGGAGGGAGCCTTGCACTTGAAGAGTGAGATAATCCAACCTGAAGTTCATCTCCATCCTGCAGATCACGTGCCTGGGAGTGTGACTGCAGAGGCTGCCACAGACAGGAAGCCAAGTCAGCAAGGGCTGTGTGTGTGCTGGCAGGAGAGGCTGCTGCCAGCCGGTGGGTCTGCTGTCGTGTGCCAGGAACACTTAAAATGAGCATCTAATGTAGAACTCTCTTTTTTTATTATTGTCATTATTTGAGTATGTTGTGATCTATAGTGGAATAAATTAATCCTCCAGTACAAATTCACTAATTTCTACAAAGATGAGAAGGAAAACCTCAATTCTTTCTCCACAGGTGAGGCAAAGCCCTTAGCACTAGTTAGCAGAGAACAAACTACTGATAGATAACTCTCCATTTTTCCTTTACTGGACCAGGGAAAGCAAAAAAGATTCAGACCACCATTAAAATTGAAATTTATCGTAGGGACCAAACCTTTTAATGTAGGAAATTAGAGGCTTTAGTGGAAATAAATCCTTTTATGTTTTGGTTTTCTGCCACTCTTCAGTGCACAAGGCAAGCCTGTTATCTCCCCATCAGTTTCCTGGGACTCTGCAGGGCCCCAGTGACTCAGAGCAAAGGCTGCACATCTTCCTCCCATCAGTCACCCTCAGCTGACTGCTTCTTTCCATGGTTCTGTCCTCATCCATGTCCCCTCCCAGTGTAACACTATTTACCTTGGTTGTATTCTGGAGAAACCCAGCATTTTAGAAGATATATTACATTCAACAGTTGTTGTTAATGTTGGTTTATTAGCAGGTAATAAGACTGTTATGCAAGTGCCTTGCAGAGCACTGCCCTAACCCAAATGCATCTTTAAGGACTGCTTTTCAAACTCCGGAGCGAAGCCAGCAAACTGATGTTACACCACTGCTGACTCTGTCCCTCCTCTGCTCAACCTGACTGGTAACAAGTCCTTCTCTCCTTTCCATGCTACACCTTAGTGATAAGTTTTAGAAGAAGTGAGTGTTTTATCAGAGGGAAAATATACAAGAAAATGTCTTTTTTTGTTCTCATCTTAATAGTCACCATATTAAAAAAAACCCCAACTTTGCATACTTTTTTCCATTCCTAAGGTCCCAATCCTTAGAAGCCAATGGACAGACATCCATCAGATAAAGTTTTAACTGCATCAATCAACAATAATTTTGTTGTTGACTCTGATGAAAGAAAGATCTCCAGGTTAAGTTCCTCAAATTTTCACAATAAATTGTTTTAAAACAGGGAGTACAGTTCCTCAGCTGATTTTCTGAAATCAGCTTGTACTGAAATCAGAGAGGCTAACTTGAAAGTTGCAGTCCCTTCCTTTACACAACATTTTTTCTACAAGCTTGGGTTCAAAATAATATGTAAGTTAAACAGTAGCCATTCCAACCCAAGGTTAATAAGAGAGCCAGAAGAAGGCCCCAGAGAGAGTAGCATAGGTAGAAATAATGGCATTCAGCTTAATTTAATCTGGTTTAGAGATAATATCTAATAATAAAAATAAACCTGCACAAATCTGCTCTCCAAGGTAACAATTATGTTTGTTTGCCAGCATGCTGCACAAATCTGGTTTGAACACACGATCATTTCCTCTTCCTCTGAGTGTAAAGGAAAACAGATGAATGTGAGAATGGATGAGTATATTTAGGCTGCAGAACCCCTCTGAATTTCCTTTATAAAGTCAGCAGTCTCCTCTCATGCTGAAAGTAATCTTTTAGTACAACAACTGGACCTAAAAAACTCAATAGTAATACTGAAAGCACCATACCTGCAGGTTAGCGGCATCATTAACTGATAATCTTCCAGTGTTAAATAAAAGAAAGATTGCCATGTCATCACTGGAAAATGTCAAATGCCTTAGCACTTTGGTATTGCTAAGCCTTTTCTGTGGGGCTGGAGACTTGCCAGTTAGCAGAAGTTTTGTTCCTAAGTAGACCAGGTCTGAAATTTGGAAGGGAAGGCCAGGACTCATCAGTAGGATACAGAGAGAACTTTAGAAAATACAGAAAATGTATTTCCCTCAGTGTGTTCTGGCTTACTTTCTTCCAGTGCCTATTCTGTTGCATTCCTCTTAAGTAGCCTTAGGAAGCACCACTCCTCTTAGCTGTGTTCTGTGCTCTGAGTGTCATGCCGTCATCTCCTTGGACTGGACTGGCTTCTTGGTGTCCAAAAGACTCACAAAGAAACCTTTCTTACATGTTAGTAGTTTTCTCAACCAATGCCATTTATATGTCTTACAAAAATGGTCCACTAAAGTCAGGTTCAGCCTGCAGATGTAGCAGCAATTTCTGCAGCCCATACACAAACCAGATCTCCTTTGGCAAAACACCATAAGACAGCCTCACAGCACTGGGACCCTCAGTTTGGCCAGTACAGCACCTTCCCCAGCCACAGGTCTTACTGGTGTTAATGGAACAAGAGGAGAAACCCAGGCCCAGCTGATGTGTGTGCTGTGTCTCTGTAACCAGGCTGCACGTCTTTGTACTTTGTTGTGAGCCCCTTCTGGACCTGTTTTTCTTGCGTTATGACACTTCCTTCAGGTGCAAGACACAGACTGTTGCCGAGAACTGTAAGCAGGCAACAGTGTCAGGAGACTGGCTGAAGTGACATCATTCTCTTCATCATTTCTCTAGATGGGGTGACAACTTAGGTGTTTTGTCTCATTTCAAGTGTTCTCCATGTCTATGGCATTCAGAGCCTGGTACCTCATTCAGAAGTGGAAGCCCTTCAGGCAGTAGATTCGATACAATCAGGTTAGAAGCTTCATCAATATACCGTGGAGATGTCAAACAGTATCATGGCTTTACTTCCATCTTCTGTATCTTTTCCAAAGTGCTTTCCATGTAATAGTTTTCCTTCAAAAGCATGTGTCTTGTCCCTTTAGAAAAGGGAAGGGGGTTTCTGAATAAGTGACTAAATGTCATTGTGATTGAGACAAAAATTCAGTAGGAGGTTTTCCTGCTGAACATCATTCTCTCCAACTAAACATGCATTAGAAAGATTAAATTGTATTATTTTAGGATTAAAAGTAATGGTTTATGGTATAGAAAAGAAGAAATTGGAAGACTTAGGGAGATTAAAAGAGGAGGTGTTCTTTCAGACAACAGATATATGCCGCTTATGTGTGAAAACCATGTCATTTGTAGACAGCATGGTGAAGACTTGGGGTTTAGTCTGCAGCAGAGGAAATGAAAGGAGTTGAAACCTGTCCCTGTGTTGTGAATAAGGTGGTCTGTGAGAGCTGTACAGCTTATACGCAGGGTTGTTGCTGTGTATTTTATTCAGCAGCTGTTTAAATCCATAACACAGAGTGGTTCCCTAAAATCCAGGCTTGCCTAACTCCTCAGCTCAACCAGTACTTCCCATCCTTTCCTCTCTGCCATGACTGACCAGCTATGCAGTTCACAGAGGCTGTGAAAGACCCTTTTCCACCACACGCCTCATGCATCCCCTTTCTGCTCAGCAAGAGATGTGGGTGTGAAGTCTTTCAGGAGTAAGGAGAAACTCCATCACACTCCAGCAGCTGGGACTCATGCTACAGGGGAAAGACTGAGCAATACAGCTGCCTTGCAAGTTTTTAAAAAACAGCTTGAGACAAAATTAGATACCTGAAAGAAAAAGGGTTCAGCCATCTGTCTGCTCTTTCTCTGCACCCCAGAAAAAACTCCTGAACCCCTACAATTTCAAATATATCCAGATGTCTTTGCTGTCTCTGTTATGTTGCCTGTAGGTATTGCTTGCCCAGCAACCGCTGAGGTTATTTCAGCTACTTCCTGTAGCACTCAACATGTAACTCCAGTGGCCTCAGAGTGGACTTCACAGTGGTGCCTCTTTCTGTGCTAGAGCCACGTAGGAGACTTCAGCCAAAAGTCCATTTGAGTCAATAGCAAGACTCAGTTAATGGGTTTCAGTGGACTAGATGTACATTTGAGCTATTCCCTTTATAGTCAGTGACGAGAATAGGTCAGGTTAAGCTATGAATCATTTTCTTCTTAAAGGAGATGCCTAAAATATGTTTTAGAAGTACAGTTTCCACTCTCTATACAGAGAGACCAGAATACATACATCCACCTGGCTAATATCTGAAACTAGGCAAGATGAGTCCTACTCCTAGAGGCTTACCAGACAGCAGAGCACCCTGTAGCTTCAGTGAAAGCACTGTAAAACACAGGGGAAGTGGTGGTACGGTTAGTGTTGTAACACATGGACCATGCACAACCCCAGACCAGACATTTATGAAACCCATGCAACAGGGAATAGAGCCTGGTGCCAGTGCGGGAGAGCATGATCTCTAACAGGGATCCACCACCACAAAAATCTGTCCAGTGCCATTAGATGCAAAAGCTTGAAGAGTCTTTTCTCAGAGGGACACCTAGGGATAATGTAACTCTTTTATGCAGATACTAATGTGTAATTTATTTACCTGCTATAAGAAGTCCCAATCTTCTGGAGTACTGGAGAACTTGGAAGAGGGCACTCCTTAAACTATGCAGTGAAAGGGTTTGCTGGATATAACATAATTCAGTGCTGACTGGAGCAGTAATTAGAGGGCAGGTCTTGTCTTACAGCTATATGCTGATCACCATCTAACTCAGCCTTGCCCATCATCCCTCAAGATCTCAAGGGATCTGTGTGGTTTCACAAACCCAGCAAGTGGTTCCTCTGAGGCTGACTTGAGCTCCTCTCCCAACAAAGGAAAGTTCCAGAGAAAGCTCAGTGGGAGATGACTACATCACGGTTCCTTCCAGCTTTTTCTCCCCCTGCGGAGCTTTGGGTAATAGATCTTCTTAAAAAAAAATCATTTTTGTTCATTTCCAGGGGAGATGATGTATGTAATTTGGCATTATTTGACAATGGCCCATTGTGAAGTCCTGCAAGGCAGGCACTTATTCCTTAACTTTCCTTTTCTGCATGAATTGTGAGCTGTTTCCATCCTATTTGCCATTTTCTTCTTGGCCCTTACTTAAGAAACCATTTTTTTTCCTGAGAATTTGTCTTGAACAACTCAAGCTGTATTAACTGTTACGACCTAGATACATGTGGTCAGTAAACAATAGGATAGTAAAATAAAAACCAAAATCACATTTGAGTGTAAGGAAACTTGAGAAAGAAAGGAGGTGTCAATTGGAGACTGATAAACAGGTCATGTCATCTTTGCACCATCTCATTTCACTGTTATTTGGCATCCTTAAAGACAGATCAGCAGCAAAATTAAGGCTGATTTGGAAAGACCTTGGGAGTCACCATCCTGGATCCCAGCCTCTTGTTTCATTTTGGTTTGACAAGTATCCCAGCTAAATCCTTCACAAGAAAGTACATTATATTCTTTGGATAGAAGCAGGAAAATCTGACCCACCAAAAGAACTTTTCCTTCTCTCTTGTGCTTGGAGACTAGCTTCAGCCTGAAACCCAAGTAACCGTATCCCTTCCAGAAATTTGTTAGGAGTGGTCATGGTACTGAGGTTAATGATTTCTCTTTATCAGAAAATACACCTGCACGATGGTTTGTTTATTTTACCTTTTGAAACGATGATGGGACAATATCACAGGTGCTGGACTAGATAAGACAATACCCTGGTTGCAGCCAAGGGATGGAGTGGAAATAGTTAAATTGCTTAGCAAGTGGTTTGTTTGTTTTTTCCCTTTACTCAGGCTTTAACTACTTTACTTGGTTCATTCATGTTATCCTTGTTGATTATGATTAATTGGCTGGCCAAGAATCTGTTCTCCTTTTGCAAACTTATGCAAGTAGGATCAACTTGAGCAAAGTAAATATTTGACAAGAAGAGCTGATTTCTGGAAATGTGGGTTCTTAGTTTTCCTGAAGCATCTCCTCAGCAAGCTTGTTGGATCTTGCCCTTCTGCTGATGGGGAGCAGGGTGTGTGCTGCAGTGCTTTTTGGTACCTCCTCCAGCTCCCTCACCTCCCATCTCTTCTGTGGTCACAGCAGCACACTGTGGTCCTTAAACATCACTCAGAACCACAGAATAGTAAGGGCTGGAAAGGACCTCTGGAGATCATCCAATCCAAACTCCCTGCTGAGGCAGGGTCACAGAGAGCAGGTTGCACAGGAATGTGTCCAGGTGGGTTCTGAGTGTCTGCTAGAGAGGGGGACTCTGTGAGCTCCATGGGCAATCTGTTACAGTGCTCTGCCACACTCAGTGTAATGAAGTTCTTCCTCTGGTTGAGGTGGCACTTCTTGTGTTTTAGTTTGTGGCCATTACTCCTTGTTCTGTTGCTGGGCACCACTGAAAAGTCTATCATCTTCTTGACACCTGCCTTTGAGATGTTTGCATGGGTTGATGAGATTCTCTCTTAGTCTTCTCTTGTCTAGACTCTAGACAGGCCCAGCTCCCACAGTTTGTCCTCGTAAGAGAGATGCTCCAGACCTCTCGTCATCTTTGTGGCCTCCACTGGACCCTTCCTCTCTGGTAGCTCCTTGTCTGTTTGGGACCAAAACTTCCAATCCTACTCTGAGGCCTAGGAGCCTGGCCACCTTACAATAGCTTTTAATTATTAAATTCTCCTTGACTTCAGTCTTTCTTACTTTACAAATTTATTTAAGACCACATGGAGCAAAGGAACAGGCTCCAAATCTGGCAAGAGAAGTGCTGTGTTTCCAATCAGAAAAGGTCTAATCTACCCCCTGCTCATCCACTTGAATTCCCATCTGGCTCTGCCTCCCCATATGGAAAGGTGGCCAGGCTGCATCAGTAAGCAGGGACAGGCCATGCCTTAAAGCCCTGGCTTTTACCATGCTCACTGTGCTATTACAAACCAATCCTCATGCCATGGCCTGTCACTGAGGCCAAGGTCAGACATGGTGTTAGTATGAAGTTCTGAGGTTTGCATGAGAAGGTGGAGAAGCTTCAGTGGTCCATTTTACCTTTCCCCACATTTTTGACTTCACAGTATTCAAATCCATTGTCATTTGGGTCTCAGGAGGAAGGTTTTTCAAGATGTGTTGTGGAAGCAAATAAGCACCTATTATTCTTTTATGTCTCATCCAGAGCATGGCATCTTCATTCCAGGAGCTATTTGTGTGACCTAGCTTGGAAGCTGAACTGCCTTAGACTCCAATGTAGCTGATAATGAAAGGTGCTCAAAATGGCTTTCTGGAGGATCCTGAGTTAGAATTATCGTGAAGGGCCTCCTGTCTCTTTCCACTGAGTGCAATTAAATAGACTCCTAAATTTGGCTTTCTTTCATCTAAATTTGATGTCTGAGCATAGTCTGAGTATCCATCTTGGACTGTAAGTGTGGTTTAATGAGCAATATTGACACGCAGATGTCACAATTAAGTTTATAACTCAACACTGGTTAGGAAAGCAAAGCTGCTGAGGGTGAGAGAAAACTATATGCTAGATTATTCTGAATCTCTTGCCTAAGGCATCTGCTCACATTTTTAGTATCAACTAGACACACATTAGATGTGGAAAAGTTACAGGGAAGTAGCTTGGTTCCAGATCATTCTTAAAACAAAGAAATAAAAATTGTGCCTGAATAGGTAAAGAAAACAATTGCTATATAAAAATATGTTCTTAGTTACCCATGTAAATAAATAAAACTAAACAAAACTAGCCCTACAACTGTACACATCTTTACTGATACCTCAGCATGCTAATTGAAAACAAGAAATCAACAGAGTTCAGAGCAATCCAAAATGGGGATTCTTCTTTTCTTTTTTTTATCTTAATGAAACTTTCAGAGTTGAGCTGTGCCAACAGGTTTTGTTTTGTTGAAGATTCTTTAAGGGGCTGACACCTTAAGGAATGTGTTACCTCTGTACCTCCACTCAACATTTCCTTGTCTAGCACCTGGCTCATGTGTTCAGGGAACAGATTAGAGATGAAATTGGTTTTTGTCTGATTTAGTGGCCCGCTTCCCTTCACGTTACCCAAACACTTCTTAGTTCACTCTGAGATCTACTCTTCTTAACTCTCACTTTATTTCAATGGCCAAAGTGTATCAGGATATATATAAAAAAATGTCAGTTCTCCAACTTGTATCTTTGTCAGCGAGAAATAAAGTTGTCTATTGGTGAAGGGCCATATTACTCCAGGGCTGTTCCTAGAGAGCTAGAGTTGCTGGCTTCCAGACTGCTGGGCCAAAACACAGTGTTTGTACAGCCAAAACACTGTGAAGGACAGGACCCATTTGTTTGTGCATGAGGTTGTGTAACTGCACTGACGCCTCAGGCATTTGGCAGATGATAACTAAGGCTTCTGAAAGTCCAGGTTAGCAGATCTGAGAGTAAGCAGTTCTTGAATACAAACTCCAAAACACAAAATCACAGCTTGGAATTTGGTATGGAGACAGAATATGGGCTGAGAAATTCCTAGATAAAGAAAAACTTTGTGTCATTTCCAGTTTGTGGTAAACTGTAAGAAGGCACTTCAAACGTCCTCAAGCTCCTTAACTGAGTTTCTTCCCACGCAGCAGAACTCTCAGTGTGCTGCTCCCTGAGAGATGGTACATGATATAAATGACTATTCCTCATCTTCAAGGATTGTCTGCCACTGTTCATGAATGTTGCTGCTAAAGTACTAATTACCAGAAACAAAAGTGAGGATCAAAATGGATATCAATAAAATATCTGTTACTTTGATAATTTTACATTACTACTTCATCCCTTAGTCTTCCTCAAATTTCTTTTAATTTTCATCAATGGGATAATAATTTTGGCCACTATTGGCATTCAAACTAGGTTTTGCTTTGTTTTCATTTCAGTGAGTGGTGTCACTGAAAGAGTTGCACTTGATGGTCCTTGTGGGTGCCTTCGAACTCAGAATATTCTGAAATATAAATATAATTTTCAAAACACTGACCATTCCTTTACCAAAACTATAGCTAGACAGAAGGACTTTGTCTAACAACTTTTACACTAGCCCTGCTAACAGTTGTCCAGAGAAATTATAGAATATCTCAAGTTGGAAGGGATCCATAAGGAGCATCGAGTCCAATTCCTTGCTTCTCTCAGGACTACCTAAACCAAAACCATATGACTAAGAGCATCATCCAGACACTCCTTCAACTCTGACAGGCTTGGTGCCATGACTGCTTCCCTGGGGAGCCTGTTCCAGTGACTGCCCACCCTCTGGGTGAAAAGCCTTTCCCTAATGTCCAATCTGAACTTCCTCCAATGCAGCTCCATTCCATTTCCTCATGTCCCATCACTGGTTATCCCTCCACTGGTCCCCATGAGGAAGCTTTAGACTGAGATGGTATCACACCTCATCCTCCTCTTCTCCAAGCTGAACAAGCCAAGTGACCTCAGCCACTGCCTGTGAGTCTTGATCTTGAAACAGTTTATCAGTGCCAAACCTTCTCCCACTTCAGTGAAGTATCCTAAACTGCTGTGGTCATGAAGCTAATGCATCCAGTGCCACTCACTCATTCCGTCTTCATGCAAACACCAGTTCAGGAATATGCACGTTTTGCATGGCCCTTAATAAACTGTACTTGGTTGCAGAAACAGTCATAGAGGAAGGCATTTCTGACAAACTTTTCCTTAGTCCTGTGCTCTGCACTCTCTGAAGATTTAGGATGCTCGTTCCTTTCCATGTGACCTCATGTCAAATATATTTTGGGGCATCAATGCCCTGTGGTTTAATTAGTGTGGCTGCTTCTCTTTCTCCCTGGGGCTGGGCTGAGGAGTGACCTGACCTGGCAGTGTGTTAGATCTGGGAAAGTAATTCCCAGCTATTTCTTCCTTCATCAGTCATCAGCCGACTGCTACCCTCAGACCAGATAATTATTCAGGTAGTTCAGATAGGTCTTGCATGGTCTAAGACCATGGAATCCTTGTTCTTATTTCTGACTTATAAGGCTGGATCTACTTCTCCTAAGAACAGTTACTGTGAAGTTGGAAATTCAACACAACCCAGTGTGGTGGTTTTAATCTAGGCCTTCCCTGGTTACCAGTTGGTAACCAAGGAAGGGGCAGTGTTCCCAGTATTCCATACAATTTTTACGCAAATCATGGTATAAATAAGAGGGGAGAAGCGGCCTTCCTTCTTCTCTTCCGCCAGAGTTTGGGAACAGTGGGTCCCTGCGTTGGTCTCGCTTATCTAAGGCTGAGGCCTGCAGCATCCACTGACCTGCCACGTGGAAGCTTGGAGAGTGCTGGCAGTGTCTGCCAATCCTGCTTTCTAAGGGATGTGGTGAGATTTGTTTTACTAGTTGTTTTACTAGTTATTTTACTAGTTCTCGGGTTTGATTGTGCATATCTATTCGGTGTCCCTTTTTGTTTCCTTTTGTCCCTTCTTCCCCTTTCCCTATCCCTTCAGGGGGCGTTTGGATTCCTGTTTGCTGTGTACATAGCATCTTAACTGCAATATACATAAAATATATTTTTTGTATAACTAACTTGGTTTTCGGGTTCTTCAATTTGCAAAGTTTTTTTTCCTTTGCCCTGGGAGAAGTAGGAAGGGGGGGGGGGGGGGGGGGGGGGGGGGGGGGGGGGGGGGGGGGGGGGGGGAAGAGAGGAGCTGCTGCTGGGGGGTTGGGCATTTGGCAGGGAGCCAAGTCCGAACCATCACACCCAGTCATCATTTTCTGCTTCTGTGGCCAACAGAGAGAGAGAGGGAGAGAATCTGATCTCCCCAGCATGACTCATCCCATCCTAAACAAGAATCTAAAATAGGCAGGTATTAAGTCAATAATCCCAGAAGTTTATTTGTCTTTGGTATTAGTAGCAAATAGCTACTTTTGGTTTTGTTTTGGATTTTCTTTTGCCACATAATGCTAGCTTTCATAAACCTGTCCTAAAGGTGAACCATTCTTTACTGGGCAAATGTGCATCTTCTTTCTTGCACTGCTGCTTTCTCATGGTAAAAGGTTGCTGTAAATACTTACCAAGGAAGGGACAGAGAACGTAGTCAAAGCTGGAAGACGGTTACGAGATCTACAGCTCTGGTGTCTGCTCTTTGCTGCTTGGGTGTCAGGGAGGTGAGAATTGCATAGAGGGATGAGTTAAGGAAATAAGTATGAACTGTTCTAGACTCCCTCACAGCATTATCTAACTTTGTCAGGGAGCTCCACTGAAAATGAAATCTATTGCTTTGTTAACTTTTATGCTATAATTACTTCTCTATAAAACTTCTCTATAAAAACTGTTATGTTTTAATTAATTACACAACTGTGAAGAGCTATTTGAAAGTAGAGAAAAACTATGAGAATCCAGTGGTGTGCTGGTTATGATATATTGGCCCCAAGCCCACCCTCATCATGGCAGGAGCATCCTGCTATTTAAGCCTTAAAGACCTGAAGTAAAGGCATGAAAGCAGAAAAAAACCACAATTAGGGTGATGTGGTGTTTTACTGCATTTTTTATTGGCACAAACACTTCCCAGAATAACAGCATGAATCAGTCATCTGAGCCAACATTTAGTAGCCATGAGTAAAGCAGAAATGTTAATATTGAAGTGAACTAAACTTGCTTGGTTTGAAATTAAGCCGAGGTAAACAAGAAGAAATTGGTGAGGGGAAACAGCAATTATTCTTGAGAAAGTGCCTCAGAGAGGAACAGGACCCTTTACAAAAGTATGTTGTGGCTTTTTTTTTTGGCCTGGACAGCTGTATCAGCACACCTTTTCAAGTATTCTGAGTGTAATTGTGTATATTTCTAAAGAGTGGCAAAGGCAGACCAGGTCTCATGTTCAGCTATGGGAGGAGGTGGGTTTGCTGCCCTGCTGCCCACCTCACCACAGGGCTGGAGGCGATGCATTCCAGGGAACAGAGCAGCCTCACCTGCTCTTGCAGCTCGGCTCCTACACAAGCACCTGCCAGCCCTGGCACCCTTGCAAGAGCAATGTCAGTGATAGCAGAAGAGAAGAGGGACCTGCCGGGATACAAGTGGCTTAACACACCAGAAACCTGAGTCTGTTCCCCCAGCACCACACTTTCAGATGCAGTACAACAAATGGAGTTCCCACCTTCACGGTTCCCACCAGTGCTCGGCCCAAAATACACTTGCTTGCTTTTTTGGTGTTTTTGTCTCATGACAGTACTGCAGTGCTTCGTTTGCCTCATATCTGTAATCAAATACACACATTTTGCTGTGCAAACTGCTAGGCAGCCTCTCACTCTTCAGTACATTTCCAAGGCACAGGTATTTGACTTCATGAAGTGCTCGTGTTTTACCCAGTCACCACTGCCTGTGCTGATGCTGCCTCTGAGGGGTCAGGTAGAGATAAAAGTCTCCACTCCCCTCTCCATCACCACTCACCCCTGGCATAGCTGTAGAGGTGTTGGAACACTGCCTGCTCCCTGATGCAGAGGCTGCACAAGCCCCTGCAGCCACCACTGTCAGATGGGCACTCTGTCCTCATTTGTACCCTGCTCACGAAGAAAGAGGCAGCTAATATTAGGTGGTATCTAGGGATAGGGTGGAAGCCTGCAAATGGATATGCTGGAAGTCTTAACTGGATGGTGCAGCCACTCCACAACAGATGGTAGGAAGCACTTCAGAGTCTCAGCACATTTAGCATGCTGGTTATATCGGAGTTGGAGCATGTCCTCACAGCCAGGGTTGGCAGCTTGGGGCCAGCTCCATCCCGGGAGCTGCACTTTTTCGGCATGTCAGAGTTGGAAGGTGGCTGGAGCACAGAGCCTGATGCCTGGCTGGGGGCAGGCAGACCTGGCCTCCCACTGCTCCCTAAGCCTGGCGGTGATCGTGGCATCTTAAAAATGGCATTTCATCTGCAGTCCCATTCAGAGAAGAAAAGCCTGCTTGTTTTTCAGCTGCATGAGCTCCTTGCCACCAGCTCCACTGAAGGATGCTGCCCACCTCAGAGAAAAGCAACAAAGCACTGCACACAAATTCTGTAAAGAAAATGTTTTATTTAAAGTGTTAAATACCATCACCAGAATGAGTTTGATTTACATTAGTTGGTGTTCATGACAGGCCTAATCTGCCCTTTTTTTTCTTTTTCCCCAACTGTAATTCCTTTTAACTTTTTAAAACGTACTATGTACAAGACAGCAGTGATCACTGGAATAGTGCTATTTACATGACTAAACCATAATTAGAGTTGCAGACGTGTGAAAATTAAAAAAAATACATTAATTTTTTTTTAAATAAATACTGCATAATGACAAGTATGTACAAACCTTCCATGTGTCATCTCCTTGATTTTAAAATTTGAAATAATTTATATAGGACTATGTATACAGGAATGTGAGCACACCTCACAGTGTCAGGAAAATGGTTATGTTATTTTTGTTTAGATCCTAGGGGATATTGTAGACTGCATGTTAGTAGTATTTATTTGCTGCTGGTAGACAGGTGTCTAAATTATTTCAATAAATACAATTTTACCAGTCTGTCTATTAACTTAACAATAATCCATTATATAAACTCTGCAGACAAGACACAATCTCGATTTCTATGATATTGCACAAAGTAAAAGGCATTATAAGTGATACCTTTGCCCTCTTACGAGGCATCTACAATTTTTTAATGGGAAACTTCAGTAGATTTTTCAAATAAAACCAGAATAATTCTGTGTGGCCTTAAAGGTAAATGCAATGTATACTTCAAAAATTATTGCAAGGTTTCAATAATAAACCTTAAGTAGGTATTAAAGGCATACAAAAACCCAGAAAGAAAAAATAAAAAGGATATTTGTTATTAAATGTTAGCCAGTTACATTCCCTTTAAACAAAATAATTTAATGAGGAGCTTGAACTTGCAGCACCACCCAACGGTAGTTACTGTATGCTACAAAAAACAGGTTTTTGAAGATGCATTAACTGCAGCGAGGTCCTGGTAATGGTGTCAAAGAGCTGTCAGAGTGGTACTGATAAGCTTTCTTTAAGGCTATTTTACAAACCATAGACTGTTATTTTCCAGACTGATATTACCTAATTATGTCTTTTGCAATGCAAATGTAGTTTATGAAAATTGAACTTTACAGCAGAAGAACTGTCTGAATTAGTAACCCTTGTTGCTTTTGCAATCTCAAAAACATAGCAATCAATTTGGTTTAGTGCAAATAAAAGTGCTTAAATTTATTTCCTAAAAATCAACCAGGTACTTAATTTTTTCTCTTTCCAAAAACCTTCAAGAAATGATAGTTCAGTCTTTGAATGAAAGATGCTGGTGCTGAAAACAAATTTATTGAAGACATCTTACAATGGCCACATGATTCCACTATTTTGCTGTAGAATTCAATTTGAAGGTGAGAAAAAAATGAAAATAAGTTACCATGCACTGTACAATAAATTGCAAAAAGTTCAAATATCTTCTTTATCAAATACATGCTGAATTACATTAATGTACTCCCAAGCCATGTTGCAAAATCCTTTTCAACATGCTTGAAAAAAAGTAAGTTCTTAAACAATATTTTTCTCAAATAATTCAGAAATGCAGAACAATCTGCAACCCTGAACCAAATATGGGGCATAAGAGAGTAATAAGTCAAAAGGTAGCCATTTTAGAATATGCTGATCATCCTGGGAGGTAGAGGGGAAAAAGAGTAAAAGGAAGAAGGGAGACTGGGAGGAGAGATAGAGAAAGGAGGAGGTAAAAGAAGTGTACAATTTGCACATTATGTTGAACTTTACAAGGCTTGTACCTTTTACATTTAAATAAATTTAATATATTACACTTATTTCTTGTCACATAAACAGAATTTTAAATATTTGCTAGAAATTATTTTTTATTTTTAATATAAGTCTGCAAAAATACAGACCATGACTGGTTTAAAGAATGATAAACGTGGTGTGTCTTTGTATCACCCTGTTGCATTCTCTTTCCTTTAAAACCATGCACTAGTGAAATTTATTTTTAAAAATAATATAAACTGTTGAAAATGGCTGATTTATTCTTTTTTTTTTTTTTTGCAAGTTGCAGCCCCAAGAAAATAATTTAAGTGTTCAGCTAAATCTGTGTCCATGCAAAAAAGTTTCTTAATTTCATACAGTACAGTATATCCACAGAATTTTCTTTTTCAGAGTCCATCATGTTTGGGATTTCACTGTGTGAACAGCTGGAGGTATGAAGCCTGCCACTGTAAGTCTTGAACCTTTTCAATGTGAAGATTTTTCAGATCTCAAGCAACTGCTGCAAGTGCCAGTTGACTTTTCCAGCATCCTTACATTCTTCTTTCTTCAAGTGTCTGCTATTCCACTGACTTGTAATGTGGCTTCATGGGAGGATAACTCCATTTCTGTGGCATAACCAAGCTTCAGGAGGGGAGGGCAGATAAATAAAGAAACAGGAGCAACAAAACAGATATGCTATTGAAAAGGACTTTTGTTGCATGAAACAGATTGATTCTTCTAGTTTAGTCCATGGCTTCAGATTGGACCAAAACTGAGTCCCTGAACTCCAAACCTATCAGTTCCTCATGATTTCAGTCCATCACCTGAGGGCCTTCTGTAGGGCACAATGTGTGCAACTTCCTTGAGAACACAGGATCGCGTTGCAGCCCTAGAAACAGGCTCAGAAGACACAACATTAAGCATGCAGTGTTACCAGGGTTTGCGACCTGTAATTTATTTTTTTGTAACGCTGGTTGCTATGACAACAGTTTCACAGCTGCTATGAGCGAGAATAAGAAGGTCCTGTTGAACTTTCAAGAGATGATTGGGAAGCTCTTCTAGTGAGAGGAGCTAAAGTTGGGTCTACTAGGGAAGAAGGAGGAAAAAGTTTGAACCACCCAATCACCATGTTGGACAGGTCTAGTTCATCTAAAAGTATCTGTGCCACTCCCATAAAGGATTTGTGATCCATACGTCCATAGTCTCCCCAAACAATTATCTGTTGGGAAAAGAAATGAGAAAATAGAAAGATTTCAGCAAAAATTACGAAAGCTTCAATCTGATTTGTCAAATGTCTCTGCTTATTTAATTACAGTAAGGAATGAAATATCTGACTGTTGACATAGTCTAGTTCTTTGCATACTAATTCATGATGAAGACACAGAAAAATTTGGGCAGTAATAGAGCAGTTATCCAGAGAAAACTGAGTGAGAGGAGCCCATACATAAAGCAGAAGCAAAATAATCTGCAGCTCAGTACTTTCTACTTGTAAAAACAGTTATTACTATTGTATTTATCTGCTCAACAAATATTTTATTTCTCAGAATTTATTGCCAAATTAGGCATGAAAGGAAGTTTGAAACTTATTCAGTGAAAACTGTACAGGTGACATTTTCAGGTTCAGATGAATGTTCATGCAAATTACCTGTAAAACTTTCCCTTGGGGACTTTCTTCAAATGATAGAAGTTGCTGATAAAGTGGTTCCAGAGTTTTTCTTGCTACCTTTGTCTTCTTTTTGGCTATGCAGACTCCATTTTCTAATAGATACACCTTTACATATGGTGCTTTTAAGAAACAACATAAAGAACAGTAAGTAAAGAAGTCCAGACTTTTGCATAACAGATGCCCTTTCTATTATCATATAAAAATCTGCCTTTTAATGGATATATAACTTACATGAACAAGTCTCCACAAGCAAAATTAATAATTATTCCCAGGCAAAGCATCTATGCATTTTCTTTACTCTTCTCCCTCATATACTTTTTCTTGATTTCTTTTTATATGTCTCTTTTGCCATGAAACAGTTCAGATTTTGACCTGAAAAAATCAGGTATTCCTATATATAGTGTCCCTATACTATACAAAATGCAAAATAGGCCTATTAAGTAAATGAATTACTTGCAATGACTTTGGTGAGATTTGAATCAATGCTCCAGATTGTTAACAATTTAAAATTATCTACAAGGTGAAAATCAGTGCAGAAAAGACTCTGACACAATTTCTATTTTGGCAGAAGAGCTTGCTAAAAATATCATTATATTGTCCTTTTCACATAGTGTTATAGGACGTCGGATTATAAAATAAGGAGTAAGTATCAAATACTGGTCTACTTTTTGAGTAGGTACCTATTCCATATTCCCTCTTCATTTCTATGATTCCTACATAAAATCTTCAGTATACATCTTTCCCTCTACCCAATAATAAAGGATGCATTTGCTATTGCTGAAATACTTTTGTGTCTTATGGTAGCCTGATTTTTAATTTCCTCCTGAAGTAGGGTTGATTTTTTGCATATCATTTCAATATGTTATGCATTTCAGTGTACAACACTGTGATTTACTGAGAGGTGAATTTGATAACACTTAGAATCATAGAATGTACTGAGTTGGAAGGGACCCATCAAGATCAACAAGTCCAACACCTGGCCCTGCACTAAGATTGTTGCTAAGATTTTTCTTCCTCACCTGGCAGTGTCTTTGAACCTGGTTTTACAACAAGGCCACGGGCTCGGATTATTTCTACTTCCAGTTGTCCTTTCTTGTCCATCATTCCCACCTGAATATCTCCTAGATAACAAAAAGAAATCCTGGCATTATAATTCAGAAATACTTAAATATATGAAATGTCATGAGAATTTCTAGGATGAATATGTGGTGACTTGTATCATCTGCTTTCCATCAGAGAGTATGACCTGGATTTTAACACTACTAGATAATTTAATATTTACCCTCTTCACTGCTGTTTATGTTAGTAAACTATAAAAAAACGCTGCAGTAACATCTTGACTCCCATTTCCCATGCCCCTATTACTTCAAATTACTTTCTTGTCTTAAGAATTTCATATTCAAAAAAGGCAGGAAGGGAACTAGTACAAAGCAGCTCTGTAAAGCTGCTTGAAATCTCTTCACCATGCCTCTAGTTTAAGACACATATGAAAAGATAACCTGTGAATATTTAAAAGTTTGTAAGCACAATAATGACAAACACTTTGCACCTAAATCACCATTTTTATACAACATTATCAAAGTGATTCAGAGAAAGGACTTGTCTCATTAGTCGCATTTTAAGGATGGAAAACTGAAGAAGAAGGGATAAAAGACTGATTTTTTTCAAAGCCCCTTACTACTTTAGAATGTCTTGTTAAGCATCCATAATTACTTTGGCTGCGGTTATAGCTTACTGAGTTGTTCAAAACCACATGGGAAATCCAAATTTAAAGGGAATCTAGATAAATTCTAAGTTCTAATTACCAGACCAAGTAGAATATATCATATCTATAGGACATAAACTCTTACCCATTGACGGTGTTGCCAAAGTCTGTCGTCCTACAAGCTGGGCAGGACCAAGTCCATCCAGAAAATCACTGAACTGGCTATCTGCAGCCAACCTCACACCAGGGAAAATCAAACTAGAAATAATATTAAAACAAAACAAAAAACACTTGAAATGTTCTTTTTTTGTTTTTGTTTTCTAGATATTTTGCACTTAGTGTTCCTGCTCACAAGGAACTTGCAAAACAATTACTGTAATTTTCAAAATTTCAGTGTTCAACAAACAGCAATTCAGCCTCCAACATATATACAAACATGTAAGAAAAGCACTAATCCTCAATACTTTCCTCATTAGTATTTTTCCATCATGCTCTCTTTTTCCAATATATTAAAGACCGCTGTAATTGTAGCATTCGAGACCAGTTCAGTAAGAGATTAATGCACATCCTTACCACTGATTTAGTTACATGAAAGTAAAATTGCTCACATTTCTCAGTCTCTGTGAACTCAATGGCCAAATATCAAATGCACACAGTGAAATGATGACATTAGATGGAATACTGATTGCTATTTTTAAAATCACCTTTTAAAATCAGCATTCATTCTATACATTTTGTTAAAAATGTCCTTGAGAATGCCATCTATTCAATAACAGAACCGAAATCCATTGTGGCAAATGATCAAAGTAACTTAAAATTCAAATTCTTACCATAAATTATCTGTGACCCATTACAAAGCAACAAGAACTAATGAGATTTGTAATGACCAACCATAAAGAAACGTCTATCTCCAGTGCATAATAGTGCATCAACCTGGACATGTAAGATACATTGTGCAGCACAGATGAATCAGCAGTGCTGTGAATACCACTAATAAATCAACCCACAATAAGACTCTTCTGGGCAATACCACTCATAAGTCTTTAACTTGGGCTCTTATGAAAAGCATGATACAAGGCAGACTCATTCTTCTGCCCAGGTAATTTCTTCAAGATTAAAGTAGCAGAATCTTTGAAACACTCTAGAGCCCAGCGAATGACACCTGGAAATGTTCTGGAAATGCTTTGTTCTGCAAAGCACTGAAATATGTGAGGAGTTTTTGGAAGAGAACTTGCCCTTGTCTGTGTTTTACCTGGTGTACTGCACCTGTTTCCCTCTCCTGACACACCTCATGTTGATGCTGCGACCTTCCAGGAGCCTTTCTTATGGCACAACAGAAACGAGCCTCATCCTTCCTGCACCAACAATGGGAGACTCTTTCCATCACAGTGGAAGACTTAGGCTTGGTCCATCAACGACACTAGCTTGTGAAGGGAATTCTGACTGAATAGGACCTACAGTGTTCACTGTGCTTCTCTCTAACTATCAGTTTCATGCAGAAACATGAGGAAACCAGAGTTATAACTGCCACTTACTTTCCCTCAGAGCTGTAGCTGTTCATGCTTCCATCTGTTGATTCCCGGCTAGCCTGACGAGTCATCCAGTTCCTCATCTCCACAGCCAGCCCTGTCTCAGTGCTCCTCTGGACGGTGCTCCGCAGCTTCTTGCCCCCTGCTTCTGTGGAAACAAAAGAGAAGCCCCCATCACACTGTGCTGCCACAGCTGGGCAGCCCTGCCGGAAGCACACCACCACTCCACGTGGCAGGAACACTCAGAGACAGAAATTAACAACCTGTATCAAAACTTCCATTTAAAAATTAACAAGTTTTTAATCATAGTCAAGCAGCATCGTAAATCTCTTTTACAGGACCTTAGCTCTGTCACTGCCTGCTTTTCAAGGTCAGGCAGCATATACACAAAGCAAGGCTGCCCACGGAGGTAACCAGATTTAAACAATTCATAGTCTAGCATGTTTAAAATATATCTTCTTTGGGTGAATAAATCCCTCTTAGGAATTTAATTAAAATGTTACCATGATGTCAAAACCTGCAGAGAAAATGTTGGAATTCAGATGAATTATTTTATTTAAAAACATTCGGTCGTTATCTGCTAAATCAAGTTACAGATATCCTTTAGTGAGAATAGTAAACCACAAATATAGAACCCTTCCCATGCTTTCTTCTCTATTCACTATCTACCTTACATTTATATTTAAAATATACAGCATTGGGTATTATGCACAATATGCACAATATATGCACTTTATCACCACCTCCAAGAATAACGGTTTTTCTATCTGCTTGCGTATTTAATTTTAGTTGTAAAAACAGCAACATAACAGACATCTGAGTATCAGACACAGGAAAAAATACTCAAACAATATAGTAGCATTTTTAGTGTAGGAATTTTGATCAAGACCTCAGCTGGAAGATATAGTGAACACAACAAACACACATAAAAAAGAAATGAGTAGGAATGAAGCTTCAGTTTTTCTTTTATGAATAAGACAGTCACTCCATGTAATTTCTGATTTTAAATGCTGTTCCCTGCAATCGAGCAAGTAATTCTGCATACCTTTATCTGTTTTATACACCTCTGAGTTCAGCACAGTGATGTGTGATATACAGATAATATTATGAAAGAGCAACAACTCTAAATGTAAGCTACAACAAATAACAGAATTCTTAAATATTGATACAATGAGGGTTGAGTAATATCCAGTATCCTTGGATATCTAGGGACTCAACTTCTTTCTGCAGTTGTTTGTAGCATCTGCTACCCTTTACACCTTTGCTGGCTCATCATATACCAGAGGTCAGAAGAATTTCTGAATCTTTGTGGTCAGTGAAACTCTAGGGATCTGAAAATGGAAATGAGCAAAGGGAGGAGACTGTCCTCCATTTGGAGAACAGGACTCTCACACCACACGGAGAATATGTGAATACAGGGACTGACTTAGAGTAAGAGGACCTGCACCCTCAGGGAATGGAATAGAGACATCGGTTTCAACATGTGCATTCAGTGTCACTGTCCTGCAGGCTGCAGCATGGGTTGAAGTCTCCCAGGCCCCTTAGTCAGGAGGAATATTAGGTCAGATAAAGAACATGGGAAATTAAGTGAAGTGGGAACTAGACACCAAAAATACCTTGAAAACCACTGGCTCCTTGTCAAGGAAGATTAATAACTCTGCAATATTTAACAGCAGTGAGACACTTCTTTAGCAGTATCATGAGTGGTTCAAATCATGCTGGTTATTACAAGCCTTCTACATATTCCTTAAGACCATAACTTTTAATGGGTCTCCAAATATAACAGAAGTAGTAATTCTCCTCTAGAACTTCAGCTACCCAAGTGAATGCAGTACCCAACAGAATGAAAAAAAAAATTTACTACTAATCAAAACTATTTCTCAAAACGCCAATCAATACCTGATACAATAAATACAAACAAAAAAGACACCAGGCTAACATGACATGTGAAACATGAACGGCAGAAATCAACAATTTCATTTCTATTGGGCTCTACTGTTCCAAGTGCCCGTTGTTTTATTACTTATATTCAACTGATGAAAGCAGGCAGCTGACTTCCAAATTGGCCCAGAGTTGTTCTAAAATATAAGCATTCACTTCAAAGAAATATTCCCACAAAACTGCCAGAAAAAGATTATCTACAGTGTACCTGTAGAAAAGGTACACCGTATCATAGTTACACAGGAAAGGCACACAACTCCTGAAGCCCCATGCTTGTTATTGTATTGTTACAGGATAATATTCTCCTGTTCCAAGAGCTCTTTTGATTTATTTTTATGATATTTTGATATTAATTTTTATGCAAATTTAACAGAACATCTACATCTTGCATGATTCTCCAATGTCTTCATATCATATCTTTCAAATATTTCGAGGTTTGGGTGATATATTTGTTTGATTATGTGATAAGTGAGGGAGTATATAGTAACTTATATTATTTTATAAGGTAGATTTTTTTATTCTGAATTAGAATTGTAAGTCTGTATGCCTTCACTCTATAAGAAAATTCACAGAATAAAAAATCAACACATTCATTACACATCAATTTACTGAGAAATCAAGGGAGAACCAGTGCAACTGTCATTCAAGTCTTCATAGAAGCACATGTGTATCTGTTCATAGCATCCCTCTAAAACTTATTTTTAAGTAGTTTTGCTTTCCCACATTGATTTTAATTGAAGTAAGTGCTCTGGTTCACATGACGACAGGCACACAGGTGATAAGATACAACTTTGATACAGTATGAAGTTAGGCATGTGTAGTATATCCAACTTTTGTATGAGTGGTAAATAGTAGTCATTTTGACCTTAATACTAAATTTAAGGAGGGCTAAAAGGAAGCGATGTGAATAACTATTTCCCAGTTTTCAACAGAAACAGTCAGCGCTCTCTGATGGCCTCCAAAGATCTGACCTTTCATCAATAAGGTTCCTAATCATGACTTTGATGCTTCTTGAAACAAAAATTGAAGATTTCAACAGCAAAATGGCAACTTGGAATAGAAGTATAGAAGAAGACTCAGATCACAGGCATGACTCCTGAGCCACTGCTTGAGAGCTGAATATTCGTTCAGATTAAGCTTGGCTAAACAATAACAGACATGAGAAATAATCCCACTTGATTGCCCACAATACTAGCAATACACTTATCCCTGGAAAAATGTTAATAAATCAAAAATAATCCTACAATTCCTCAATTTAAATTCAGAGACAGTATTTGTAACATCCATCATTCATGTTTCATAAATTCAGCATTCAAATATTTCAAATGTTGCAAGTAGCAATGAAAATGTGAAGGATTTATTCAACTCAAAGAAATACCCTTTGGTGCCATACTTCCAAGCTGGTAGAACATCTAGTTGAAGATCTTATCACTCCACTAACTCCAAATTGGTTTCCCTTATTCCTGCTTGGAAATTGAAACCTCTCTTGTGTTAATTCAACTACTCATGTGGCTGCATTCCATACTGGACCCAGACCAAAAGGAACAAACTAACAATATGAATTAAAGTTGTTCTTTTTCTTTTAGGACAGATAATTAAAAAAAAAAAAAGTGAAAACAAGCATACAGCTGAATGAATCCAACTGAAGTAATGCTAATCTCTAGCTAGATAAGTAATTTGGGAATGCATCTGACATGAACACAGAAATAAACATGTAATTGGTGTCACTGTAGAAGTGGGGGTTTTATAATCCTAAAGTATATATATATATAAATACACTCATGTTATGTATGCTGTTTTAATCTTACCAAATAAAAGGACAGAGAAACAAGAGAATTTAGAACTGTACTTTATTGTTAAATATTTTGCTGACCACCTACACTGAAAATCATTTTACTCACAATTTCCTAAATTCTAATAAAGAAAATTGAAAATGTTCTCCAAATTAGTATAAGCTAATTGCCCCAACAAGAAGAAATTTCTCTCAAGTCTTCATCACAAAATATGGAATACATTATCTGCAAAACACCACTTCAGATTCTAGCAGCCATATTGTACGGAGTGGAATAAATTACCAGAAATAATTGCTTTGGTATTTATGAAAGCACATTCATTCTTATGGTTAATCACACTGGTAATTTAACTAATATGGTTACTGCAAATAGACTCCACAGGCCACATTTTCTAAATTACATGCGGAATTATTTGTTCCCACAACTTGGAGTGCAAATCACTTGCAAATTAAGGATGTAAAACTACTGATATGATCTTCAATAGCAGATGAGGACAAGTCAAAAAATGGAGTGAATGCAACATATTACCTTCTGTCATCTGGGATCTAGACAGATGAAATCTGCCTCTCATGGGGAGAGGGAGCTCTCAGCTTGCTCTCGGCAAGAGCTTCCTACAACTGCTCCCCAGCAGGCACAGATTCCTGAGAGAGAACGTGGCTGGCACAGGTAGAGGCAGGCAGGCTATGCCAGTCCCCAGGTTGTGCGTGATCTCTTGGTAGGACTTGTAATGAGTACAGAGCACAGAGCAGCTGTGGCTTCAGAAACACACTCAAGTGCTTGAGGTGGCTGGCTCGTCTGCTCTCCCCACCTAAACAAAAAGGCTGCATAAAAACTGCTTCAGTGCCTTCATTTGAACTCAGGAGTTCAAATGAAACTGTTCAAATGAAACAAGTCTCTAAAAGAATAAGCTGCCTTAAAGTGGCCATTTTTCAAGAGTCAAATTCTTAACATATCTAGTGATCTGCTCTGGGCATGTTAACACCAGGCTGGATAAAATCATCAGAGACAACCGATCAACATTTGAACCTACCAAAGAAAAGGTGGACAGAGTAGGTCTAAATTCCCTTGCAGCTGCTCATTCTGTGTCTAAAACAGCCCAAGTTTTGGCTGCATTGAACAAGGCATTTAGCTCCTTTTGAAATACTGGGAACCGCAGCCAAGTTGTTTCTTTCTTTGTGTCACCCACAGACTCCAAGCAGAAGACATGGATTAGGATCTACTAATTTAAGGCGGATTTGGGAAACCCAGATTCCATTGTCACTTCAGTTTGAGCACACTTCATTGATCTCAGAGGCCAATGCTAACAACCAGCTTATGAAGTGTTGTGCTACAGTCCTTCCAATGAAGGTTTTCACAGTGCATGCTGTCAGCATTTATGAAGCCCAAAGAGTATTTGCAGCGACAGGAAGAAACTGCTACCAGGGCTTTCCCTTACTTGTAAGGAAGAAGGGAAGACCTGTGTTCTAGTTCCTGCTTCCATGAATATCTGAACATAAAATACTGAAAAACTGTGACTAGGATGGAAATGGCCTGTCTGGATAGGCCCAAAGCAGAGCTGCCTTCAGTAAGGGAATAGCCACGCTTGGAAAGTGTGAGTCTAGACTTACACCCTCAGTTTGCACTACACAATTTTAAATTTCTTGGGAGGCCTCACTAGTTTTTCATTTTCAGTCAAGAAATCCTTCTTCACTCTTGTCCTGTTCTTTCCTCTGGACATAATGGAAGCATGGTTAATTAAGATTAAGGTTAATTAAGATAGCATCTAAATAAAGAGAGAACTGAATGAAATAATCAAGTGCAAAACTATTGCTTGAACTTCTGGTCAAAGGTTGGTATAGAAGCTTTGGCATCCCTATTACTGATGAATTTCCACAGACAGGACCCAAGAGGCAGCCATCACTAATCTCAGTTGTTCCTGGCCAGATTGTACCATCCTTTGTCTTCATTCCATTTCCCTGTCATGGTAAGGCTGGTCATATGTTTAGTCTGGAAAAGATCCCCATGGCTTGCTGTGGTCATGTGATTTGAAGTCAGTTTACCACACACAGCTTCTAAGCAATGTTTGGAAAGCAGGCACCTGCTTCTTATTCTCTCCCACCTCTTGATGTGTTTAAAGCTGTATCCTGCCACTTTAGTTTCACTCCTGTTCTCATGTCCATCCTCCAATCTTTACTGAGCCTGCAGCAAATTTAAAAGCATCAGACAACAGAAACTTCTTCTGCCTGCATGGGGCATCCATCAGCTTAGGCTCTTCAACACTTACGGTCCCAAAAAGGTTTTGAAATATTTTTACAAGACTGAAGTGTTAACAAAGAGCTGTATTTCTACATACACAGTAACTACTTAATGGTCCTTAAATTCTAGTATCACTGGTGTTATTATTCAGAATCACATACTATATATAAAAAGGACAAATAGCCATCTTGTACACCCTAGGGCTTGTTTTCAATATCTATGCTAAGAAACACTCCTGGAAACCCCAATTAAGTAGATACAGAACCACAGCACCGAGGCTTGATCCTTGAGCATTCCCTTGACCAAGAATTTACCCATGATAACAGACAAGACAATGGACTGGGAGCCATCCCAGGGAATCAAAACTAAATAGCTGCAGCTGTAAGGAAAAGAGGTGTTAGTCCTGCTGTGATTTCCACTTCTTATTTGGTTACCTGGCTCTGACTAGCTAACAACAAACAGACTATGAAGGTCTGCTTGGATCCTTTGCTTTAAAGATGATGATTACAGATCTTGATTATAATACACACTAAGAAAATAAACTATTTTCCTAATTTTTATCACCTATTTGGCCCAAGAGAGATCAGGACATCTCTATTACATTTATGCTATTTTTTCAAATGTATGACTGCAGGGCCAAGAAGGAACGTTGTCTTCAAGTTTGCTTTAGATACATTTTCAAGTCAACTGTTATACTGAGATTTACTGAGTTAATAAACTACCCTTTGACTAGACAGTCCAACTAGAGATCCACAAAGGTTTGAATCTAACTTGGAAAAAATACCATTCCACTTGAAATGTGTCAAATATGGGATCATAAAAAATGCTTAGTTCTGATATAATATAAAACCAGCAGACATCAAATGCAGAATGAATATGCTATCCTCATGACTTTTATTTAGAAATGCACAACACCTGAGAGAGATATGCAGATCAGCAATAGGACTGCACAGCCGCTCAGGCCTTTGCAGCACTACTGTAGAAGTCTCTGTTTCTGTTACTGAGAAAGCCATCAGTTTTCGAGGTGTGGTCAAAAGCCTTGTACAACTACTGTAGAACTAAACACAGAGACACAACAATGAAGAAGCACGTGGCTTTGCAGCCCACACCTGTATGTCCCATGTGGCAAGTGACCTGAATGAACAGTTCTTCAGGAATCCTCATTTAGAGCAGCTACGATCTCCATGCAGATAAATGTTTTTATCATTCAAATATAACAGGTCTGATTCTATGAGCACTTTGTGCATGTGTCAAAACAGAATGGTAGCATTTTATATCCACTTTGTACATCCTGTACAACAATCTCTATAACTACAAAAAGTGCACAGCAGTGGGAAATCAGTCTCATCTCAAAGCTATTAAAATCCTGAAAAATAGAGCAAGCAATTTTGTGGAATTACATTCTAATTTTGTATACCATTTATACAAGGAATAACTAAACAGGTGCACATCTTCATCACAAGAAATCTTTATATCCAATCATTGATTTTGCCAGTGACAAAGGATGATCATATTAAGTAAATAGGAACCATTTCTGCAGTTTTGAGAGGTAATGTTTTTATGTTTATGTGTACCTTCAATTTTCTGGATGTACATCATTCTTATGCATTTAATAATAACCATTACTCCATGCAGCACCAAGTGCAGATTAAAACTGCTTAGACAGCAAAGAGTATACATATACTGAGGAGCTTAGGACTGCTTTTTTATTTTTGTATTATATATGAAGTGGGAGATACTTTCTAAATATGTAATAATGACAGTAACACTATTCTTCAACCCAGCCTTGATTCTTTCTAGTATAGCAAGGGTTATTACATATGCTATCAGACAGATCTGAGCAGCATTGTTGAATGATGTAGCAAGTGTGTTGAAACAATTCAACAGCCTCCATTAAGGCTTAATGAGATAGATGGTGCCAAGGAGTTGGATGGCTACTGAGATTATACAAATTAGAAACACTCTTCCTCCTTTGCTTTGTCTAAGATGAGTAATGATCCTATGCAAATATAATTATTTAAATAACCACAGTTCACAAAAAACTGAGCAAATTTCACACCATAATGACCCACTTTCAAACTACTGCTGTTAAACATTTACCTCTCCAATGACAATAACACAGCATCCTGCTGCTCTGACTACACTTGACCTTGACATTGAAAAATGATAATTACAGAGTGTAGATATAAATGAGACAAGGCTTTTTCACTTCTATGTACGTACCACCAGAGATGTAACTTGTAGCTTCACTGATGCTGTTATAGCCATACTTGAGTTATCTGTAAGCTATTCAGATACATGTATGTACAGTGTAACTAGAAGCTCAGAACAGAAATATAACTGTAAGAGAAATACAGTTTTAAAACTCCACTGGGTATTTCTATCATAAGTCAGGCTGAAATATGTTGTACTGTGAATGTTAATCCTTCTGCAGTTTCTTCTACTTTTCTGTTAACTTTCCAGAGGTTTCCCAGAATACATGTGATTTTTTTTTTTTTGGTCACACTTCTTTGCCAGCAACAGTATAGTTTTTTCTATGCTTATTTTTTAAAAGGTCTCGCCCATCTTGGCATCCGCAGCTACTTCTTTAGGATAGTACCTGAGTGTAAAAACTGATAAAAACATTTGCAACTGGAAGGAAAGATGAAAATTGCTGGAAATGCCTGCTGTACTGCCTCCACCCTGGAACTCAGCTTGTGGAGCTGCAGAGGTGGGAGAGACCCAGCCCTGCCATCCTGAAGGAAAGGTTGACTCAGCTCAGCCCCTGAGCTGTGCCCTAACAGCAACAGAAAAAATTATCAACTTAAATATCATGCAGACTGTATGGAATGATTACTATTGCATTATTCAGAGTGGTTTTTATCATCTAAGATGAGCCACTCCACTGTTGCATGAGATGTGCAGTAGATGATCTCTGGTGTGTTAGCATCTATCAAAGCAAGATCTTTAAAGCTTCATCTTTTATAGTTGATAACCTGTCACAGGGCATTATACCCTTCTTTCATATTCCTCCTTGGCTCTGCCTATGAACATTCCACATAAACAAGGTCATCTTTACCACCAAGGCCAAAAAGTAGGCCAGTTCCCCCAAGAAGATGTAGTTATTCTTATTTTCTTCATTGCCTAATACTCTCATATTACTTTATTCTTTTTAAGATGATAATTTTAAAGCATAACTACTTCATGTGCAGAATTCACTTCAATAATTACTTGCTAATGAATTGATTGTTACTACTTCCCCCATTTTCTATTTCTGGTCAAATTATTGTCTGCTTGTTACTGTCTACTGGGACCTCCAGAGGGACAGTGTGATCTGGTGGTCTAACCACAGGAACAGAACCCAGGAACTGCCGAGCTTTATTCCAGCTCTGCCAATGAGCAATGATTAATCAGTGAGAAATGCCACTGAAGCCAGCAACAGCGCTCAACTGAGCAGCTCAGCCTTCATTTAAATTAGTCCCGACCCTTCACTCACTGGCAGCACTCCTGCTGATACCTATGTGGGATCGAACAACCCCTCCAGCAAGTTTCCCAGCTAGTTATCAGCCAGGTGACAGGAGTGTATAATGTGCTTCTATTCCTGCTGAACTCTTGCAGCAACACTCGGATACTTCTCTCAGTAGACATCAATATGCAAAACTGTAACATAATTTTTTCTCAGCTAACGCAACTAATTTTTGCTATTTTTGGCATGATTGTCTTGGACTGAAGAACATTCTGTGGCTTTTTTTTTTTAATTGCCTTTTGTTTTTCTAACATACTGGGAGACCAAGATGCCTTCCAGTTCTTTCTGAATTAATTTATGACTTACATTATCATAAATTATCTCTTGAATTGTCTTGAGCACCTGCAAAGCATTTGGCTTTCCCCTTCAATCTCATAGCTTCACTACCCCCCAAAAACCTTTGCAAAAGAAGATATTAAATTGAAGTACACTCCCTTTTGGCAGGCATAATTCTGCACACAGATCTTGCCATGACCAGCAGTTCTAGAGCTGCACTCCTGGCAACCTACATATTTAACAGTTTATACCAACACCTCGGTGCAAATGCAAATCAGAAATGAATGTAAACAGAGTATAGAAAGGAAACAGTAGTGGAAATTTATTACGGCAAACAATACCCACAGTGGAGCTTGAGGAAGCACCAAGTTACCAGTTCTACTCATAAAAAGAGATCTAGGCTTTCTAGTGACTACACGTGGTCTGAATCTCTCTTCCTTTCTCTGGATGTTGGATAACTCCAATTCTTCTCCAGTAACCTGCTCTAGCATTGGTATATTCATATGCACTACTTGTAAATATATCATGTGCATGAGATTTTACATTATGACTACACAGATTTCCAAAAGGATGTCATATGCATTTCAATTGGAAATTCCCTCATCTTTTGAAAATGACAAAATTTCCCTTAATTTCAACAAGGCCAGGATTTAAGAAAAAATGTGAGGCTCTGGATGTTTCAAGAGCATTCATATAGGTACTGATTTGTCTTCTGTCCCATGCCTCTTCAACAATTTCCATGTAATTTAAGTCTGTTCCAACCATTATTTGACACCAATTCTCACTTTACTATGCAGGCTATACATTTTATCCCCAATGACCCTAACAAAAAATGCAAAAGATGCTCTTTAAAATCCTTGATACTTTTATAACCTACATAATTTGTTCTGGTACCAAATGAAATGTTACTCCTGTGTTTGCATGTGTACATATGCCAGAAAGAAACCGATAATGAAAAGAACTATTTTCTAACACCTTTTACGAGACATAGCTAAGAATAATAAACTCCTTTAAAAACAATGAATATGCATAAACTTGAAGGATTCATCTCAACTAATCAGCAAGCAGGAAATGCTAGTGTGAATAGCAGTTCCCTGTGCTGCAAACCTGCTCAGGCCTAGCCAAGGCAAGTTCCCTCTGTACTCTGCACTGGTGAGGCTGCACCTTGAGCAGTGGGTTCAGTTTTGAGTCTCTCACTTCAAGGACACTGAGGTGCTGCAGCGTGCCCAGAGAAGGGCAACGGGGCTCTAAAAAACATGTCTTATAAGGAGTGGCTGAGGGAGCTGGGTTTGTTTAGTTTTGAGAAGAGGAGGCCCAAGGGGGAACTCATCACTCTCTACAACTACCTGAAAGGAAGTTGTAGAGAGGTGGGGGTCGGTCTCTTCTACCGTGCCCACAGTGAGTGGACTAGAGGAAACAGCCTTAATCTGAGACAGGAGATTCAGATTCGATACTAGAAAAAAGTCTTCCACTGTCAGGGTGGTGAGGCATTGGAACAGGTTTCCCAGGAAGGTGGTGGAGTCACCATCTCTGGACCTGTTCAGGAGTCCTCTTGATCTGGCACTGGGTGATGTGGTTTAGGGGTTACAGTGGAAGTGCTGGGTGGACAGTTGGACTGGATGATCCTGAACCTTGATGATTCTATGATTCAAGTTCATGGCTACCAATGGGAAAATGGAAGCCTTTCCATAGCCTACTTCTTCAGTATATCAGAGCTTGGATGCCAGGGCTTAAGAAGTCTCATTCTTTAATCAGTTGATATGTAAATGGTTCTTCTCAATCATCACATTCAAAAATAGTTTCTAAAATTAGTCTTACTAATATGTTGTATTGAGTTACTTACTATTCACTTACTTCTGAACTTGACAGCACTCGTATTCCTTTGTTCTGAAAGATACACTTCTGGACCAGTGTATTCATTTTAGCATGTAATGAAAAAAAGTCTTCAAGAGAGTATCCCAAAAAAAAAAAAAAAAAAAAGCACCTCAACAAGTCAGATCTCCTGTTTGTATTAAAAATGTGATTGAGTGCAAAATGTAAAAAAAAAAAAATAATGAAAAAAGCACGCTTCTACAAGGTTATCTTTTTTTTTAACCTATTCACACTTAGAAATAACTACACCTTGAGGGTAGTTAACTTATGAAGTGGGTTTAACTTCTTTTTTCAGGCATTAACTGTGTGAACATGGGAGTGCATGTACCACACCTACTTGAGGGCAGTGGTGGTACATGAATATAATTGCATAAAGCACTCAGAAGACAACAAATTCTAATTTGAGTGCAGAGGTGACTTGCCATGAAAAAAAAGATGTCACAATTTTTTTCTTTCTAATCCCAGTGAGAGTACTTGGGAATAGAACTTAACTGTCATGCCTGTCACTCTCTCTGTAACCTGGTACGTCTAAAATCTCAGGTAGGAGAAACTCAGATCCATAAAAACCACATAGCAATTACATTAAATGCATTTTCAAGTGTAACTATATCTAAATAGGATCAGATAACGTAAAGCAACACAACATGTGAATCAGTACACATTCTTTTAACACTTCTGTTTAAATAACTTGCCAGCACAAACTAAATAAATCATTAAAATTACACTTCAATTTACAGATATTCCTCTAGTGACTTCCATGTATTTCATGTTTCTTTGTACCAGTAAACAGTTTAAACATACACAGATTCAATTGAGGAATAAGTTAAGTGTTTCCTAGAGAAGTAAAGAAAACAAACTAGAACAAAATAAATCAATACTCTGATTTCACACAGGATTAATTCAATTATTGTAGCTAAAAATCAGGACTGAAAAGAAAACTATTCTGGAATGATAAAGAAAAATATTCCTTAAAGAATACCTAAGCACATGTAGCCTAATTTATGATATTTTCAGTGTGTGTTTTCAGCCATAGCGTTTATTAACACATCAAAAGATTCTAAATGCTCTCTGGAACCTACCCTGAAGTCTACTGGCAATATTTTGCAGTTCACTTTGTTGTTAAAGGAAGGGAGTAAATGAGAGTTCTGAAGGACCTAACAGTTTGTTCCATGGAGCAATTCCCTCTTTTTCATGGAAAGGGACAACCTGGCCAGCCCCAGAGCAGGAGCAGGGAAAGACGAGGGACCACATCTCAGCATTCACATCAGAAACAAAATGTGCTTTGGAGAAGAGACTTCAGGGTCTGTTGCACATGAAAAGATAAATCAAGACGTGTGAAAGTAGAGGACACATATTCACCACTGAACTCTTGGCCTGAAATGTGGAAGGTGATACATGTATATACAGGTACTTTAAATAGAGATTATCAATGGTGTACACACATAGCTGATACATGTTTGTGTAGCAGCACTGGACATTGATATCTCCGTTTTATATTGCTCAAATCTACTGAAGGTGTAATATAATCCTAATGAAATTAAAAATCTTGAATCAGTCCTCATTAACAAGGTGAAGCCCATCAGTTCATTCTATATGTAAACATATTTAAACACCTCAGACTATTTTCTTTATGAAACCAGTGTACTCAAAACAAACTCATGAAACACAAATTCTATCCTGGGTAGAGTTTTGTACCATGCTTAACTATACATTTGTTACACACATTCCAAATAGCATCCTTTTGGGGGGCATGGCTATACAGAAAATCCATTGCGTTTCTCTTGTTATGTAAAGTTCTGGTCCTGCAACAAATATATGAAAATTACACATGTTTACTGGTTGGACTTACTTTTATGAGATTAACTGTCAGTGAGAACTGCAAGGTCTACCTGTACACATAGCCTTCTACCTTCTGCCCCCAAGAAAAAGTTACACAGGGCCAGCATTTAATTACTCAACTCTGCTCTCCTGTGTGAATAATGTTATAGTAACAGACAAGGGATACCTGAGCAAGGCCACGCAGTGTCAGAAAGCCACCCGCAAGGAAGCATGGTTCGTTTCTCTTATGAACGAGAGGAAAGCGGAGAGGTCCTCTATCCCTTTTTGAGGGTTTCTTTTTCCAACATTACTAAAGCTCAGCTTGTAACTTCATTCACAGTCTCATGATAAACATCTGTTAAACCACACCTCATTCTCCAGCTACAAGCACGGTGCTACCAACCTCTCTCTCAGCTCAAGTCACTCCCTGTTACCCGCGTCCTCCCATCCACCTCGTTCGGCACCGACCCCCGGCCCTTCCCGGCGACCTCCGAGTCCGCCCCATTCCGGGAGCGCCCCGGAGCCCCCGCGGTCCCGGCGCACACCTGCTTCCCTCCTCCCGACCCCGGCTCCGGCCCCTCACCTCTGTCCTCCTCCTCCAGGGAGTTCATGCAGGGAAAGTAGACCGCCAGTGCCTCGAAGGAGGCGGAGAGGCTGCTCCGGCTCTGCGAGCGCTGCATGGTGCGCCCGCCGGCCGCTGTCTGCCGGCCCATCTTGGCCGAGCGGCACCCGCCTTTGGCGCGGTACAAGAAGCGCGGCGTCTTGGCGGCGGAGCGGGAGCGGCGGCAGCGGCGGAGGGCGCGGGGCCGAGCCGAGCCCTCCACGGGGCACCGAGGGAGGCGGGAGCGCTGGGCGGGCTGCGCTCCGCGGAGCTCCGCTGTGCCCGGCTCGGCTGTGCCCCGCTGTGCCCGGCTGTGCCCCGCTGTGCCCGGCTGTGCCCCGCTGTGCCCCGCTGTGCCCGGCTCTGCCCCTCTGCCGCTGCTCCCGGCGGGGCGGGCCACCGCAGCCAGCACGGAGCCGCCTACCAGCGGGGCGAGTCGTCAGCCGGCGGCGCAAGTCACCGGGGCGGGCGGAGGGGACGGCGCCGTGGTGCGAACCCCGCCGGCGGGACGGGATGGGACGGCCGGGCCGCTGTAAATACCGGCCGTGCCGGAGGCAGGACGGGGCACGGCACCGGCCGGGAGCGGCGGGACGGCCCGCAGGCACCGCCCGCACACTTTGTTCTCCCCGCCCGGCTCCCGCCGGGCCGACGGGCGGCCCCTGCGCGGCAGGAGGCGGGAGGGGAGCGCCGGGGCCGGCCGGGAGCTCATGGGGATGCTGAAGGCGGGAGGAGGCCATAGGGAGGGCAGCCCCACGGTTCGGTAAGGACCGGAGCGGAGCTGGGGATCGCTGCCTGCTCCCCTGGCCGGCAGGACACAACGGACAGGTGTTTGCTCTCAGGTGATGTTTGTACGGAAAGGGAACGAAACGCTGAACCACAGGAGGGCTGTGGTGGGAAGGGCCACCTAGCACGGTCACCTAGAGCCAGCTTCCCTGACGGGGGCCAGACGGCTTTGAGTATCTTCAAGGATGAAGACTCCACAGACTCTTTGGGTGACCACACTCGCCAGTGCTCATTCACCCTTACAGTGAAAAAATGTTTCCTGGTGTTCAGAGTGGGCCTCCTGTGTATGAGCTTGTGCCCATTGCTCCTTCTCCTGTCAATGGCCCAGCATATGGTGAGGAATTTGTCCTGCAAGCCACAGGCAAATCCTTCACCTCTCCTCCACTTCAAGCCAAGCTGTATTTCTCTAAAGCATATCTGTCTTCTTGGCAAATATGAGTTTATCTATCCTGAATTCACAGGATTTGCTTATAGCTACAACACATAATTTTGTGGGGTTTATCCAATCTTCCTTCCATATCTTCCTCACCACTATTTAATATTACCTTTCTTTTCTTTCATCTGATACATTATATTAATTGAGTGTTTGGCAACTGGCAACCTTCCCCCAAAATTGCTAAGAAACTAAAGCACTGCATATGATTGAAAAGAGGTACTAGCCACTGTAACAGTCTCTTGCAGCATTAGTCTACTACAGTTTACCGCAGTGCAAAAGCAGTATCAAACTTTGCACATGGCTATTGTTTTCTTACTGGCCCTTTAAACAGTCATGATGGTAAAGGGGGGGATGTCAGTTTTCTTTCAAAAAAAAAATGCCAAAATAGTGTTAAATTACATTTAAAGTTTGATCTAACCAACTTTGCAGACAGAATGCTGGTTGAAGCCAACTAAAACTCTTCAGAAGAAAGTGTGTAGAGTCACACCCATAAGTGTACTTCATTGAGCTGATGCTTGGAAAGGAATATTTGTGCCCAGATAATAACAAGAGATTACAAACAGCCAAATATTACTGACATACTTTGCTGAGGAATGAAAACTAGCCAGAAATTTAGCACTCTGGAATGGAACCCATCATCACTCGATCTACAGGGAAACAGTGAGTTTTGACAGCTATTTTTACAATGTGCACAATAATTTCATTTCTAGATAACTGTAATCTAATAAAGCACGCTTCATGTGACACCATAGGAACTTACTTTAGAACAACTTAAATCCTCTTCTCCTCTGCATTAGCTATAAATCATGTCCCAGGCAACTTCTCTAGGCTTTGAAATCATTTCGATGTCGCATTCAGGTCATACTCCAAAATGTATTATTTAGTTGGTCATTCTATAAAAGTTCACGTTTCTCTGGCCACATGCCAAAGTTTGTGAACTTCCAGCATATCTGTGACTTTTTAAGGATTAACAAGAAGATTAGCTGCCAAGACAGACAGACACCTCTCTTGTATGCCACAGGCAGGCCCTGGGGCAGGTCATGATGGCAGAGACCTGCTGAGGTGGAGGTACTGGTTAGCCTGCAGTACCTCCAGCACTTCCTTTGAAATCACCCTTTGCATTTGTACCAGCACTACATCCCATTAAAGTACATTCAAGTTTCAGAATGAACTACTTCTGTTTACAGTTTACTCTAGAAAGACATTACTAAAATACTATAAAGTAAACAACTCTAAAATAAATTGTAATTGTAGTAATAATAATAAGTGTCATATACAAAACCATGTACTTAGCAAACTCCAATAAAACATGTTGAAGTAATTGCTAAAGATATCTTTAAAAGACTTGGTGACTATAAACTATCTATAAACATTAGAGCAGACAAAATAACTTCCTTCAACATTTTTACCAGTGTAAAATATGGCAGAAAAGTAAATTTCTATGTCTTGATGAGATAATAATTCATGATTGCTTTTGAAAAGTTGCATAAAAAAAAGATAATGTTTACTACGTTTCAGATGAACTACTTATGACTTTCATGAAAACAGCTGAATAACACTGAAAAAGGGATTGAGGATGCAGAGAAAGGCAAAACAACAGTTGGGAGCTTGGAGATCTTTCCAAAACTGTGGACAAACTGTAGAATACATATTCAAAGAAGAGCAACTGATTTGTAACATTGTTTCATCTACTTTCACTCACACTTATTAAGTACTCCTTGTGTAAGTACTCCCTTTAGAAGTATTTCACATAAAAGACATAATACCTGCTTAGAATCTGGGTAGCTTTCAAGCAGTTCTGCTCTTGTTTTCCTTCCCAAATAGGAGAATAAGCCCCACTGCTGCCTCCCACTCTGAGCTCTGACCTCAGCAGAAACTGGAAGTCTCCCTGTGACACAGGGGTCTGATGTCCTGCTGTGATATGTCCATGACAGGGATGGTTGCCATGCCAGACAAACAAGACACAGTAGTGATGTGCAGCCCCAGGGAGAATTTGGCAGCACCCACAGGTGTGGCTGTCCCACAGTGCCAGAGCCCCCACATCTCTCAGCCCTTCAGCACTGAACAAGACCTGGCAGTCACAGCTGATGTGACAAGTTGATGTTTCTGCTAATACTTCGTATTACATAAAAAACCTGTTACTTCATTGATAAAATCAGCTTTTACCAAGAAAAGCACTTTAAAACCTTCACAGTCACAATCTGTAGTCAATTCCAAATCACCCCAAGATGTTTGCGATACTAGGCACCTACTCAGAAAACCTGTGACAAAACACTGAATCATTATCCCATTCGATCTTCCTCAAAATGCTTCCATCCTAATTTTCTTTCTTTAAGATAAAGGTTTAAATGGAAAAATGAAAACAGACACAAAGAACTGAGATAAGAAAGCCATCAGTTCTCAAGATTCTGGGATTTGGGTAGCTGTCCTCAGTTTCTAATGATTGCATCATACAAATAATCTAATTGATGGCAATCTAGATACACGCCTGGACTGCAGAAAACAAGTTTGCTCCCCTGACATTAACAACATTCCCCAGTTTTTTTTCTGATTTTAAAAATTTTAATTGATACACTTTGATTTGTGTCACCAGTTGGAAGTGAATCAAATTCCTGTTAAAGAAACTTCATTCAAACTCCCATCTCAATGCTAAATACTAAGACAAAGCAAGAGATTCTCAGGTATCATATTTCTTTAACATTTTCTGATAGTTTGCTGAAAGAACAGTGTGTTGTAGGAATCCAGGTCAAGCAGAACAAGGTCAAACATCTGCTAAAAATGTCCTGAGGAAATTCTATTTGTAGGGTTGCATGTATTATAAAATACTTTGGTGGCTCATCTAACAAACTAGGAAAGCAATTGCTTACTAGCTGTATTCCCTGAAAATTACTAAAAGATGAACATGAATTTGTGGCACTCGATCTTTGGTGTCAACCTACTCTATATACAGCCAGCCAATAATAGATTCTGAATTTAATAAATATATCTTTATCTCTTTATATAGATATAAAATGTGTGACAATTAAAAAATAAGATGGAAAATAATATATTCCCCATGGTTTTCCACATTTAGGCTTTAAATGAGTATATTTCATCAAGCATGCTTCAAGTAAACACAAATTATTTGACTTTAAATGGGTATGCTTTGGAAAAATAATGATCTGATTATTCCTTCAAGAAAACATACCTTTTTCAGGGAAAAAAAAAAAAGAAAAAAGAAATTTCTTTATTTTCTATTTCTAATTCTGTGTGATGAACCCAGAGGTCATAATTCCCTGGACTGAAAAATGCAAAACTATCTATGGATTTTATTTATTTATTTATTATTGCCTACACTATGGATTAATTCCTAAAGCCTACTCCAGCTTCTGAACACCAAATAAAAACATGCATTGCCATAGAAGAGCTCTTAAGGCCTTGTGCACGTTTTGGAGAGGATTCTCCAGTGCACTCACTGTGGAAAGATGATCTAAAGTTTCTAAACATCCAATTTTAAACCCGCAATTAAAGAAAGTATTCTGGGAATGGGACTAGAAATGAGTTATTGCCCTTTTCTTTGTCACCTTTTCTAGTCTTCTGTCAAGTGTTGCCCACAGATTTATTTTGCTTGCTACAGAAGGGATTTATTTTGTTGATGGTTGTCCTCAGAAAAGACAACTCAGCTGCTGTGCTTTTTACACAGGTTCATTATCTTTAACTTGCACCACACCTGTCAACCAGGCATAACTTACTGCAAGTATAATTCAAACTCTTAATGACTTCCCACTTAAAAGACATTTGTGCAATGTGTCGCTACAGGACGGGCAAATTGCTTCCTCTTACAACATGAGGGACAGTCCCCCACACCTCCCACTGAGGTGCAATACACACTACGTTCTATTGCAGTGAGTTTTGGCCTTCTTTCATACTCTCAGCCTGCACTAGGCAGAGACAGCCAACATGTCAACAGAGAAGAAACACTTGAATAGGGAAAAAGAGTTAACTGAATTGTCTCCCCCCTCCAAAAAATAACCCAGTTTGAAACCTCAGCATTTATCTAACTCTAGGAAGATAGGAAAAATAAACGGCAATATTAGTTGAAGAAAATGTTATTCTCTAAGTTATCACTTGAGCAATTTCCAGTAATTTGTCCAGATTAAGTATCACTGGGGTATATGACTACTGTTATTACCAAATTAAACTTTCTTTTCTTTTTGTAAGGCTAAAACAATACACTGAAAAGACCATTAAAAGCTTATGTTCCATTCAGTTTAAAACGAGGTTTATGTATGAAAACTTGTAACACGTAATAATAACTGTGACTGCCTGTAATTTGCTAAATGTTAGCACTATGCTGGTTGTCCTTAATGCTTACAGAGGAGCATGTGCCATTTCTAGCCAAGCACTTGGAAAGGGCAGATTCCAGAAAGCTGCAAGGTCCTTAACAAAGTAATTGCTGTTTTTAATGATTCCCATCATGTAAAAATTCACTATTTTTACCTCACTAACATGATCAAAGAATCATAGAATGGCTTGGGTTGGAAAGGACTGTTAAAAGTCCTCTAGCCCAATGCTCCTGTAATGAGCAAGGACACCTTCCACTAGATCAGGCTTCTCAGAGCTCCATCCATCCCAGATGTTTCCAGGGATGGGACATCTATCACCTCTCTGGGCAACCTGTTGGAGAGTTTACCAACCTTGATATAAAAAACCTTTTCCTCATATACCATCTAAACCTGCCCTCTTTCAGTTTAAAACTATCACACCTCTTTCTATCACAACAGGCCCTGCTAAATGGTTAGTTCCCAACTTATCATGAGCTTTGTCACAATCATGAGCTCCATCCCAGGACAATAGCTCCTAGTCCATGTAGCACTGACATTCAGTGGTCTCCCACTCTTCTCGAAGTTTCATGACATAACAATCATTCCTAAGTAATTTCTATGTCCAGCAATTGGATTTAAGTTTTCTAAATTCTACTTTATTTAGATCATACATTTTGGATTTTCTGAGCATCCCCTACTAAGCAGTCACAGAGAATGCAGCTACACTTCTCTGTCTGTTTGCATGGTAACAGTAAATTTTTCCATTCTCCCAATTCTTTTGGCATTTTCTACTGTAAGGTCAACTCCACCCCAAACATCAGGCTAGGTACACAGTACAGATTTCTACCAAAATAGCTTTGCTGACTGACACAGCTCTTCTGGGAGAATTCCCTAGCTGTTAGTGCAAGTACAGCTATATCAGCAAAACAGGATTCTCCTAGAATTGCTTGTTTTGCATGCCTGCATTAAGACTCATTTGCTGGGACAGTATTCCAGTATTCCTACATGGAAAAATGGTTCCACTGTTCCCATCGTCTTAACAATCTCTGCCAGTGGGACTCTACCTGTAAGCAATTCAGCCCTTGTGGAGATAATTTCAAAGTCCTGCACATTTTCAGAGGATACAGATTTGAAGCTGCTTTCTTTATGTCTCTTTCAAAAAACCAACAGATTTCAATTTCTGAAAATTAAATTGGGAAATTTTAACATAAAAATAATTTTTAAAGGTAGAAATGGTAATGTTTTCTCTTCTTGGAAACACAGCATGCTTTCAGATGCATAGAGATACCCATTTTAGTTTCTTTAACAACATGGTAGGATTGCTTGGCCTGCAGTTGGCTTTCTCTTATGTTTCAAGCCTTCTTTAATGAACATAAAGGAAATCTGCAAAAGTAACTCTCTCTTTTGCTTTAATGCTAATATTATTCACATGTGAAAGCTGCCTATTCTTACTTAAATAAAATATATTTAACTTTCCTCTTCAATGTTTACCGTAAAACCAAAAAACCAAAATAAAGTCATAATTTTTCTAAATAACAAAAGTTCATCGGCTAGTATGAAGCAATGCAGTGTGGATAGCTCACAAGTAACTAAGAGGTCAGAACTGGAGCAGAGAACCTCTACACTACTGACTATTTCTGTTTTGATTAAAATAATTACACATTTTCATGATCACAAGGCTTTTTGCAAACCACAAGGTGTCTTAGAGCTCCATGAAATATATTACTTCATAATGCTTCATAAGGGTGAGAAACCAAGAGCATAGAGAAAAAACAAGTGCATGCTCTTTTAAGGAAAAAAAAAGCATTTTTGAGAAACAAACCCACAGGAAAAAAATATCAAGCTGTAAAAAAACCTAAAACCAAGTGGTAGGTTTTTTATTTGTTTCAGTTTGGGTTTTTTGTTAAAATTCACACAGGGAGGCAAGCTCTGTTTAGATCCTAATCCACCTTTTTGGTCTCTGAGAGTAACCTTTATAATTCATCAGACCCATCAGCTTAGAAACAAGCTGCAGTTATTCATGTATATGCTCAAATCTTATTACTGCAGCTGCTTGTGTACTCTACTGCAGGTTTTCAAAATGTCTCAGAGGAGAACGATGTAATTAGTTTCTGAAACTGTAACTTCATGAAACATAATTTGTTTCCCTTATAATTCCATCTTCAGTAGACATGGGACAAAACCAGTACAGAACTATTGGCACTGGAGTGGCCTGTGGAGCACACGGTCCTGCCCCTCTGGTGATGCAGCAGTCTGCTGATGTTACTTAAGAAGACATACTGCAGAAAAGCACCCTATGATCTCTATGGTTGTATTTTTCCAGACAAAAAAAAAAGTACAAAAAAATCCTGCTGAGATAATATGTTTTGCAAACCAACATGTGAAAATGACAAATGTAAAAAATAGGATGAAAAGCAAGTTCCTATCGCACATTGTTCTCTGCTCTCAAGGACTGTAATGCCTAAAGAGTACATAGTTTGCTGGGGACATTGCATTACAATGCAGGTCTGGTTCAATGTTTGCCTTTTAAGAGCAATATGTTATCATCAAGTGGTGAAAGCTTCGGTGAGTCCAAATGTTAGCTTTGTGAAAATGTTAGCATTTGTCTTACAAGTAAGTAAGGTAGTTTTGAAGGAACCTGTAGAAGGTTAATATATGTTAAGCTGGTGCAATTTTGCAATGTTCTGTGCCTATGAGGTTATCTTTTTTTCTTGAGACCAGAGACTACATTCACTGAAAACACTATATGCCACAGTCTTATGCATTATTTCAGATTATTTCATTAGTGCAGAACAACCAAGGAGGTTTTTTTTGCTATGCAAAATCATGCCCTTTCAAACTGCCTGCACTGTGTAACCAGCTCCACCTATCAGCCAGCTTGGCTTCCACTTACATCCTTATGGCTACTGCTGCCTGGTAGGTTGGCATCTCCGAATGCTTAAAAGTGCCAGAATGTCAGTGGAGGCCATGACAGTTTAACAAGGGCATAAATTTCCATTTTTATGGGTGCAAATGTATGGGGTGTGAATACTTAAAGTCTTAATGAGGATTTTACAAGGGCACCATATTTACAGAAGCTGATTCACTAATGAAACACCTTAATTTTAATGATCAGCTCTAAACTCACTGACTAGAATCTGAGTCAGTTAGTGGGTGCTGGGATTCATAAAAAAATAACAATAAAAATACTCTCCAAGCAAAGTTTAAATAGGTTTTCATCTACTGATGCCATGTTTATCTGACAAAATCACAAATTTCAGTTTTATTTTGTAAGTTTTCACGCTCTTTGTATTTCTGGCAGAAGGCTGTGTGCTGTTGTCATTACACTGCTCTCATTTCCATGGTGTTTGAGTCATAGCAGTCTCTTCAGCCATGATCACACAATCAGTGAATCCCAAAATGTCACTGCTGATGAAAAACAATTATATTTTTCACTTTCAGTTTTTTATATTTTGGTAATCCACATCTATGTCTACATAAGCACATAAAATATCAAGACACATTCTGATGCATGGAAATCATAGAATGGTTTGGGTTGGAAGGGACATCTAGTTCCAGCCTCCCTGACACCTTCCACTAGAGCAGGTTGCTCCAAGCCCCTTCCAGCCTGTCTTTGAACACTTCCAGGGATGGGGCATTCACAACTTCTTTGGACAACCTGTGCCAGGGCCTCACCACCCTCTGAATAAAGAATTTCTTCCTAATATCTAACATAAACATATCCTCTTTCAGTGTAAAGCCATTTCCTCTCGTCCTATCACCACATGCCCTTGTCAAAAGTCCCTCTCCAGATGTTTTGTGGGTCCACTTTAGGTACTGGAAGGCTGATGTAAGGAACTGGATCATTTTACTGGTACATATTTAAAAGAGTCTCTATCACGGTATCAGCTTAAAGTTCTAGAGCACCTCCAGTGACATTGTCATTCAGGAGTCAAAAATGCACCAGGATCATATCCAAATCATATCCAAAGGCTGTTTTGGATGTAAAGAAAGTAAAATTCCATTGACTAATATTCTATTACTACTATTACTGTTGTTACTATTACCAGTAGCACTAAATGATAATAAATTACAGACAAGATATGCTGATAGAAATTTGGCCCCATGCATGTGTTGGATCCTGCAAAATGCTGAACAACTTTAGCTTCTTTGCCTCCATTGACCCTTAAGAAATAAATTTTGCTTCTCCAGCTGGTAAGGTGTCCCATCCAAGATGATCTAAATACTTTACAAAGATCCCTCAGATATGTGGTTCAATATCTTTCAAGTATAATTTAGCCTGTCACCTAAAGACTGGAAATCAAAGGGTGAGAGATACATCACTGATGTCAGCCTCAAGATAATTTTTTTCATCTGCAGAACCCCCAATGTGCATAGGTCTGTCAATAATGTTCACAACTTTGATCAGTTTTCCTAGGGTTATATTTGCTATTTGTGTTCCAAGAGGTTTGTCCTTAGCTTCAACTGGCTACTTTTTGTAGCCAGTTGTCACACTTAGTCAATATTTGCATAATGATAATGCTAGAAGGGCAAGTAAGCTTGGACCTGATTACAGAAAATACTGTATGAACTCATAGTTTAAGTTTTTTGCTCAAAAGAGGTTGCAATCTGAGCAGAACAACAGACAAAAACCTCAGGCTACAGAACAGAAAGAAATGGCACCAAATTTACATTATCCCCAGTAAGTCAGCAGCAAAAACTTCCTGCCATCTGGATAATCTCCATCAGCCTACAGTATTTCAAATGTATTAGCAAATAACATCCTACCAATCTTTGCCTACATGTATCTTTTAAGAGATAGTTTCTAACAATTTCCTTTTCCCTAATGTGATTTCAGGCAGGGAGGACTATGATTTCTTCAGTGGAGGAGAAAGTGAAATTTGCGCCTCTTTCTTTATTGACTTGTATTAGCTATTTTAAATAAAAAGCAGCACCACTATGATTCTAATAAAGACCAGTCCATTTAACAGTATAAAACCCAGCAGTTGTATTCTTTTTCAAGGGTCACAGAAGTCCCCCATTGCTAGTAGGTAGTGACTCATCTAAGTGCAAAGGTGTTTCTCTGGGTTAGAGAAGACAAGACTTTCAACTAAAAAGAACGGGGAAAAAAAATCTAAATGGTTCATGCTGTGTGACATAATGTGTTTACTTATGCAGCACAATGGACCTGGTACTTTAGTCCCAGATTGGGTACTGGAAACTAAATCAGTGCGGGGTTTGGCCAGGCTAAATAGTTTTGCAGATTATGTCATTTGTTTGCTTGGAGTCAGCTCAGGTATTTGCAACCCTGCTATGCTGTGTGACAGTGAAATGCACCAAGAGTAATTTCTTTTCCCTTCTGCATATTAAAACTAGGAGTCTAGTTTAAGCCAGCTTACCAGGCTCCCTCTGTACTCAATGGACAAAAATTTAGAACAATATGATTGCAGTGCTGGAGTACCAACTATGGCAAATGAATGAATTTTCACTCCCAGAGGAGTTAACAGCCAGTGTTAACTGAAAATAGAAAACCTATAGACTCCACTAGGAACTACCTACAGCCACAAAAATTACAGAACCAAACCTAGAAGATTACAGAATACCAAAAGACTGATACTGCTGGCGACTGTCAAGTATGTAAAAGAGGTTCTCAGACCTTTCTGGACTGCTAAAGGCCCATCAAGTTTGGAACTCAGCAGAGTGCACAGTGGTACAACACACAGGCTGTTCTGACTCACCCATGCAGAAGCCCACGGGCCAATTTACAAACAGATCAAATGGGCAGGTCACCTCCCAGCCCCCAATCCAGACAGAGATGCCAAGCTATGTTGTGACTGCTCCTTTGCAGTACACACTTGTGTGTCTGTCTACATGCATATGCATATTTATATTCATACCTACAAAAATGCCGTATCCTGTTTATTCACACTCACTTGTGTCTATATCATATTTTATACTGGAAAAAGTGTAGGACTTGATGATGGACTGGTAAAAGCCATCAGGCAACAGCCCATGTGTTTGACATATCTCACAGACAATATATATTTAATTTGAAATATTCTTAGATATAAATATGTTAAAAAAAAACAAACCAAAGAACCAACATAACTAAATTTTATTTTAAAAAAAGTATGTTTTTTAAGTCTTTCCCTATAAATTTCATCTAAAGAGCACATAAGCTATTTTGCAGAGGACCTGAGAAACTTTTCCTCCCACTTCTTTTGGAGTGATCTTTCAGGAACTCTAGGTTCTCAGAACCCTAAAAGCCAAGCCAAGAATTCTTTGCTTATTTCTTACCACTTCTTTTGTTTCAGAAACAAAATAGATACACATTTTGTTAATTAAAATTCCTTTTTTTAAATTATTTTCTTTTTCCCTTTTTTTTTTTTTTTCTGTGTGCATGAATACTGGCTATTGTTACTTTCTAAAATAATCCTTTGTGGATTTAACAAATGTCAGACTTTCATCAGGATTCTGCACCAGCATTTTTGTTTAGAGAGCTTTACAAAATTCAATTAGAATAGAAGCAACCCACTAAGTTGAGCAAATGAGTTATTTGAATACATTTTTTTTTACATCTGCCTATTATGTTGTGCATCAAAGACAGTAGATTCTTTTCTAAATTTTATGATGTGGGCCTTAAGTGACTGTTAATAAAGTTAATCTTCGTTAATAAACTTCTAATTTATATGCTACCCTTATTCAGTCCCACCATGTTTAATAATCTTTATATCTTTATGTTTAGTTTGTGGAATATCTTTAGATTCAGGGTCATTTAATACACAGATGAGTTCAGTTCTGTACTCATGAAAAGAGAGGAAAAATGTTCTCTGAGTGTGAAAAATGAGCAAAGCAGGACATTTTTTACCCGTAAATATTTTGAGGATGTTTTAAATTTTAATTTAAACCTTGTTTTATTCTGTGAAATGTGATATATAGCAGAAAGGTACAGACTGTGCAGTTAATCTGTTGGTGCCAATGTCTACTAAAGACATGGGGCCACATCCTGTCTTTGCTAATACATTTGCAAATATGTAGTTACTCCATGAACCTCTCTAGATCATCGTTAATTTGAAGTTTCATAGAAGTATGTCAGGTAAGCACAGAAATCAGTTGAGTTATGCACTTATTTGACTTGAAATCTTTATAATTAATTTAAGATCATGGCTAGAATATTTTTCTTAGGAGACAGACAAGTATTCTTAATCAGGACTAAAGACAAAAAGCTTAAAAAATATTAAGCTGTAACTGGGATAATGAAATCCAGCTTTGATATGAGCTCCTCAGACTTTTGCCAAAAGACAGCCAAAACTTACAATAGATGAAATCTTCAGAGTGAGGAGGCAAGAGATGCTACTTTAAGGACCTGAATCTGCCATGGTGGATAAATCACACAAACTTCTGCTTTCCAGCATTCATGTGGTCTAATTATAAGATGGCTTTTTTCAACTCCCAGACCAGAGATAAATACGAATAAAACAGAAGAAAATAAAATGGCCATATCAGGAAAAAACAAATTTCCAGTTATTCAGTATCCTCTCTGTCAGCATGGCTAACACCAATGGCTAAGAAACATAAGAAAAAAAAAAACATAGGAAAGAACAATGCTGTTTCACTGATCTCTGGTTTACAGGATGTGTGAGTTAAAGGCTTTTGTGTTTAATTGCCATTGTTAGGTCAAACCAAACTCATTTGGTTTAAATCTATTTTTGAGCCAGTATATATATCAAACAGAAAAGATGTAAGAACAGGATAGTTTTAGAAAAGGATCCTTCACTTTCAGATGTAGTCTGCTTAGGGATCAGAAATCACTGACTTTTAGGGGAATCTGTGAACCGTTCCTTCTTCCTAATGATTTAATTTTTAAAAACAGCACCATATGAAAAGAATACTTTAAGAAAATAAATATGTTGAGGATCACATATTTTGAGGATCACATATTTTGAGGATCACAAAGTTTGGTCTGAGAAATATTGTATTTATAGAGCAAGTATTTCCTTAGAGAGGATTATTTAGCCTCAGTTTACATCATACTAGATTAAATAAAAAATTTGGCAGAGTACTTTGATTGGGCAGTGGAGGGAGTGTCAGTCCAGAACACATGGCTGGAAGGGACTTCTTGGGTCATTGAAGCTGTAAGTCCCTTGCTGCAGGACTTTGGAATCCATAAAGTTTGAAAACACTTAGCATTTGCAGGTGGCCATACTAAAATCTTTATTTTTCAGTCTCTCATCAAGATGTATTAGATGCTTTGTGTCACCTGCCCTACTTTCTTGTACTTCTACAGAAGTGACAAAGGTGCATTAAGCCTCAGAATCTGTTTCTTTGCCACAGTCCTGTAATGAGAATATATGGATCGAACTGCAAAACAATTTCTTCACTCATCAAGGTGGTGGGAGCAAACAGTTAAATGCAGATTAATCAGGGTAAGAAATAATGATATAGATGAAAAATAACATGATCATTGTAAGTGCTGAATATGATGATCTGGCTAAATAGCGATATGAAAATCAGGTTAACTGATTTCTAAAAAGCTTTGGAATTCAATAACAAGGAATATATCTCTTCTTCCTCCTGACTGAGATACTTTTAGTGACCTTCTCTTTAAAAAGCTGCACTCGCAAGACTACAAATTTATTATTTAACATTGTATTAAATACTTCTGCAGAATCAAAAGATAATATATGTGTTCTGAACTTCTAAATGATAAATTTGAGAGTGGAATAAAGTTGCATTCCTGTTCCTTTTATGGTTCTTTGTCTGTACTGGTGATTTATTTTCAGAACAAATAGAAGTAACATTCTAATTATCTATTTTATGCTAACAGTTTTGGTATTGTATTAAAGATATTTTAAAAGGAACACATGGCATTTACTGGCGTAAATACTTGTGTTTGAAATTACTCCATTCTGCTTATGCCTGCTTTTATGTTGACATAATTTTCCAGCAGTATTTCTATATTGTATTTCTATTACTTCAGGTTATCACTTTTATGAAGAAATAGAGTATTGTTTCACAAAATAGAAGGAAACAGAGTAGTCCCGATTTACATTATTAAGATCATATTAGATAATTACTGGAAACAGAACGTGTTAATTTTGAGCATTTAATATGACCAGATGAAGTAAAATACAATGATGTTCAGTGAGGTATCAAAACATCACCTGTTAATAGTTAGGATACAACTAAAAAAGGGGTTTTTTTTGGTATTATAAGACAAAGGAGGGTGCACAGATGTATGGAAAATAAGTTTACTGGCATAGAGTTAATGCTCATCAGATGATATGAATGTATGTTCAACATACATTCAGGAAGTGGGAAGAGCACCAAGTGTGCAGAAAACCACATTTCTGTCAAAGCAGCCAGGGAGCCAATGACATAACAGAGCTGTAGTTCGAGTGGAATAATTTCAGGCACTCAACACAGTCCACACATCGACCATGCACAGATTTACTCTTCTAATAAAAGTTACTTCCATTGAGCTCTACATTCACTGACAGCTTATATTAATTTCTCTATCACTGAACAATATCCCCCCAAAATTTCTTTTTGAATGTTCATCTTGCCTCCCTTGCTGAACTATAATAGTCTAAATGTTTTTTTTTCCATGAATTATAGTTCTGTATGTGCATATGTAAACAGAGTGAGTGAGAACAATCCTTTTCTTGTCCCATAATAAACATTTATCATTTCCCCTCTCTTCTTTCATGGGGAAGAAACATTTTGTTCACATGCTCCATTGTTTCCAAGCCCACTGAACAACCATGTAACCCAAACTTGAGGGCCTTAAAATGTAAAAGACACATCATATACCTAGTCTATATGTGTGCAAGACTGTATTTCGTAACAAAGCAAGGGAATTTACTCAAAAATAGGTACCGATAATACACTCCTTGCAGTGGTCTACCCACAGCTGTGAACAAACATAATTATGCTAATCATTATTCGGTCTAAGTGCTGTCTGTGCATCTAGCTGTGCTGTCAGAATGAAAGGAACAGAAGTAACTTGGTAAGGAACAAAACTGAGTAAGGATAAGAGGATGAATCACAAAGGATGTTGAAGCTGAGGACACCAAGGTTAAATTTATAGGGATAAAAAGGGAAAAAGAAAGTCTGTCAGAGTAGTAGGTAAGGAAAATTTCTAGTACTTTTCTAGCATTTCTCTCTACTATGTACATGAAGGCGTGCCAACACACAAGAGAAACCAAGATATGCTGGGCTGCAGGATAGAACCACGTATACAGCACAGAACTGCAGCACAAGAATGGAACTTAACTACTTGCCTTAAAAAATTTATTGTTTGGAATTTTCTCTACAGGCAGACCAAGACTAATCTCTTTCTGCCCAATATTAAGTCTCATCATTCCTATGTCTGTCATAGTCCTGCCTAAATATAAGTACTCCCTACCTATTAAGCTAAGCAAGGATCTACCATTAAGTTCTGAAGAAGGTAACAGGAAAAAAGTAGCTCCAGGAATAATCAGTGGTGAAGTCTTTAATTTAATTTCAGTCATTCTTTCAATTGATCTTCTTCCTGCTTGGGGCTCAGGCTTTTGTAAAACAAAGCTTTAGTGTGTTTTCAGTCTGGAAAGGAGTGGGTGGGAGTAATAGTCATAATTAAGAAATCATTTCCATGCCTGTATGTGAATCTCACCCTTTTTTCTTGGAGAACTTCTATGGCCTTCTTCACTCATGACTGAAATGTATTAAATTTTGTGCATGATCTGCATATGGAGAGGGATCTGTATATCGTCTCTGACACTGTCTCTTGACAGATTAGAAGAAAAAAGTCTAATACTCTTTTGCTGCAAATTTATTACAAAATAAACTGAAGAACTAACACAATGCAAAATGTCTATGAAAGAGTAACAGAAATCAAGATATTGCTTGGCTGCCAGAGAAAGCATCACTGTTACATAATGACTTTCTCATGATGTCTCAGTTTGGAAGATGGAAATGAAGGAGTTAAATTAGAATAATATCTCTCACATATATACAGAATATCAGTTTTCACAAAGAGAGTTACAGAAATTAGAAACAGAGAAGTCTGTTAATCCAGCTATCCATTGCCAATGTCAGAGCAAGTGTGTTTACTCTCAGGAAGCTCATTCAGGAAAGGACCAAAAATTTTATCATCATGAAGATATTTGTTTCTGTATGTTGCACAAACTAAATTTTATTTTAAATAACTCAGCATGTCTACAATATACTATTAATTGTTAGGATTACTGGCTTCACTTATGTAGATTTGGCTTTAAATTTGCCTGAGAGCCCAGTTCATGGCATAGTCCCTCAGAAAGATATTACAAACTTAGAAACACGCAGACCACGCATCCAAGCCAATTCACACATCCAGCTGGCAACTCTGTGCTCAGCCCAGGCTGAGAAGTGAAGATGAGAAAAGCTCCATTTCAGGCCTGAAGTATAGCTTGAAGAATATTGATTATCCTGTCCTGATGCATGAAGAAGCAGCAATGCCCAATGCTGCAACCAGGCAGGGTGGCTGCAGCTGCCAGGGATGAAAGCTAAAGGTGTAATTACTGGGCATCCCTAAGACAAAGTTTCTTACATGGTTGTGCTGTTTGTCTGCGTGGACATTCTTTTCCTCTTACCAACTTTTCAACCTATGAAACATTTTCATTTACATTCCATGGTAGATAGAGATCTTAAAGGTATTAACTTCCTACAGGTTTAATGAAAACAAGAGGCCTGAGCTTTAAGTTGGATTGTGACAGTCTTCATTTGCACAGCTTGTGTCCCATTAGAAAAGTATGAGAGGGAGATAAGAGAGAGCTCCAGGGATTTAGGAGATTTGATCAGGAACTGCAGTATGATGAGTAAGAAATGTGATATTATTTTTGGGAGGAGAGGCGTAGCCTCTATTATTCCAATATTTGTAGGACAACTGAAGTTATGAAGAAATAAAAAAATTAAAATACATGTATAGAAAAATATATATGTGTATATGTATAATATAACCATATCTCTTCAACAGATGTGGATACTTCTCAAACACATACGTAAGTAATGCTTGATTAATTTGAGACTGATGAATCTAAATTTTTTTCAAAGAATCACCACTTTTTCTCTCTGTCTTTCTATACAAAATTAAAAGAGATACTTCAGAAAGGCGTCTTAAGATGCATCTTGAGGGAACAGAAAAATAGAAATGAACTTTCAACTCAAAATAAAAAGAGAATTTAACACAGATGGGTTTTTTTCTTACTTTCTTACTTTCTTCTGTGAAACTATAATCTCATTTCCTGTCCCCAACAAAGCAGTGATTTTACATTACTATTTTGCTTCCTAGAAACCACAACACTTTAAAAGTATTAAATTTATTTTAATATTAATTTTTAATAATTAATATAAAAACAAACTGGTAATACACTAACAACAAATAATTACTGAGCTCAAACAGTAGCAGAAAATTAATTAAGTCTTATGACTAATAGGGAAGAACAAAGTGTGACACTGAAGAAAAGGAGTTGCTGTCTCAGTTGCTCATGTAGGCTGCTTTCTCAGAAGGATTGCCCTGGTCACTCCAAGCAGTCCTTTACAGTTCTCCTTCACAAAAGCTTTTCTCTTTTGCTATAATCTTCCCCAGCTGCTAGTCTTCCTCCAAATCCCTTGTTCCTGATTCCCACATTCTCACATGCAGCCAGACTCATGCTGTCATTTAGTCCCCTCTTGTATGTGCCTATTTCTCCTTCTTTCACTGATATAATTGTTGAATTTCTCCAGACTCCACTTCCCTCACCTCTTGACTCTTTCTCTCACATTAAAGTCTGCCTTGCTGCCTCCTGCTGTGGTTCATCCTCACCAATCACTTCTGCTTTCAGGCTGTGGTTCATCTTTGTTGAAAGCCTTCTCAGCAGGTTGCCTGTTACCAGCCACAGATGCTTAGCTCTTCATCCTGGATCTGTGCAGTTTTACTAGTTGGATATACCTTGCTACCTTCCTTTGATACCAATATTATCCCATGATAGTAGTACCTTCCTTTCAGACTAATTTAAGACCCATGTCTTACAGAACTCTGATTTCACAGAACAGTTGGTAGAACAGTTTCTTCTTAATATTTTTAATTATCAAGTTTTTTTTTCCTCTAGGATCTAGAAAATTCTTAGGAAGTCAGTGTTTTCACATTTACTTGTATGTCAAGGATACTTACTTTCATTGAGATCCAAATTCTCTCTGTGCTGAAAATAAAAAAAGCAACCAAATGTCTTCATGTCTATGGCATTTAGACACAGGAGAGACATACCATAACTCAGGATGAGAGATGGTGAAAAAGCAGGAACTGATGGGCTGAAGGTGTAACTGGAAAACACAGTTATCTCCATTAAAGAGAAGGAACTCAAATTAGCTAAAAATGGCTAATTAGCTGCCTATAAAGTATTTTCATATGAGAAAAGAATTCTTGGTGATTTGCCAAAAATGTAAGTGGAAAATAAGTTCAAGGGTTTTAATGAGTTTTACCTGTGTGATCACTGTCTGTCATTTCAACCACTTCTATCCTCTCCACATATTTATATTTATTTATATTTATAAAAATATTTATTTATATATTTATATATATTTATATGTGTATATATGCTTATGTGCATATATAGATATATATGTAAAATAAAATAATTAGGAAACATGAAGATATAAAACTCAGAATAATAATTGTGGAGATAAAGGCTGCATTAGGATTTGCATGCAGGTTAATTGTTATGAGCACATTGCTCTGCTATATACCATATTCTTCTGAATTTAATTGTCTTTGCGATCTACTCATTCAAATGTAGATAAAATCATCCAAGGCATTATAAAACAGCAAGGAGTTATGGACAGCACACAGAGACAAATAAATCCTCCATCATGGAGGGGTGACTTCATGAAACTAATTTTCTTAGGTTATATTTATAGTACTAAAGTAAGAGAGATCATGGTTTTCTTATTTATCTCTAGAAATATAACCTGAAGTCATTGTAAAATTGAGAGCTTTAGAGGTCTTTCCAGAAGGAGACCTTTAGATTCCTTTCCTGCATATCTTCAAATGCCATATGAACATAGGATGGCACTAGTGTCAAATCAAATGACAAAGACTTTCCTTCTCAATCCTGAAGAGCTGAGAATATACAAACTGGACAAAACTGGCACATTTTTATATTCATGTCCCCACTGAGAGGAGACAAGCATGGCTCTAAAAGCCAAGATCCAGCTTGGACCATCTGAAAAATATAATTTCAAAACTACAAAGAATCTTTTTCCCTGTGGGGTTCTGTTCAACAATTCCTATAATCTGCCAACACACTGCATGAAAGCCCTTGTTTAAATGGAATAGCAAAAGGCATGCAAGTTAATGACTTCTTCTGAGCACTGAGCACTTATAGGGCTCAGTGCTCAGGAAGCTGCTGAACTGACTGATCTGTGTATTTCCATTGCAGCCTGACTCTGATGGGTACCTGCTTTGTGAGCACATCAACAGAACATGAGGAGTGTCTTAGCCTGCCCACTAGCTGAGAAGTGGTGCTTTTAGAGGTACCTCCTATGGCACTGTGGTCTTCAACCACTGGGGAGCTGATGAGAACAGCACAGTGAACAATTCTCTCCAGACTTTTATGCATTTCACATATTTAACTGCAAGTAATTTTCTAAGCTTTTTGGCATTTCTGCCCTTTTAATGATGAAGACATGACTTTGGCTCTTGATAAGATAGTGAAGTTAAAATACAAAGCATGGCAGTGGTACCAGTGACACAACTGAAGGCTTTCTCTAGTTCTTGTCTACCAATGAAAAAAACAGGACAAATCAACTGAGAAAGAGCAACAGAAAAAGGAAATAACTGGTAGCAGCAAGAAGAGGTTCTTTGTCCTATTCGAGGAAAATCACATTTTGGTGAAAACCAGACAAGGCTTTTACTGCATCTTCAAATTCAGTGGCAGATTTCTGATGTTATTGTATCATAGAATCTATGTTGTTTTTAAAAACCCTAGATATTGCCTTACTAATACATGCAATTAACATTTTTAGAGCAGCTACGATACTGAGTTTCTATAGAAATCAGTTTTATGAGGTTTTACCATGTTATCTTTTCTACTTAATACAGTTGTTAAATATGACACCGCCTTAATACTGCAGGCAATAAAAAAATATTGCATTAATTTTAATTTCTAAAAATATTTAAGTTATCCACCTTATAAAAAATAAGTAATGTTGATAACTATTAATTAATTTAGTTAATCACAGGAAAGCAGTTTTTCCTTCACAGTACAAATTTGTTCTTGACAGGTCTTACTGCAGCAAATAGTAACAAGAACAGTACTTATTACTGTGAATATTTTCAATTAAGTCTCAATGTGATTTCATAGACTGAGCTAAAAATATTTTCTGCTGGCACCAAAATCTAACCAGACAAGGGCAAACCCAAAATATTAGAGTACTATGGTTACAAAACTGAATAAGATCTGATTGTAACTTTTGGAGCAGAGATTTGATTAGTATAAGATAACATATGTCATTTAACATTTCATATGGTAATGAAATGATCATGACAGTAAAAAGATTCAACGTCACTTACACAAGCACTTGGAAGCATAGGAAAAACTCCTAAAAGTAGATATAAATGTTAAGGAAACTATGTTTTGATTACTTTACAAAAAAGAAAAGCAGGACTGCTAAAAATAGGATCTGTTTATCTTACACAGATACACAAAAAAATTACACCAATTATTTAAGTGATGAGGAAAAAATATTTTTTGCTTTTGTTACGGGACAATTCACCTTTTCCTAGATACACGCCATTAAAAATGGTTGCGAACAACAACTTGGATCTTTTCTTTCTTCTGTGACATGTTCTCAATGAAATTTTTTTGCTTTTTAATATACACCCTAAGCAGGAAGAGTTTAAGTGAACTCACACAGGCCTAACAGTATTAGAGAAAATCCTATTACTATGTTCAAGCAATACTCAAAAGGCAATAAAAAACCCTGTACTGACATTTAAGAAAAATCTTGGAGGAATTCCTCAGTTGTAAAGTATTAAAATATACAGTAGCAAAAATACACAGTTCACCACTGCACTCCTTGAGTTAGATTCTCATGTTTCCACTTAATTTAGATGCACCTGTGATGTCTTCAATCAATTAGTTGCATCACTATCCATTGCCAAAGCATTTGGTAACTGAAAAATATAAGGATGTGTTTTACTTTATAGTAAAATAATAAAAATTAACCTGTAGTTCATCAATAGCATAGTTAAGAAGCACAATGTACATCCAGAAGGACAGAAAAAAATAATTCCATAAATATCTTTACTTTGTGCTAAAGCAGAAAATATGGTCTTGACAAGTTTTGGGCTTATATCCTGGCTCTTCGTTGACTTCTGCTGGTCACATGTAAATTCACTTTTCTGTTCTTCACTTATCTTCCCATGTGTTTGTCTCATTTACACAGACCACAAAGGTCACATATGAATGGAAAACGGTTTAAAATTGGATGCAAATGCCTAAAATGCACAGGAATTTGGCATCTTGTTCCAAAGCAATAAACCTGAAATATACTGCTCATAGCCCCAGTGGTACCTAAGTTCCTCAAATTCAGCATTTTTACCCTAATTTTCCCTCTAATTTGATTCTGTGCATGTTGAGAAGAAATGGACTTGCCAAAAGGCAGATGGCAGGGACCTATCCTACACATCAGCATTCAGGAAACACAGGTCCTGCACATTCTGCCTCAGGGACAAATCTGGTAAGCTTTACAAACTGCAGCTGCACAACCCTGCTCAAGCAATGTAGTTTTGGCCACCGCTTTCTTTAATTATGTCTCTAGAGAAGCAGAAACCAAATGTCTTTGTCACACTGCAACCAACCAAGAAGGAGGGAGATCTGGGTCCAGAGGTTCTCCTTTGGTGAAGAGAACAAATTATTTCCCACTTTCTTGGAGAGTACCTGGCACGGACCATCTGGCATATACCTGACATGCCCTATTTTGCAAGTTATTGCTAGCACTCGAAAAAAGAAAAAAGACCCAGTAGGACAAATAAAACACTGATAAAAGCACTGATAAAAGAGCCCTGACTGTAGGCTAATGGTTAGGGTAATTTCATTGGGAGCAGACTGCTCAGTTTACTGATCCAATGGTTACATGTGTATTTTCTGGGAATTATCAGTAAGTACCCTTACTTAACTTTAAATTACTCTGTTAATATAATTTGTCCTGTTAGAGTTTTCTGTTAGTGGCACATATAAGTTTTGGTTGATGGCATCATCACACATCTTCCATGGAAAACAAAAGCAATCTAAACAGTCTGGAGATGCACTGGGAGTCACAGCCCAGTCCATTATGAGGGACATCATCACAAAATGTGTGAAAGTATGAAGAGCTCCCACAACTGTGTTTTCAGTATCTGCATGATTTCCTGTGAGCTGTATGTCCTGTGCAGTGCTTAAAAGAAGAAGTTCTGTAATTTTACCTCCCCATTTTGTCCTACAGAGAGCACAGATTGCTCCTGTTTATAATACAGACATACAGCAGCCAGTGAAATGGGCAACAAGAGACGGCATTAAAACTGAACTTTTTAACACCACAACATCCATGAAAGTTGCATACCAGTCAGGGCCACAGAGCTGTTCTGAATTAGTCTGCACAGCATGCCTCTATTACCACCTTCTTTTTTGGGGCTATTTCCATGATTTTTTAGCTTTCAGGCAATTACTTCATAAACTCCCTTCTACCCTCAGAAAGAGAATTTCATTTATCAAAGGAATATTATTAGTATTACTGATAGCATGGGTAGTGTTAAAGACATAAATTCAATATTGAGATATACTTGCCAAAAGATGCTTAATATTGCATTTCATCTAAGTACCAGGAAAGAAAGCCTAATTATGACATGTTAAATTAAAAAAAGGATGCAGCCCTAATGAATCTGTAAGTATAAATATAGTATTTATTTACTTTTTAGTTCTAAAACCATTCCTCTGATAACTGCCCAACAGAAAAGTACTACAGCCCTCTTCCTGCTGGCCTTTGGAGACCTGAAGTAAATCTCCCTTTACGGCAAATTGTTATTTATTGATGATGGTTCACAGAGCCGTGGGTATTATCCTTCTGGAACAATACAAACAGCAATCACTGAGATGGCTATGTAAGAAATTGACAACACTAGAAAAATGATTTAAACTGGAAAAAAAAACAACAACTGAATTTTCTTCCCTAAATTCTAAACTATAAAGATACACAGAACTGTAACTATGGGTAAGTACTGCAGACATTTCAGGCAAATTAAACTGAATAAGTGCCAGAGTGAAAGTATGAGATTGCCCTATAAAGTTCTTCTTTTCACTCTCAAGTTTCAGAGCTCTTTTTCATAGATTAATCAACAAGAAATTCACATATATTATATCACGTGTTAACTAAGGGATTATAAAATCCCAAAAGGAGTTTTCAAATGGAAACTTTCTTAAGGAAAGCCTAAATTTTTCCTTATGTAACAACAGAAAAAAAAATCATGTTTACTGTGAAAACAGAAACAAAACAGCTTTAAAGGTTTTTTTAGGAGATTTATATTTTTAATTTTTTAACAGGGATCTTATGAGAATTCTTCTGCTCTCAATAAGAAAGATAGCTTAGCAGTATTCTTATCAAGTAAGATCACCCTACATTTCTCTCTCTATTTTTACCTCTAATTATGGAAAGAAAAAAAATCTTGTGGAAGGTCAAGCTAAATGTTCTGATGTCACTTTGAGCTTTCTCCTTTTTCCCCCTTATTAGTGTGATCAAGTAGTAATATAAGAAACTTCCTTTTTAAGGAAGGAAAATAATTTTTTAAAACATATATAAAGATTTTTAACCTTATAAGTGCCTACAGCCAGGTGGTTTAGTTTTACTTCTACCACAGGCAGCTGGAAATCTTACAGGTGTATATCTCACTGAGATGATAACTGTATTACAGAGAGGAAATTTGATGAGTAATTTGTGACTGGGGCAGTATTGCTCAGTTGGTGTACACGACTGGCGTATTTTGTCCCAAAATTAAGCCTTTTAATCTTACTCTAGTAAGATTAAAGGACTTCTTTCTCATCTGCCTGGGATTCCTCCTGATATAAATGGCATAAGGTGTCAACTACACTTTGTGTGTGAGAAATGTCTTCCAGAAGACTTCTGTGAGATCACTGTCTGGAGTTCAGTTCTGGCGTCTCAGGTATATGTTTCTTTTCATGGCATCCCTCTCTCAAAAAAGCTTTATGAACGTGTGAGAACTCAAATATACACCTACTTCCTCTACAGAAAATCTGTTGAGGAGAACGGCATAGATTTTGCACTGCCTTATCTTCTTCCCTAGTCTTTTCCTACATATGGAATAAAAAATTTTAAAACCAGAACATAGGTATATTTAAAAGACTGTGTAGTCAATCTTTTCAGTTTGTAATTAGAGTCTATTTATTTATTAGCACACTCTCCAGGGTTTATTTAGTAAAAGCTGATTAATGCACTTGCTAATGTATTCATTATAATGGTACTTTCTCTTTGGCAAAGTATTCAGGTCACAATTCTCAACTAATGAGTAGGACAAATTTGCCTTTATCTCTTGTCAACTGCTAATCCTATATTTCTATCAGTGTAATATGTGTTGATTTTGAAAATAAATCAGATTACACATCAAGAATACTGATACAAGTATAATATTACACAATAAAGCAATCTATTAACATTAGCAGTCTGTCTCTGGAATAGGAGACAAAATAAAACCACAAACAAATGGTCTGCTTTCAATCACCTGAATTATATATATGATTAAAAAAATAAAATAAAGGCCAAATTAAACGTAGTGAATGATAATTTCAGTTGCCATTTTGTCCATATAAATTAATTTTAGGGATAGAAAACAGCAATGTCTATTATTTAAACAAATACACTCTTAGTTCAGTAAATTGTTTGCTTACTACATTGTCTCATTTTAGACAATGAAAGACAATAATTGTAGTTTCTCCTTCAGTTACCTTCAGTCACAAATCAAAGTGACTAATCATCCTCTTTTTAATAGGAACCATATTAACTGTATGTGTGGTAGAAGACTTGTTTTATATAAATCACATTTTGAATTGAGAAGTTTGAAATTCCATAACAGACCAAGACCAGTGTTCCCAATAGATTCCCCTCAATTATTCCATAAATTGAGGAAATGGCTCTACAGGCTACATCATTGTTTCATGACAGACATAACTGAGACTGTTATGAATACAGCATCTAGACAGCACTTGCAATACCCTACAAACATACAGATTCCAAAATTTGACTTTTAACACAGAAACAAAACAAACTCTCAAGCTTTTTGCTCTGAGAGACCTAATTCTCTTACATTTTTTTCTAAGAAAAGATGTACCTATGAAATATCAAGATTTTAAAATACTTTAACCTTGTTTCACTGGGGTCACCCTTTGGACCTCTACAGAATTTGTTAAAATGGAAGTGCCTCTTTTTAATGAACACTATTTAATTATCTCAAGGCCAATCATCATTTTTTTGGCACTGAATCAACTGATTTTTGTACTTTTTTCTACAGAAAACTATAGCTTTAAGAATATATGTTGTAGCTTAACCCCAGCAAAATTATAAAGGATGTCACGAGAGCTTGTAACACTGACTCAAAATTCCACTTTTACAGCCCTATAACTTCAGGCCACACATGGCATCTTAGAAAGAGGACTTAGCTGACAAGGAGCAAAATGTTAGCACAGAGAAACTGCAGTTCAGTTGCCCCCCAGCACCATCTGCTACACGTAGGTGTGCGGGGTCCTCCGGAGCACGGCACCTTGTGGCAACACTCTACAGAGACACACAAGGGCATTTATTTGTGAGCAAACACGTGGTTACACCTCTCTGCAGGCATTGCTGCACTGATCACACTCAAGTCATGCTGTTACATGCTTTTTGTCATCGCTTTCAAAAGATTTCATCTATTGTGATTGTATGCCCAAAGACATCACAGGACTCAGTCTCCAAGAGTACACTGGACCCTGTACCTGTGACAGAGTATATATGCACACAGGAAACGTTTCAGTATGTGTGATCCATGGAGTGCTATAGATTCTGAAAACATAAATTAAAGTGTTTAGCTTTTGGATATAATCAGCCTACAAACATAATAGATCTTGAATAACTGAAGAAAACACAAAATATTTTCCCAGCTAAAGGAGAAATGTCAGCTAAATAATGGAAGTCAAGACACCCAGGTATCTGCCTGCCAGGGAGCTCATGGAAGTTGAAAGGGACATCTAAGACTGTATAATCACAAGAGGGCAACGATTTTACTCATTATTGAAATATAACTGAGAACTACAGATCTGCATGTCTATGGAAGCCCAATCATCAATTTCCTTAGGGTTGTCCAGCAGGAAAATGATTGCATTCCAGATATGAATAGCTAGGCCAACATTGTTATGATTTGCATATTGTATTCTGTGAAATAAGCCAAGTCAGTTCACAAAATACTGATCCTGTATATTCTCACACTTAAAATTTTCATGAAATTAAATAATATGAACAAAATATTACACATCCTTAAAAGAAGTATGAACTTCTAAAAAAATAAACTGCAACTCTCTTTTAAGCCCAAATAGATACCGGACAATGAGTCTCATCTATTCTTATTCAAGTTTTCTGCATTCAAATGCTCTTAAGACTGACATACTTTCTGCACTTTCTTATCACTTAACAATAGTGATCCAAAGAGTACCACTGAAGGTCTTCTCAAGTAATGGATATGAAAGCACACTTGGATTTCCTTGCTACAATAATTTGAAAAGATCCATTCCTACTGCCCATGTTGAGATCAGATCTTTACAACTTCTTGAATTGTTATTTTAATGTTTTTTTGTTTGTGGTTTGCTTTTTTTTTTAAATCTCCATTATCCTTGATGAGCTTGGTCAGCAGAGTTACCAGATTAGCAATTTCTGGGCATTTGAGATTGTAAATGTCTGAGGAGAAAAGATCATTGCTTATTCAGGTTTTTGTCATATTCCATATTCTCTCTCTGGATAGAATATACACTATATATGTTCTGGAGAATATACGCTAGCCACAGTTGAATGAAATTTAAACCTTGTTGTTATGTAACAAATATTATTATGATGATGATTCTATGATTATAATTATTTTACAATTACTCATTTTGCTCCCACCTATAAAAACAAATCAACATATCCTTTACCCATAAAACAACTGTTCATACCTGAATATACTAAAAGAATTACAGACTGGAATAAAAAATGCAATGTTTTATGTATTTTGAGTGTAAATTTCTTAATACTATGACACATAACAAGATATTATATTAAAATATTTTGAAAGGACATTAAAAATGGACCTTTTAAGGCATGTACTGTAAATCTGATACACAGTCCTGAAAACAGTTATGATGACCTACTTTCAAAAAAATTTCTGGCATAGCTTTAGTTATAAAATATGAATTAAGAAAAGCACTGAAATAAAACTATACTTTACAAAACACTTGGAAAAAAGTGTCAGAGATACAGATAGGCATTTCTTCACTGACTTCCACATGAGCACACAGCTTATAAAAGCCTAATTGCTATAAATATGATCACAATTTTCTACAGAAGTAGTATTATCTTCTGGTATTGGTATGCTTTTTCAAACTTGAAATGTAAGGAGATACTTAGCAGATCCACTGAATTATGTAATTTCTTCAGAAACTACCTAAGAACCCTTTATACTTCGACCCTGTTTCTACACGGGACCACTGCCACCTGAGTATGCCCTGCCTCTCAGTTTCAGAAAACTGTACCTACAGGTCATCTACAGAACATTAGAGTCTTGATCTCAGCTTGTATCAATACATGATTCCTTGTGCAGGCACTTACCATCTGAAAATGGGAACATGATGAGACAAACCAGAGAAATTTATAAATTAATAAAATGTATTAATTGCAAGTTTTAGTCTTCTGGCATTAGTGTACAGCACTGGTGTCCAACATTTTCTTTAAGATGTACCAATGGGTAGAAACAGAATGGTTTAGATTGGAAGGGACCTCAACAAATCATTTAGTTCCAACTCCCCTGCCATGGGCAGGGACACCTTCCACTAGATCAGATTGCTCAAAAACCTATTCCATCTGACCTGTAACACTTCCACAGATGGAGTATCCACAGCTTCTCTGGGAAACCTGTCCCAGTGTCTCACCATTCTCATTGTGAAGGAAGCTTAAGACATGCAAGACATTTCTTCCTGGCAGGATCTCACCCTCACCCACCCAAAAGGCCACCACCTTGTGTCACCAGAGCCACAGTACCGTACACACACCTCATCCAGGGGCTGAAGTGTGGCCACAAGCTTGCTTACCACATGACCTGTGTGCTTGCATGACCCAGCTGTTTAAACAATGCATGTGCCTGTCCTGTTAGGTGCAGCCACATGTGGCCACCAAAAAGGCCCCTCAGGGGCACAGTCAAACAGGGCAGCAGGAGCTGGTTTGCAGTAACAGCTCTACAAAACAACCCCTATCCCCATATCCAACCAACACATGAGGGGCCTTTTCAGAAGACAGCAGCAGGAGGTGCACTAGCTGCTGTCACTGGGGCCAGGCACAGGTCAGCCCTGAGCACAGACATCTCCCAGGGAACAGCTGAGGCAGGAGAGATGCGCAGCAGAGCCATGCAGGCTCCCCTGGTTTCTGCTGCTATTCTTACAGTGCTAAAATACACCTCCTTATTCAACAGTTTTTCAGAACACCCTATTCACAGTCAATGGGTCAAAAGACCTTGAGTACTTCTGAAAGAATTATTTTTCACATTTTTCCTTGACAAGCATCTAATCAGTTGTTGGGCAACTGATTAGATATTACAGAGAGAAGAATTTAGATTGAAATTACCAAATAACTAAGAGCAATATTTAAATCAAATCTAGGCCAGCCACACAATATAGATTCTCTCTAGTGCTGAGACATCCTTGAACATTGTACAAAGAGCTGCCATCCTTCATTTAATAGCTCTTACAGTATGAGACGCCAGATTAGATCAGAAATGGTAATGTAGTGCATTGTATTTTGCTTCATAATCAAATATATCAATACAGTTACATAACCCTACACTAAAACAAGAGTAAAATTTAGTTTTCTGGATGAGCAAGTGGTTAACTTTTTTCTTGCCCAACCAGACACTTCCCAGATTTGTCTAAAGGTGACTTCATCTTTTTTCTGTCATTCATTTGAACTTGTAGAAAATAGAAATGTACATGAAACTGCCATTTCCATAATCTGCAAGTGAGCTGGTAAAACACAAGACTGCTGCAAAGACTTGCCTACTGATGGAGTCCTCAGTTGTCTGCATGATATTCAGAGCTTTCATTATATACCTTTTTGTCCCCTCTCTTCTTCATTCCCCTGTCTCGTATCGCTTTCAAGTCACACACTCAAGCTCCCTGCCCTCTTCTGGTACTCCTCCCTCTTCTGCATTGTTTGTAATCCCTCTTCTTTTCCCTTCTTTTTTTAGTTCTACTCTTTCCAGGTACTTTAAATCCCCCTCCTCCAAAAGTTTATGTAAAAATTTACCACAATTTCTGACAGTACAAATCACTGTTTTGCTCTATTTAGTAGTACATTAAAACTCTCATCACTTTGTTTCATGATACAAACTGCAACCATGGAAGAGAACTGAAAAATCTCTTATCCATGCTTGAATGGTGGTTAGCACGATGGAGATCTTAGATGGGACCTCACACAGCTGGACACTATAAACTTGCATTGAACCATATGATAAAATTGCAACAATTTTTCCTAAATACTGAACATACAATATAGCTTATGTATATACCTTGAAATATATAATATACATGCACAACTATATAAATTGCTTAAACACTCTTTATACATGTGTTATTCAAATCGAAGTAACTTTTTTCCCAAGTAAAATACACTTATGCTATACAGCTTCCTTAATTGACAATGAGAGCTTTTCAGAGTGTATTATATGGATTTTCCCCAAAATAGGAAGAAATAGAAAAAATGTATAAGATTTTAAATGCTTTAGGCATCAAAGCAGAAAAACTCTCCATTTTCCTAGGCAGAATATTTCGGTGTCAAATTTGAATTGAGATAAATGGAAATGAGCAAAATTTATATTAACGGTGAATACACTTGTAGGCTGAAAAGAAATTAATTAAAAAGCAATAAAACAGTTATACTAAAGTAATAAAACATACTATTTCGTTCAGGAAAATCGTTTTGTTTAAAAAAAAAGACTGCATGTTCATATATGAAAAAAACTCCTGCTGAAATATGCAAACATTATGTGTGACAAAAGCAAAGGTATTTTGCAACATTTCAGTGACCCTTGACAAACTGCTGTAAGGACTTCCCCCAAACAGAAGTACAGTTCATGTTGGTTCCTGAGAAGCAAGGAATGAGTGCATTAAGTAGGTTCCAGCAAACAGAAAATAAAAGCTTCAGTCCAACCTGAAAAGGACGTTTGCTAAAAAAAATATTAATGTTTAGTAAATGTCCAGAGAAAAAAGATGTTTGACCATTTTCTTCATTCCATAGAATACCGTTGATTAGGCAACTTCAACAGGATCTCCAAATGATTAAACTGTAATACACAAATATCATGTACATTGAAATGGTAATTTGAGAGAGAAAATCAATCTAGTTCCTACCAGTTTGGCTGAGCTGTGATGTGCTGCGGCTTTTTCTTGAGAGACCCACAATGGCAACCATCTTTGCACCGATGCTGGACCGTCTCTTCTTGCTGCCGCCACCAACAGTGCCCACTGCTGTGTCAGACTGGCTGCCATCGTTCTTCTCCAGCGTGTACATGTCCCCGCTGATGCTGGTGCTCTTAGTCATGTTCTTTCCTGAGACGCCCATCTGTCTGCTTTGCATTTTGGATGTAAAGACACTGTCAGCCAGTAGACGGATAAACAGTGCAGACAAAGAAGAGTAAAAAGGGGAAGACAGAAAAGGACAGGTTTCAGATGGAAGGTTTTGGGAGACTAGAGGGTAAAAGCAGCTAATCACACAGGTAGGGTTTGGTTTTGAGAGGTAAAAAGGAGCAACTTTAATTCTAAGTTCTTCTATGGTCTACTGCAAAAATACTTGACTCATCAAAATTTTGTTTTAAATAATTAGCTCTTATTCAGTGACGATTTAAAATATATTACCAGCAAAAGTATATGCACCTGTATATCATATAAATACTTTTTGTTTGCAGAATTCAAGTTCTGCAGTCAGTGCTCTGCCTCTCTTCTTCTCACTTCTGTACACAAAAATGACCTCTGAGAAACAGACACTTGATTCATTACTGAGTGGAAAAGGATATCAGTCTGAAGGCTAGTTTTGGTTTCTAAACATTCGGACATTTCAAGGATGTTTTCAGTAAGTTTTCAGTAATCTGGTTTAGCTCAGTTATCATATAGTAATGAACACCAATAGGCTTTTTATCAAAAAACATCAACAAACATCAACAAACTCTCTTTATCAACAAACACAGGTATTAGATCTGTATTTCATGCAACACTCAGCTGCTATGTGTCATAGATCACCACTACTAATAAAATGGAATTTAATTCTAATATACCTTTTGTACTAATTTACAGACTGTTTTTACATGCTCTATGTGTCTGCATCTAGATTATTGGCTGTAGCATTTCACATGTCCTACAGGGACCTGATCTACTAGTGGACTAGGCTAAGGGACTTTTCCTTTCCACAGAAATGGCAATCTACACTGATGACAGCAGTACTTATCCAAATTTTGCCCTGACATCTAACTGGTAGGTCTGGACAAATATCCAGAACTGGAAACCCTGGAGTACATGTGGGTCTGAGAATACACAGAGAATTTTCTATTTCAACAAAGTTCTTGCACAAAACTTGGATCTTTATTATTATTCTCACTACAGTGCATTTCACTGAAAAGTCCCCATGAGATGCAGTTTTAAACAATCCACAAAACAGTGCAATACTTCTAGAAACCAGGGGAAATTATTTTTGTGTTAAATCACCAGTATTTAAAGGCTAAAAAAAAAAAAAATCTTTGCTCTTTAAACAGATTTTCAAATACATGCAGAGGCTGTTTCTAGAGTTTTACTGCTCAGAAAACAGTTCTTTAGTTTAGTTTAGTGGGTATAGCCTCACTCCTTTTTCCTTACCTATAATGGCCTGAATCTATTTCAAAACCTGAAGGTTTTATTGCTTCTTTATTAAGTTTTTGCAATATATATTCTGTCAATAACTTATCTATGGAATTAATGTAATGCCCTCCAAAGCAAAGGAATCACCGGGCTTCTTCCCACAGATTCAAGGGAAATTGGGATGAGGCAACTCTTAAATTTGTCTGGGAGGTACCCAGGCAGTACTTCTCTGTTCTCTGGCTGACAGCTGCATGTGCATGAAGGCACAAAATGCTTGTTGTTTAACTACAAACCACAGGGAAAGCTAAGGGCTACTTCATAGAAGAAGCAGATCTCTATCATCAAGTGAAAAACATACCGAGTGTCCTTCTCAGGGAAGTTACAAGGGAAAATATGAATGAGAGTTTGGATCAACAGATAGAGAGACACAAAATAAAGCTGAGAAAGAGCCATAGTGGCCTTGCCTGGGCAGACAATAACAAAAGACTGGAACACAGTGGTAACCTGAATAATTTTTCTTACCCTTTTTAGCTCTCTTTGTTGTTATGTTAGTACACACTGACTCTCACTGGCATATTTATCACCAAGGAAGGAGTGGGATAGGATGTGGGTAAAGAAGATGGCAAGGAAGACAATAAGAGAGGAATTGTATTTCTATGTCTTTTCAATACTATGATAACTTACTTCTCAGATGTTAACAGCACATGCTGACATCACGTGCCGTACTTTTTATCAAATAAAACCTTTAGGGATTGATTCACAGAAAAGAGATAACACAGAAACTAGTTCTCAGTTTTAACACTACCTTGCATATAAAAAATACTAGAGGTTTAGAAAGAACATTCCTGGGAATAGCTAGTATCTTCAACTTTATCTTAAGCAAAATTGTAATAAGAATCAGAAAATTAGAGCCCCTTATCCAGTAATGCTTTTTTTAACCCCAGTTTTCAAAGGAAATATGATTAATGTGACTGTGTTTTTAGTCAGGTCTCTCTCTCTTCAATATTTTTAAAAATACTTTCAAATTAGACAGAGTGGTAGAAAACTAAAGCTATTTAGTTTCTAAAACTGTTTCGAAAACAGATTCCTGGAGAGAGATCTTATAAATATGTCTTTGGGGAAAGATTGCAGGATAAGTCCTTATTGAATCTCTGTTATTTTCTGTAGCACCTCATTCGCATGCACAGGCTGGTGAGGAAAATAAATTTTTTACTTCTTGCAGAACAACCTATTTCAATGATCCAATTTTCAAAAATAATACCCAGAAAATCAGTGGCTTCCTTCCATATGGAAAACAGTAATTAATGTATTGTTTTGCAAGTGATATTAACATTCAAGAAATGTCTTAAAGCAAAGGAAAAAAAAATTCTGCTTAGGCATACAAAAGTTACACTGAGGAAGTTACCATTTCCTGAGTTTAATGTGCTTTTGAGGTGTTTTGTGTGCCCTTTCCAAGATGCGTAATTCTATTTAAGTGGAATGCATTACAATAATTACCCTTATTAAAGAAATCAATATATTTAAACAGGTTGGCATGCAAACAAAGTTGCTATAATCTCACTACGCAGTTAGCTACGAAAGCACTGTGAATTTCAAAATTTTGCTCCTTCACTGCTAAAGGCTTCTGTATCGCAAAATGAAGTTTTGCTGTGTGCACTTGCCAACAGTGACATAGACTTCATTCAGACACCTTCTTTCAACCAACTGAGAAAAGTAAGAAAGGGAATTCAAGTGAGAAAAAAGGGATTCATATTTAGATTTATATGGATATACCAAATACTAGTATAAATGGTTAATACTGTAAGTTCATTCACAAACTTCTATATTCTTCCGCCCAGAAGAGTTGTAAATCTATTTGCAATATTTAAAGGTTTGGAGTTTTTTCCCCCTTCCTTAAAAGCAGCAGAGAAGACATATTTGTTACAGTCCCAACTAGCAAACAGCTCCCGGAGAAAGCCATCACAGTGGCTTAGTTTTTTCTCAATTCCTCTTGCAACAAAAAAGCTTTGAGAAATAAGTACAAGAAGAGTTCTGAGTGGTTTATAGTTCCTCATAATAAACCTAGAGTTGTCATAAGCATTTCCTTCATCAGCACTCTCAACCCTTTCTGGCCATCCAAATGCTCATTTACTAATTATTTTTGGTAGATGCTTGATAGATGCTTGATACTCTCACCAGTAGAAGCCATCCTTCTACCCAGGCTGCTTTTTGACAGTGCCAGAAATGGATAATTCTCAGAAAAACTGGGTGTTGTATGTCAGGTTTGGTTCCTTTCTGAGGTAACAGAAAGCTGGACATCAGAGTAAAATTTAGAGTGTAAATTATACAACCTTTTCTCTTAACAGGAAACAGAAATTACTGGAAGTTTTGTCTACATCTACATATATAAAAACAATCACACACACATCCAGTTCAACAATATTTTAAAACTGACATTAAATAAAAGTAATTTATGAGATTGCATGAGTCAATGAATAGATGTGCACTAAAACCAGGGTTCTCAAGGTGCCTTATAAGATATTAATCTTAAAAATATCCTCATCAAAGAGAACATGCAGCCAAATGGGAGGGAGGGAGGGGGGAATAAAATAATTAACTATCCTAGTCCAAATAACATGTGCATAGTGGCATACCATTATTAGAACCGAAACAAAAACAAAATCATCACACAACCTCAGCTGTGTGGCAGCCAACAGCCCACAGCAATAGCAGAGTGAAGATGGCAGCCAGGCTATTGACTGTGGCTTGACCAATCAACAAGGGAGGGGTGATGGGCAAAACTCACACAGCAACATTGCTTCCTGCATTATCTGTAAATCCAGGGAACCACCTGAGGGCACCAAGAACTGCAGACAGCTCTCTGTTTAAGTATCTAGTCTGTTGCTTCAATTTTCCAGTGAACAGCAAAAAAGGAAGAATCACTCTACTCAGTCTTCCACTCCAAACACTTTCTAGTTTTTCTCAGTTGTGAGAAGTACCTTTGCACACCAAGCCAAAAATACAGCATTCCTATGTAGTGTTTCCACAAACAAGCAGAAGGAGTACTCAAATGCAAGTTAAATGACTAATAACAGATAAGTGTAATGTAAACACTGAAATCTGATCATCCAATAAAATGGTCTACTTAAAGCAAACTTAAGACAGATGTTAAGTATTTTAAAATTTTCCCAATTGATAATTATTTCAGATAGTCACTGTTCAGTTGGGCAATTCAGCTTCCTATATATTTTACAGTACATTTTCTTAACTTTAACTGTCTATGGTCACCTACACTATAGATAAATTTTAGAGGAATACATTCTCACAGCTAAAGCAGAAAGTTCTTAAAAAAAAAAAAACAACAACCTAGAGAAAAATAAGACATTAGAAAACAAATTACCGTAAGACATCTATACAAATTTGTAATTTAAAGCCAACAGTGGAGTATGACAACCCTAACCACTGGATAACACTCTTAAAAGCATACCATACTAGACAACTGAAGGGAGTCAGACTGACTGATACCTATGATAATAAAGGTATTCTAAATAAGTTTGCTGATGATACTAAATTGGGAGGAGCTGTTGACTCAGCTTTGTCTACAGCTTTGTCATGAGGGGAAGTGGAGGGGCAGGCACTGATTTCTTCTCTGTGATGACCAGTGACAGGACCCAAGGGAATGGCATGAAGTTTTATCAGGGGAGGTTTAGGTTGGATATTAGGAAAAGGTTCTTCACCCAGAGAGTGGCTGGGCACTGGAAAAGGCTCCCCAGGGAAGTGGTCACAGCATCAAACCTTCCAGCATTCAGGAAGCATCTGAACAATGCTCTCAAGCACACAGTGTGAGTCTTTGGACTGTCCTAGGCAGGGCCAGGAGTTTGACTTTGATGATCTTTGAAGGTTGCTTGAAACTCAGGAAATACTATGATTCTGTGAAATTTAACATGGTCCTTGCAGTCGTTGAAGTTGTGCCACAACTATAGCAGTTAATAAATGGCTCTGGCCTGTTGTCTGACCTTGACAGCCTGTGTACGCACAGCTAGCTTACATTCTTCCCCAAACAGTGTTTTCTCAGGCATCCTGGCAAGAGGAAACTGCCCCTGACCCATGCTATCTCTTGAATTGTCCCTGAACTGAATCAAGGGCACCTTATCAGTATGTCAAGCACAAAGCTGTGCCAAAGAGAACACAAGCTGTTTAAACGATCTGCCCTGGATCTGTATAGCTCACCGGTATAGACTTAACCTTAACTTAACCTTAAATTCCTTGATGATACTACAAATCAGATTGTTTTCAAATTCTGATATTCAATGGGCCACTCAGCTTTTTCTGAATGATTTTAAAGAAAAACAGTAAGCAACTACAAAACTGCCATTTATACATGGCCTTCTGGAAATGCAACATTAAGTTTCTGGATTCTTTAACTCATTAATCTTCAAGATGTCTTTGCAGAGACTCACCTGTTTTCAAACCAGAGAGTGCAATTACTCTATGGAAAAAAAAATCAGAGGGTTCAATGTTTTCCAGACTCCTACTACAGCAGATAATCAAAAACTATCATGTTTTTCTCCCCAGTTTGTCAATTTTTGTATTGAATTACAAAAAAATTACAAAAAATTTGCCTGAGGAAATCTCGTAGAAGATAAGCAGAGAAGTAGGTCTCACAAGAAGACCTTTGATTGAGTCATGGTATCTTCTGCTTTAGGCAGACCATTTTCTTTATATCTGACTAAGAAGGAAAAGGATCCTGCCCTAAAGGCAGAGAAACTGATTTGAAGGCACTTTGTATGTGACAGTATATGGTTTGTAAATCTTGTAAGATGGACTGCACTGTGGGCAAATGCTTCAGATCATAGATAAACAGATTCTAGATAAAAACTTGTTTTAGTCAACATTTTTTGGTGTCAGGTAGTAAAAAACAAGTTAGAAACTTCATCCACTCTCACAGTTTCTGATGGACTTGACAGTGTTTCATAATCTTAAAAGAAAATTCTAATTTTAGAACTAATTGATAATATTGTTGGCTGTTATATTTTTCCATGAAGCAGGTGCAGACACAACAAATCCTCATTGTTTCATATGTACTAAATGGAAAGTCTCGTCCTGTTGCCGTAGTTAAAAACCTGCAGTCTTTGGCTGCAGCTTTTGAATTAGTTGTGAAGCTGGAAGGCATCTTGGTCAGATTCTTGTCTACAGAAAAAGAAACCTTTTACAGAAAGAGGCTGATTAGTATAGTAAGTGCCAAATTTCCTCAGGAATCTTCTGTTTAGGCCAGAAGAACAAAAATAAAACCCAAAACACAAACTAAAAAACCACACTGGCACCCAGGAGTCGTTATGCTTTTGAGATATACAGTATGTGGCAAACTAACCAGAATGGGAATGGAGGGACTAAAGACAATAACTCCCCTGGAATCTCTGACTGCTATAAAAAGCAATTATGAAGTCCCACAGGTTAAAGAACCTCATTAAGATTTTTGCAGGCATCCTATGTCATTGCACAGAGCAGTACAGCCCATTCTTTCTGTACATTAAGCAAACCAACAGGCAGGAATGAGAAAAGCTAAACTAAGAAAGTACACTGACTTAGTCTTTTTCTGTAGACAACAAATACAAACCACAGAGAGGACCAAACCCAAATTTTAGGACACATGGTTATTCAAGAAACACAGATCATATCCTTTCAGACATCCTTAGCCACCACCTCATTTTTCTCTCCTTATCAAAACGATAATTAGACACTTGTAAAGTGAACATCTCTCTTTCCCCCACTTGTTAAATAATATCACAATCCATCTTCCAGCTCAAAATAAGTCCCAACGACAGGAACTCCAGCCCTGAAACTTAGCTTCCTCTTCCCCATAGTAAGTTCTGTAGTAGTAATGTACTGCTTAAGCCATATAAAACTGACTTTTAAATCAGGCCCTGGCCCTGAACCATAGCAGTCTGGCAGAAGGCAGCACAAGGATCAGTACAGAATCCTTTACACCCAGTGACTTTGTAATCATAGCAAATTACAAAGAACCTCACTTATTCTGAAAAGAATAAACAAATATGTTATTCTATCTGTTTCAATGACTCACAGACTAAAATATTATGATAAACTTGATTTATTTTTTTCACTTATCAATGACTAAACTTTACTAAAACCAGTATTATGAAGCACACATATTTTTTCAATCTACAATATTATTAATTCTTTTAAATGTGAAGGAAAAATATCAATACAATCCATTATACTCTACAATATTGGTAGGATTTTTGAGGATTCAGTTTGTATTTTTGCAATTGTCTTTACAGCATTATTGGAAATTAAAACTTGTAATCTCATTGCTCTGCTAAAAGCGTATGTATCAGAGAATCAGATTTAGTCTTTGGTCACTTGGTGGACCTTGCAGAATTCTTTATTTTCCAAAGAAAAGTCAATATTACTACTTTCCAGCTTCATTCTCTGGTGATGATCCCTAAAAAAAAAATAAGGCATTGCAGTAGCAAAACTCCACTTTGCCAAGTGTATAGTACAGCTATGTGCCGTGATGTCCTAAGGAAATTATTTCAATTGTTTTAATAGATATTTTCTAATACATATCTCTTGTGAGACTGAAAGATCCACTAAAGACTTTGTCACTAAAGACAGCTTTTTACAAGCAGGAGATGAATTTTAATCCCATTCTTAATAGACATTTTAAATCAATCAGAGAGGCTCTCATTTCATTAATTTACTGCAGAAATTTAACATAAACAGCATTATGGGGACAGCTGTGATGTAGGAAAAAATATTTCCATGGGAACAATGCTTCCGGCCAATGCACATACTCATCTGCCAATTCAAATCAAAGAGAGACACTGCAGGTTCAAAATTATAATGACTTAGTCTCTGGAGATCCACTTGGTCAAGATCATTCTATTAACATTGTAGGTATAAATCTCTAATAGGCACCAGACTGACTTAATTATTAGATTTATTTTCTTGAAATTATAACAAGAAAGTTGGTGGGAAAAATAGAGAACTGAATATAATCTCTTTCGTTATGTATAGTTCTATTTAGAGAAAACTTGTGGCCACATCTCAAAATAAGAGTAACAATATCTTTAAATGAAGTTTCTTTTTCAAAGGTCTCTTTCATACAAATACCTCACCTGCTACAGTATATAGGTTGACTTGAACTGTTTCCTACTCTCCCTGTTAGATATAAAGCTCTACACACTGTTTTACTATTATAAATTAATAAATGTATAGCCTTTTCCATATCATTTCTAGCATGCTTTTTTTTTGAAACAGGAACAAACTTCAAAATGATTTTGGGTCAGACAGTGGATTTTTTACCAAGCGTTGCCACAACAAATAAGCAATGAAGAAAAAACACTGTAACGGCTGTTTCCAAACCAGTTGAATTATTCACAGGACTCCAGAGAGTTTTGATAAAAGTTCTCACCATCTCTGATAGAATATTTGACTATATTTTTTGTATAAAAATATCACTGATAACAATCTTTTAATTTAAAGTTTTAAGGAAATTGAAAATTATTATTATTCATCTACTGTTGATAAATTTTCAAATTTTCCTTTGTAAAGTTACAGAAAACTTTATTACCCTGTAATGACTCTTTGATGACATCCCCTGCTTTGATACAGTAAACTAAACCAGCCATTTACTCTGTGTGGATGCAAAAGAAGTCTAGCAAGAAAATCAGTTGAGGTCCAGAAGTCTTGCATTAGTCAGCTGCCATATTCACTGGTAAATACAAACAGTCCATATGAGCTTTAAAGGCTTGGCAATAAAGAAAATACATTGCCATTAAGGACAGGGTAAGTTTTGAATAACATCCAAATTCTTTGAGCTTAGAAAGCATCTTCCTTAACCCAGCCTGGCAAAGCAGCAGTTGTGTTTGTAAAAGCCTGGTAACAATTAGCTTGCCAAATTAAAACTGATCATGAGCAACCTGATTTAATTGAGTGTGTGTCTTATAGAAATGCACCTTGCATGTACTTAATCTGAAAGTCAAATGTTGAGTGCTTGTTCCAGCATACTGTTGAATTACAGTCTTCCAGCAGAGATGGAAGAGAGGTTTCTCTAATAACACTGCTAAGTCACAAGCTATACTGCAAACTTGCTTAGTGCTGCTCAGATTTTTTTCTTGAAGGGCTGACTAGAGCTCTATAAAATGAAAAGGAAGCAGTGAGTTTACAGACCAGACTTTAAATCCATTATGTGTCCCAGACCTAAAATCACCAGAGAAATAATGAAAAATCAGGTCAGGAAAGTAAGAAAAATTACAGACTTGAAGGCTGAAATGCTCAAAAATACATAGAGGTAATAGATGCCATGTATTTGTCCCAGGGTACGAGGTACCATGATTTATCATCTTACTAAACTGAAATGAGCTATGTGTGTTATTTTCTTATTTAGAAAACTCATTGACACAAAGCTCTGGAAGATATACATACAGGAACTGGATAGGATTTGCTTCTGGGATCGCATTAAGGGGAATCATAGAATCACAGAACCATGGAATCAACTGGGTTGGAAAAGACCTCTGAGGTCATCAAGTCCAAGCCTTGATCCACTACCACTACAGTTACTAGACCATGGCACTCAGTGCCACATCCAGCCTCATCTTAAAAACCTCCAGGGACGGTGAATCCACCACCTCCCTGGGCAGGCCATTCCAATGTCTGGTTACTCCCTCTGTAAAAAATTTCTTCCTAACATCCAACCTAAACCTCGCCTAGCAGAGCTTAAGCCTGTGCCCTCTTGTCCCACTGCTGATTGCCTGGGAGAAGAGACCAACCCCCACCTGGCTACAACTTCCTCTCAGGTAGTTGTAGAGAGTGATGAGGTCACTCTTCTTCTTCAGGTCACTCTTCTTCTCCAGGCTGAACAACCCCAGCTCCCTCAGCCTCTCCTCATAGGAATTGTGCTTGAGTACCTTCACCAGCCTCGATGCTCTTCTCTGGACCCGCTCCAGCACCTCAATATCCTTCCTGAACTGAGGGATCCAGAACTGGACACAATACTCCAGAGGAGGCCTCACCAGCACTGAGCGCAGGAGAAGAATCACTTCCCTGGTCCTGCTACCACACTTCTTGATGCAGGCCAGGATGCCATTGGCCTTCTTGGCCACCTGGGCACACTGCTGGCTCATGTTCAGCTTCCTGTCAATCCAAACTCCCAGATCCCTTTCCACCTGGCTGCTCTCCAGCCACTCTGTGCCCAGCCTGTAGCGCTGCAGGGGGTTGTTGTGGCCAAAGTGCAGGACCTGGCACTTGGCCTTGTTGAACCTCATCCCATTGGAATCAGAACATCTCTCCAGTTTGTCCAGGTCTCTCTGAGGAGCCCTTCTGCCTTCCAGTAGATCGACACTCCCCCCCAGCTTGGTGTCATCTGCAAATTTGCTAATTGTACACTCAATCCCCTCATCCAGATCATCAATAAAGATATTAAACAGAACTGAGCCCAGCACTGATCCCTGGGGAACACCACTGGTGACCGGTCGCCAACTGGATGCAGCCCTGTTCACCAGCACTCTCTGGGCCCGGCCCTCCAGCCAGTTCCTGACCCAGCACAGAGTGTCCCTATCCAAGCCATGGGCTGCCAGCTTTTCCAGGAGTATACTGTGAGAGATGGTGTCAAAGGCTTTGCTGAAGAAGTCCAGATAGACCACATTCACAGCCTCCCCCTCATCCACCAGGTGGGTCACCTGATCATAAAAAGGAGATCAGATTTGTCAGACAGGACCTGCCCTTCTTTAACCCGTGCTGGCTGTGTCTGATCCCTTGTCCATCCCGTAGGTGTTGTGTGATTGCAAGCAAACAAAAAATAAATCCCATGATACACAGGGAAGAGCCTGATGTCTCTAAAGGGTTTTATTTAAATAAATTGCTGTAAGCAGTATGGATTTCACTATAGTTGCATCCATACTTCAGTCATGAAAGACTACATTGCTTTGATTAGTACTGTACAAAGTGAATATGCTTATGCTTGTTTTAATGCTTATGTGCATATGTGTGGTAGCGGCTGTCTAAAGAACAAAATAACTCTGACATTTCCTTCATTCCTTGTAAATTCAGGTTGCTTGAGGACTTTGAAAAACCAGGGTCAGCATAGGCACTACTAACATCTCCCAAACCCATAGCATCTCTCTGAATTGATCTTCTGGGACTGAGAACTAAACAGACATGAGCAAGAGCTCTGAAGCCATAATTACCTCAACCAAAGAGACATTATCTGGGACATCATGATCTTTCCTGGGTGACTTCTGTCAGTTTGACAAAATGACTTTGAGTCACTTTTGGTCTCTGGGGGAAATTATAAAAGCATACAGAAAACTTACAACCATCATAAAAAGAAAACATTGTGAGGAAAGTGTCTTATGTCTTTCTGAACAAGAGCCTGAAAATTCTGTTTTTCTGAGCTGGGGAAGAGAGGTCTATGACCAGGTCTCCCTGCTGAGGCAATGTGTACTTTGCAAACTGCGCTAGTTTGGAGTAACTTGCCTCTTATTTACCTTGGGCCTCCATAGGAATCATGCTCATGTTATGGCTCCCAGTGGTATTTGTAAGGAAATTTTATTTCCTACTAGGGGTCACCTGATGAAAGATCTCTCAGCTTGCTTAGGTAGCACCTTGTGGACTTTAAGAGGAGTATGAACACCACACAGGTACAGTGTTATTACTGAGAATGTTCAGATGCTTGATGAAAAACATTCAAATCAAATATATGGGCAATGGCAAACCACTGGAGCATCATCTTACCATAGTTAGCAAGTAGTAAGAACACCACTTGGACCCTTATCCTTATTTCAAATACAATACTTGCCAGATGGGTCTGGATGTATTTCAAAGGCAGTGGCAGAAAACCAGTGACTACATTTTAGAAATACTTCTATGAAGTAACATGAAGGAGTTTATGTTTGTTTCTTAGAAAGCTAAGTGATAAGCTTATTAAATATTTTTAATAAAGTACATTTAGAGGAATATATAATAATTTTACAGATTTTTGTCACTTTTCTATTAAAATAATACTCAGGTTAAAACAGTGTCACTAAGACACAACCACAGAATCATAATATCACAGAAAGAAAAGCCTCATGAGCTTCAACATTCAATTCCTTGGTTTTTTAAGTTTCTACCTCAATTTTGTTATTGCTGTTGCTATTCTTGTCCACAGACCTGTTTTGCTCAATCCTGTACAAATAAAAATTAAACAGTCTGTCTATTGAAGAACTTATTTTTCAATCTAGTTTTAAATATCTTCAGAAAATGAATGCATGTCTACAGGGCTTTCCCCTGCATCTCTTGTGGTTTTGTTGGGTTTGTGTTGGGGGTTTTTTGACCACGGATGCACTGTTTTTAAAAAACCTTCAGCAGCAGGAGAGCATCAGTGCTTTATGGATCATAGGTCAGAGCTGGTTCAACAGAGGTTAAAGTTCAGGCTGGCATTTCATGGAAAGGCAATCAGTTTCAATAACATTGCATTTCTGTCATGACTGAGTTCCCTGCTGGTCACCATATATCAAAGCTGCAGACTGCTTCAAATAAGCTATTTTTTTTTGTTCACCTGTTAATAATTTGTACTTCCAAATTAATTACTTTATTATTTCCCAGTGAATCAAAATTTTACTAGCTGCAAAGGAGCCTATATGTGTTTTGTACTTACTCCAAAGTAACAGAAAAAAAAAAAAAAAGGCCTCCAAGGGCTTGATAGATGGTGACAAATAACTTAGAAACAGGTGACTTTGCTAGATTTCTTAAATTATTTGTATTCTACTCTCTGTAAAGATTTCACAACAAATATATGAATTAATATAATTCCTTTCTGAACCATTTTTCCATAATATTTCTCCAGAATTTATAATTAATTTTCTTCTGCATGTTGTCTATGAAAATGTAAAAAACCAAAATGGCCATGTTTGACCATGTGTGCTAGTAAAGACCCAGTAGCTGTATGAATTTACAGCTTTTGAAGTTTTGCCTTGCTGTAGAATACTAAAGTTAAAAAGCTTGCATAAAAAGTAGTGGCTTTGAATCTATGATTCAAATAGGGCAAGAATTCATCACAAATTCCCAACAGACTCTACCCAGCCCAATAATACTAACAAAATCTTACTGAAAAAATCTTTATTTTAAGTCCTTTGACTTTAGATATACTGACTGGAAACCTAGCCATAAGTATGCAGAAGAGTTAGAGAGACACAAGATAAAGTTGCTGGGTTTTGTTCAAGGACCCAGGGTGTGATATCCACGCCAAACTGCCTGAATAATGAAACGTTTTGCAGCTGAAAAGAGCTGGTTAGTATTGCACTGCAGCCTGCCATTCTCATCCCAGGAACGGCAAGGTCACTTTGTTGTAATGATGAAAAAATTGTTAGACCAACATATTTGGTGGAGAGATGCAGGAAACTGTATGCTGGCCTGTTTTCCCTGAAAAATTACCTGAACACTGAAATAACTGGGCCCGTGTTCTCTCTCCTTCCATGGCAGAAATGACACTGTGTGAACTTTATGTATCCATCTATTTATCTATATTTTTATCTATAGCTATTGGGAGCCCAGACTACCTGTACTGCAGTTTTGCTGTAAGACCGATCATGCAGTGGGGAAAGAGTCTCAGCTGCAGTTTCCTCTTCAAACATACAGCCTTTTTTGCTGGAAAAGTTAGGCACAATTAACTTCTTTCATGCAGTAGTATAGTTAAAGCAAGAATTGAAATAATTCTAAAATAGCTTTAAGAAACCAAAGAGCATATACATGTTGAAAATGGATTCTTGATGTTGTCTTTTGCACAGTTTTTGATATTTTTACCAGAATATTGCTTCCACCCCTGTGAAGGAGCATGCCCAAAATTGAATTGACATGGTTTTTCTTCCAGTTTTACAAAACACAGCATTTAACTGATAATAGCTGCAATCACAGTGAAAGGCCCATAAAACCTGCAATACTAATTTTAATTAAAAACTAGGGAAGAAATATACACCAGGAATCAGTTTTAAAATCTACAAATTAAATTTTTAAAGATTTTATTTTTACTGACCGATACAAAAAAAGAAATAAAAAGTGGATTTGAAATTAATCCTTATACCTAACAAGAGGAGGGAATGAAGAGCATGAAGAGTTAGGAAGGTTTTGTATCTAAAGAAATATATTGCTTAAAACTATATCCTGCACCCCGTTTCTTGAATCTTTAAGTGACTCTGCAAAATTACATCCCAGATGACTTTTTCCACTACAAATTCTCCTTTCTTGGTTGTGTCATCTTCCTACTTAATCCACTCTAGTCCTTCTACTGTCCTTTAGCATTCACTTCCTTTCTTCCCATGGGATGTTACTGGTTCCTTTCAATACATAGCAAAACTCTGTGTATTGCACATGCTTTTCCATTTCACATCTCTACCCTCTCTGCCCACCCACCCAGACAATTGCTTTGTCCACTTTCACCATTTCAAATGACAGCTACTGCAGTTCTTTTCTCCAGCCCTGACAATTTACCCAATAACCCCTTCTAGGATACTGGCGGAAAGATTAATATTCATGGCCTCTTATTTGGCCGTGCCATCTTTCTCCATACATCAGTAAAAGTTATACTCTCTTTTAGCCAGTTCTACTTTATTGCCCAGTATTTTAGCATTTTTTCCTTATCATCTTCATTTTCTCTCATTCAAGACTGAAAGATCAGCTCCTGCTGCTTATCAGACTTGCCCCATCATCCACTTGATATATTTTTAGTAAGCACCTCATGTTTTCTCCTCATTGCCTGGAATGCTTGAAAAGAGCTCTCTAGAAACATTCACAAAACCATCTTATTTTCTTTGGTCAAATCTCCCCTTAGCATTCTCTATTGTCAAGATGTCCATAACCCAGTGCTGTAACTATCTTCTGTCACGTGGAACATCTCGTAGTTCTTCTCTGCTTCCTCTTTTGAGCGTATATGTTATTTCTGTGTGCTTGGAACAGAGATTGTGTTTTTCTACAGTATTTCAACAGTGAAATCGTGCTCTATGATTACAATTGCTGTGTATTCACATGATAAAACTATTAATGCTTAGGACTGATATTTAGAAAAAGGAAGGATAAGATTTAGGGAAGTCTTAAACAGATTACCTGCAGTAAAAATTTTTAATTATTATTTTTGTCCCTGATATCATCAGGGAGCTGGAATAAGAAATAATGGCAGGGAACTGTGAATAATGAATACTCAACAGCAAAGCTTGAGTGATGCTTTCTGTTTACTAACATGTATTGCCAAGAAGGAATGCAATTATGATTTCCCTATAGGTCAACCATATGCCAAGGTTTAGTTTTACAAGGTTTAATGAAGGAAAAATCTGATGCTGCAGCTATTTCTGCCAAAAAAGATTAATTGATTTAATGTGCTCCAGTGCTCTAAAAGCTAATGCAGTTTATTGTTCTGAGGTACTCTTTAAAACAGTCTTGGGATAAATCCATGGTGGGTATCTGCCTCCATGGTCATTTAAGTTACACTGAACCCACCTATGACCTCAGCAGATTGAAGACTTTAGTGTGACTATTACCATTACTCATAAAGCACTTAAGAACAGTAATATCAAGGAGTATGAGGTATCCTTAACAAGATAATTTTTGATAATGAAGTGATTGTGAGCAGCCCCTGCCTGTAGGCATGTAAGCTTGTAGCAAAGAGTGGATTACCATAGAGTGCTCTGTGCTTACCTTTATGTATATGAGCAGAGTTTTACAGGCATAAGTTGTTGAGAGGTAGTTTAGAATTGGCAAGATAAAAGAAAGTATATTTTTCTGAGATTTTCTGCCATTCTTGTGTGAGAAGGGGTTCAAGAATATTTATCAAATCTGAAACATTTTTTGCTAATAAATAAAGAAGAAATATTGTATTTCAGTGCAATTTACATGGATTTTGTAATACAAAATGTTAGAAATTTATGTGGTTTCAAGGATTCATTGTAAAATGTATAATTCTAGAATATTATCTGATAAAACCAGAGCCAGTTGTACTGAAATGTTTCTGGATCCAATACAGCAGCAGAGGTGCATGACCCCTCCACCATGCAACAATCCCTGCCTGTTATTCATGTGGAACAAACAAAAGAAAATAGGAAGACTCTGCTTTGACACTGTCAATCACTATGCATAGTTTATCAACCTATGCAAAGAGGATTAGGAAAAAAAAAATCTATATTGTCTTTAGTATGGCCATAAATGAAAGTAAGCTAATTTTTACACTGATGAGATATCACTCAACAAAAGATTTTACCTGAAATAACAATTCAAGCATGAAATACAATAAGGCATCCTACAATTCCTACTGTTTCTTATAGTCAGACCCAAACTATAGTCTAAACCAATTTAAAAAATTGTATGCTGTAGTTGCACGCATATTAATGAGTCAAGTTGGTGTGCTGCATCATTTGGTATGCAGAACAAGTTCATTGAAGTTGAGAGTGAAACTTGATTAAATATGAAAGCATCATGAAAGAAAGCAAAACAAAAAAAACGAAAGCTGCAGAGAGCATAGGCAATAAGCAAGCAAAAGGAATGAAAAGGAAAGACAAATAGGGTCTTGGAGGAAGAAGCATAGGTCTATAGAAACAGAAGTATATTTTACCTGTCGTCCTCTTTCCCTTCCTCAGCTTGGTCTTCTTGAGCTTTTTCATCGTGCCCTGATTCTTTGATCTCCTCCTTATCACAGTTTTCTGTCACCTCTTGCCCTTCCCCTTTTTCATTAATTTCTTGCTCCTTTGCTTTTGCCTCCTCCTCCTCCACTTTTTCTTCCTCCTCAGGAAATACTTCATCTTGTTCATCCCCTTCCAGCCCTCCCTCTTTTTTCCCCTCTATATCCCTTGTCCTTCTGAGGTCAACAAAAATTGAAAAAGGCATGCAAAAAGAAAAGAAGAAAACAATAAATTAAAGTTACGGTCATGGAGAAGAGCATGCATGAAAAAAGGAAACGCAAAAGAAATGAAGTAACTAAAGGATGGAAGCAGTTATAAGGTAAATCGTGCTGGCTGAGAGTCCAGCCTAAACTAGAGAGCCTTCTAGGCTCTAGGAACATTTTCCTAGGAGAGAGTAAGTCTTTCTTCAAATAAGCAACACAAATAAGCACAACAACACATCACATTTAGAAATGTATACAGAACTGTGTGAAAGAAACTATGTGGTCCTAACAATGCTCATATTAGTAGGCCCTTAAACAATTTTTTCAAACACACCATTTCTCTCAAGAGGATAATTTTCTGATAAGTAGTAGAGATGACGGCAGTGGGTTGCACCTTTGAGAAAAATTATCTGATGTTTGCACACCAAATGAAAGCTAAACCTCCTCTGAGTGCACGTAGGGTGCAGGCAAAGAAAATACTGTGGTTTTGTCATAGATACATAATGTATGTCTTGTTGAAGAGCAGTTCAATGGTTGTACACTGACAGTGTACACCTAAATTGGACTAGTGTAAGTATTAAATAAATTGGACTGGTCTGTGTAGATATTAAATAATACATCTGTAAAAGTTCAGCAGCTCTGTTTAAAAGGAAAATAAGATACCTGTGCTGGCCCAAATTTTCCAGTTAAACTGTCTTTTCAGCCATAATATTTTACAAAATGGTTTTCAGAAAGTGCAAATCTAAGTGTGTCTAATGCTCGCTGACAGCATATGTTTGTTATTTTAGTGTATGTTACATAACCCAAGATGACAAAACTTGGCTAAAAGCAAATACCATGAAGACTTCAAAAAGCATGAAATGTAAGAGACGTTTAAACCAGTATTTTGGAAATGCCCTGCAAATTTAATTCTAGGCAAAATGTTAATTTCAAATACAAATATCAATAAGTATTCAGTTACACAAATTACACAGCTACCGATGGCACTATAGCTTACTGTGCTCACCTTATTTTCTTGTTTCCTCTTGGACGCTCTGACTGGACAGACATGTAGCTTGTGCTGCTGAAACGTGAAGCGCTGCTTGTCCGTGACACAGCGGAGACATCACTGACATCGCTGTCCGAAGACTTATTGGAAACATTGTCTGAGCCTCGATGAGGATCCCGCCCTGACCGATACTGCAAGAGCGAAGGGACAAAGATACAGAAGTTGTCAGTAACACACCACCACAGATCAGCTGTGGAGCTGGTCCCTGATGCTATCTAAACTGCCTTAGTCACTACAGTGCCTGAACTTTTATAATGAAAGTTTTTAACTGATACAGAATATAAATTATGTCTTGACTTCTATTAATTTTACTCTACTTTGCTATTATTAGCTCCTCAGGTTCAAGAGGACTTGTTGATAGAGTGACTTGTGCAAAACTTCCTTCACGTTCTAAAGTTTTACACAGCTTAGCAAAGATATCTAAACCATCATATTCTTACCCCAACTATTTCACCAGTGCAGAAAGGAAAGCAGAGACATTAGTGACTTGCCTGTGATTACTGAGCTCATGAAATATTAAACACAAGACAGGATGTGCTGCATGCTATCTATAGAGTGCGTGTCTCTTTTGGGGCCTAGCCTGTTTACAAGAACTTTTAATTTACAAATGTTATTTTTTTCCCCCAAAGAAAATAGGTAGATGAGAATATCAAATCAAAGGACAAAGTAATGTTGTAGCTGTGCAAACTGAACTCCTGTGCTGGGAAATCAAAAAGGATGGGACAGGACTAGAGATAATTTGTAGGGAAAATGTACATGTGCCTCAGAAACTAAAAGATTACAACGGTATTTGAGCTTGTTAACAGTAAATACCAAATATGGAACTGTCAGGTGACTGGTGATCAGCAGTAAGTCCACACAACATACAGGATTGGGCAGTGGTATTCAGGTTAGATCTGAACAAAATATGACGGTTATTTGTTCTTGTTACACATTAGTTCTAAATTAATGTTAAGTCTGTGCCATTCTGCACTGCATTATATACAAATATAATAAATAGCAGAAAGATATTTTTCCCTCTCCTCATCATATAAAGACACTTCTTTGTATACAGAAATTTGATGGGCTACTATTAATAATCTTTTCAGGAAAGTAGTACTGCAAAATGAATCATCAATGAACACCAGGCAACTGTTTAGAAATAAGACAGTATGGAAATATACGAAGAGCAGTACAGAGAAGACTGAAAGAAAACAAGAGGAGAAAATAATCTGCCTAACACATCAGAGGTTTGTTGAACCTTTGGGGGTAGCAACATCATACTCAGCTACCTGGAGTAAATAAAAGTGGAAGGCCTGTGTAGTACTGCAGAAGACAAGGTTTGGCTATGAAATTCGGGTCTTTTTTATAGTTTTAAAACTGTCTTCCATGAAGTACACAGATAATTTGTTTCTGTTCTCTTACAAAGAATGTTAAACTGGGAAATATTCTGAAAGGTTGTGCAGTATCTAAATTGCATTTCAGAATAACATTTCAGTGCCTATTCATCATAAATGATTTTCACACTTAGTAAACTACTTTGCTCATTTCAAGACAATGAAATTAAATAAAACCAAGAAAAAATGCTCATGCAGGTTAGACTGTACCCCACTGCAAAAAGTGACCAAGCATAGCCTGAACTCCACACTTACAAAAGTGGTTTTACATTCTGTAGCTGGCTTCCAATCTGTACTACTTTATGGTATTTGAGTTCATCAACAAACACTCAAGTCCTCCCCAAGATTTATGTGCAAAAGTGCACTTAGCCACCCATAAACTCACAGAGTATCTTTGTGATTATAACGTTCAAAATTTTTAATATTTACTGACTGGTTTTATTGATGCCATTTGCTTGATAAAGAATACAGTACATATTATATCAGTTATATTCATTTGGGAACATAAAAGCAATGATTAAACAGCTATCCTGATCATCAGAGGTAGTTGAACATTATACCAGAATAAAAGCAGTGTTCTTTTCCAGCAAGTCCTTTTAAAAGAGCTACTTAGCCCAACAGAGAAGAAAAAAATAATTAGTCCTAGTGAAATGTGTATATACTGAATTGTAGCTATTCCGTTCCCCTTACCTAACCCTCCCTGTGATCACTTTGGACTGAAGACAAAGTTGTGAGTGCAGTTCGTGCTGATTTAGCCTAAAGCTACGAAGACTGGGAAGTACAGCCTGGTGTAGCGGACTACCACCACACACTGTGGAAAGGCAGCGCAGAGCTGCCCTCAGGCCTCCAGTGCTGGCCGAGGCTCCCAGGCAGATGTAATTGTCATCCCAAGCCCTTTGTTGACAAGGATACACTGCCACTGGCTCCCACCAAGCTAATGTACAGCCACGATGTAAATGCCTGTATGAACATCTGTTGTACTGGCAGTGGTTCCTGACCCCAGGCCAGGCACATCCCCAGCATGGCAGGTCTAGCATGGCTCTCCTTTGGGGAACTAAGATGGGCCACAGTGTCAGATGTAAATCATTGATGGAACTGTTGCAATTAGGGGATAGATAACTACTTGTGATGATTCACAGGAAAGCAGACCTCAGTCTGCAGATCCCACACTGAGATTGCCCAGGAGTCCATGGAAATGAGCCCTTCTGAATTAAATATATGCAAGCACCATGAAGTGGCAAACTGTATCAGCATTGCACAAACTTATTCTAAAGAGTCACTCTGCATACGTAAAGTTTCAAAAACCTATGGTTTTGTTTTTCTCTGTTTCCACACCTGGAGAACGTCAGTTCTTAAAATACACTTTTCATAACAATGTGCTGTATATAACAAACCAGACTTTCCCATAAATAAAACAAACTTATCATGGTTTGGTTGTTTGGGTTTTTTTTTTAAAGCCAGTGTAATAGTAATAATCTGGTAATATATCGAGAAGATTGAAAATTGCTTTGGCAAGAAAAACAACTTAAAGGTAAATAATTTCAGAAATATAATGTGAAAAAAGATCCTCAAATCACTACCTTGTCTCTTTTTTTTTTCAGTTGTATGTAGACATGCTTGCCATCAAATGTTTTTAATTGGGCCAGATGGCACAGAAATATTATTTGACCCTTACAGCTTCGGGGTATTTTAGGTTGAAAATTGGGAAATATAACTGATCCTTTCATTAAATCTGAATATCTGAATATACAATACTTTTTTAAGGTTTTATTTATTTATTGTCTGAGTTACAGTCTTGGCATCTGCTAGCTGCCTGCCCCAGTAGCATCTAGTAAAGTGAAATTAAATTGTCTTTCTTGCTGGACGAAGCTCAGATATGTCATATTCATTCATTAACTCTGCTCCAAATTGCTCTTTATTCTGCTGATAAGGTCTACTTTTGACCTTATATCTTACTTAATTTTGTTTAGGAAATGGATTACAGTAGTGTATTGCATATTAGTGTTTCAGTAACTGCAGCATGGAAGACTAAAGGAACTGTACTGCTTGTCTGACAGAAGCCATGCTGGCATTTCAGTTTTGCATTTGTTTCTTAAATTGCAATTCTATATATGGCAGTTTCTGAAGTGCTCCTTTGCCTCCTGCCTCAAAAGCAAAATGGCATTTCCATTGTGCAAATATTGATTTTTAAAAAGTATTCCGTTTTTTCGTGTCATATACTATGACTGTAAAATGTAACAATTTATTCAGTTTTGTGCTGTTACTTTTTCAGTATTTTTGTGGCTAAAGTTGCCCCAAGTCATCATATCTTCATATATGTCACATACTTCCTTGCTTTCTTTCTCCAAATTTCACTTTTTTTTTTCCTAAATGTCACCAACTGTATGACAAGATCAAATAATGGACTGAAAATGTAATTTTTAACCAAGTGCCATCCACCCATTATATCTGAAACACTGATACCATTTCCCATTCCTCTCCCCTGCCATCCCTATATTCCGTGATGCAGGGTTTGTGCCATCTGAATGCACACAGCCAGGGAACAGCAGCCTACATGGCTGGATTCAGGCTGCAGCATGGCCACAGATTTGGATCATCAGCTCCAGCAGCTGTCCTGTGCACTCCCATTTCCCTCAGGAGAAAACATGGCTGAAAGGACAATAGGGGAGCTCCACAGCTCCCCTGGGGTGGACAGTCAGGAGGCCCAGGCTGTGCTGACATGTACCTGCCCACTATGCAAGTTGATTATAAAGTTTCTTTTACACTCTTTTTTGTTTTGTATTTACCAGCCATAGAAGTAGGAAAATTATCTTCTGACTTTCCTCATGCTTGAAATATGTGCCTCTTTTGCTGGAATAAGTTTAAATTTTCATTTCCAACCCAATCAAGACTCATACAATATAGGCAGTATTCTGGACTTTATGACCCATAAACAGTAACAATACTCAGAGTCTTCAAGCTGTTTCAACAATAGGAAGTCTTCTGCAAGCAGAGGGGTTGATTAAAAGATGCTTTTGTATTTTTTACAGTAAGATGATTTTGTCCTGTTTTGCCGTGTTGAAGAATGAGAAAAATTCCATTATTATGAATTCTATCAAACAAATTCTAAAGTTTCTAAGATCACTTTCCTCTGCATTAGTAAAATAATCAGCTGGAGACCTTAACGAAAGGATAGTTAGGTCTTAGAGACTGTGTCTTTTAACTGCAAGAGATTACGGTCCTGTAGCGAAGAATTCATGCTTATTAAAGCTGAAAAGCAAATACCTGCTCTGCTTCCTTATACAACAACCTCTGCAAACATTTTTACCTCCTGGTGAACTATCAGTATGTCTATGTGGCTGAAAAGCCACACAGAGCAACAACTCCTCTGACACCGATGCTTTATTTCTACCAGGAAACTGTTTTGGATCTTCTAATTCAAAGGGAGTTTTAAAGTGTTTCATGTTGCTTTAATCTATTGTTACCAGCCTTCCATCTTGGACTATATATTCAGGCAGTTGTCCAGGCAATTGAAATTGTCAGTGATTTCTAATCATCTTTCCATCTTAATATTTTTTTAATTTTTTTTCTATAGTCTACTCATCATTTTTATTTGCTAGCATTTGCATAGGGACATGCAAATCTGGTCAATGTTTTTACTGATCAAAATGTTGGGAAGATGTTTCAGACAATTGTCCATTGTGCTGCTACCAGAATATTAAAAAGCATTCTGGACTGTTTCAATAGTTCTTTGCTTCATTGACAAAAGCTCTCGAGCAGCCAGAGCACATCAATCGTACGAAATGTCCTATAATTTCAAATGTAGCTTTTGGTGCAAGTTCACAGCCTCTAAAGGCATTGGAAATTTTAGTTATCACACATCATTTCAATGAATGTTATTTGATTGTTTGATTCTTTCTAAAACCCTTGTTAATGGCTGCCTAATGAAGTCTGCCATTAAAAATAAAACCAAATACTTAGTAATAGTTACAACAATAACATTACATTTACATAAAGCAAAACATTCAGAGACATTTTTACAGAATACCATATACAAATGAATACATAGAGAGAATATATGTTCATCTGCAGCTTGCAACACACAAACCCAAGATGAAGGCTATGATGAATTTGCTCTTGCAGGTAATCATACTTAGCTAACTCAATAATCTGTGCTTACATTTGTCACTCTTGTCAAGATCCATCAAGGCACTTGAGATACAGCTAGCCAGGTCTGCCTCTGCCAGCCCTGCTTTAGCTATCACACGGCATACAGGTGTCCCCTGGGAGATATAAGGACTGTCCCTGAGCAGATTAAATCTTGACCTGCTCTTGTATTAGGCATATAATGAGCTCCACAGTTGCCTTGAGCTACTCAGTATGGAGTTGCAGCCAGTTCTTCCTTAGACTCGTTATCAATTTCTGATCCTGGCTACTGCTTTGTAGTCCTGTATCCTATCCCATCTTCCATATTTTTATTTCTAAATCTTGGCTCCTGCTTCTTTAACCCCATATGTTTCTTCTGCTGAGTCTCACTGGCAACGTTGCAACTGTTCTCCAGAACTGTTCCAACTCTCAGCCAGTTCTTGTTTTGTATTAAACACCCTTTGATGTCCTGAGCCTGGTTCTATTGGAGTCTTGGCATTCTTGTCTTGCATTAACATAAAAGAGAGAGCTACACATTAAATTCTTAAGAGCAGTACAGTACCTGGACCGGTAAATCTAGCTGATGTACAGTGACTCTCTATACATCCATCCCTCACTCGCATTCCTTATCATACATAATTTTTTTCCTCATTATTTAGAACATTCCAATCCACTTCTACCTTGGATAAAAAGAACAGACTGTTTTGCAAAACCTTATTTGCAAAACCTGCCTTCTAAACCATCCTAATTTACAGTAAAGTTAGGCCACCAATTGACATGCCAGCAAAAAGGAACATCCATATTTCTATTGAACATGTGTAAAAAGCCTACTTCAAAAGTTCTCACATCTTTGTGTTTACGTGCCATCTATTTTATCCATTTCACTAACCAGTGCTCACATGTGCAGTCTTACAAAGGAGTTCCTAAAACTTGATTTCACTACAGGATTAAGCCATGTTGCAAACAGCATCCTACTGCTAAATTAGTGAAGGAAAACTGAACAATGAACTAGATCAAGTGAGTCAGCAGTGGGCCTTTACAGCCTTGGCTGTACTGACTTGAATATAGTGAGTAGATCAAGAGTGATTACTCAGCAGTTATTAGCTCACATCTAGAATATTGTAAACCAGTTTTGCGACCTGAAGTACAACAATTACATCAGCAAACTAGACTGAGTTTATTGGAAGGCCACTAAGATGGATGAGGGAGATGGGCTTTTTCTGCCTGAAGAAGTGGTGGCTATGGGAGTACCTAACAGCAGTTTATCAGATCATGTAGGGCAGGATGTAAAAAAGACAGAGCCATTCACAAGCAGCTCTGACCAGTGTAAGTAGACACATTTTTACAGTAGGTACAGTGAAACAATTGATCAAGTTGCCCAGAGAAGTTTTGCAATTTCCTTGAATGTTTTCAAGACTTTAATGGATAAAGCCCTCAGCAACCTGCACTGATCTCACAGCTGACCTTGCTTTGGACCCCTGCTAGGGCCTGCACTATACAGTTCCTGAGGTGCCCTCCAACCCAAATTATTCTGTCATTCCTTGGGTCAGGGTGATCCAGGAGCTGAAGAAGAAACTGCAAGTGCAGCAGTAATGCAGAAGCCACCAATGTATCCTGTCTATGTATCATGACAACTGGAAATCTAGAGGGAAGTAGTCTGGAGGTAAGCTAAATCAAAAGACAAAAAATAATGCACTTCACATATGTTGGCATACAGTGACATTTTTTTAAGGACTCCTAATGTGCACATATTAAATAAATATAGGACAGCACTAGAAAATATTCTGACATTACATCAAGAGAACTTAAAGAACCGTAAATATTTGGTAAAGTAGGAAGCAGTAAGGCAGCTCTTAGGCATTTGGGTCATTTAGTGAGCTTGAGAATTAGCTTGTCAACAAGTTTGTCTTCCTACAAAAAAAATATATGTTCCTGCAGTTGGTTTCAAAACTGTCATATGTCACCAAATAGCCTTTTATTCTGATGTTATTTTTCATACAATATGACTTTCATAAGGAAACTTCTAATTTCAACTGCACTAGTATCTGCGCTGAAAGCAAGCTGTTATTAATGCAGAATTAATTCACAAAGATAGCTTCATTCAGTCTAGAGAGCAAAGTGTTATTATTTAAACTTACTTTACCTCAGCACCAAATTTTAAAAATTTTGAAAGGAGAGAGCATGACAAACTTTCTACTGCAATATATAGAGTTACCACATTATTCTAAAGACTGTTCAAAATCACATTGACATTGTTTAAAATCACATCTCCTCTATTACAAATACAGTGGGTGAAAAACTCTTGTTTAAGATGAGCTAAAAGAAAAGTAAACCAACAGAGGAATAATTATAAGCTTCATCTCAAAAATTCTTGAAGGGCAATCCAAGATGTGTTACACATTGAGTGAAAATATACAGTTTATACCAACCAAGCAGGTGTCTCATATTTTCTCATCAAAAGCTACCTTAAAGTCACTACTTAGAGCTTCTACATCAAATCATCAAAGAATTGAAACAGGACACAGAGACATGACATTTCATAGTACCAAGAGGCTACACCACTGAGTCCTTTAGTGGTATGCCTCATGTACTAAATAACGAGACATCTTTAAAAGTGGAGATAGCTTTCTGTTATTTATCAAGGTAAGTAACTGAGATTTTTAAGAAGCGTTTTCACAGCTACTTTACATAGTAAAGTAAGACAATCTTTTCCATGGTTCTCGTTGATTCTGACAGGCAAAAGCAAGGTCCAGGTATAGCATATGGCTAGGGCAAAACAGCTATAATTGACTATATAAATTGGAACAAATAGAAAATCTTATGTGTCCTGTGGATGGACTTCACCTTCCTACAAGGTCTGATGACTCCAACATGCCTTAACAAGTTATAGGTGAATGACAGAATGCTTTCCTGTAACCAAAATATTCCCAAAAGTGTTTGGAAAAGGCAATGATCTTGAAGAAATATGAGTCTACATAATAGGAAGGCAAATGAAGATCTTCAAAAGAAGAACCCTTTAATGAGAACTAAGGGTAGAAGAATATCCAACAAAAAGTCCCCTTTTTCTGATGTTAAAGTAATTTGGGAAAGTAGACAAAATGGAAAATAAAGCTCTTTCTAAGGTTTATTTGAAACATTTGACATCCAGGTTCCTTTCCATACTGCTGATCTCCTCCTGAATTTTAACTGCTGTTTAAAACAGGGCAAAGTCAGTCACCAAGTTTCACTTTAGTGAAATGGGTCAACAACCTGGCTATGTGGTGGTACGTAATAAACTTACACATACTTCACAAACTCCCCAGCATCTTTTTGATGGCTACACATTAACTTCTTGGCTGTCTTATACAGAAGGAAGAAAACAGAAATTTAAAATAGAGATCAGCAATCCTTTAGTAATCCAGAACACTCTGTCAAGTCTCCTGAAAATGCATCATCATGGACACTGTTCATGTCATAAGTATGAGCTGTTCAAGTCAGGGTGGTTATAAAAACACAGGTGTTTAGGGCTTCACAATTTACTGTGCAATTGCATTTAATGGTATCTCCAGTGCTTTATTTCCTGGTGAACTTCCTCATGTTTGTTGGACAAATTGGTGAGCCTACAGTTAACTCACTTGTTCAGTGGGTTCAATATCAGTGATAAGTCTTTTTCTGCCCCTTTTTGGTCTTCTAGCTCCAGTACACCCTCCTTACATTGGATAAGCTGAATCAAAGCATGCTTCCTGTATTTATGTTAAGTGGTTAAAGCTGCTCTCAAAATCTCTTGCAATTCATACAGTCCTGCCCATCCAGTAAACAGCTTATTTTTCAAAGAGGAAGGATTTCTGTTTTAAAAAATCCTCTTGTGTCTCTGATTGTTCTACCCAGTTTGGGTTTCTTTGAGATGCTACTTTTCAAATGCAAGATAGGAAATCAAACAATATGCATTTTATGCATATTTTTTATGCATAAACCTCAATTTAAAACTGCACTTCCATAATTTGCTTTTAGTCCTTGGGTCTCATGAAAACAAAAAAAAAAGAAAAAAAAACTATAGTAAGCAACCATCTATTCTTACCACAGAGTTTCTGTTTCATTACATTTTATTTTACCCCAAAAGCTTGTTAAGTATTTCAGCATACCTGATGGCTTGAGAACAGAGATATGAACTTTTCCCCTTAATCCTACTTTTTCTATGTAATATTTAAATATGCCTTTCACCAAATTTGTCCTAGTACATGGCACCTTCAAAGGAATTCATGCTGAAGAGAGCAGCTGGATTGACACATGGCCATCTGGTGAATTCTGTAAGCAGAAGTGCCTAAGGACACAATTGCTCAAGAACAGGATATTAATATATCTTTATATATTTATGATTCCACTTTTTAATGTCCTTAAATCCATAGATATTGAAGTATAGCCTCCAAAATCAAGCATGATTTGAGAGGACATCACATAACCTTTTTTCTTAATCTCTTGTTTTCACTGATTATTAGGATATATCTTGGAAAATCCCTGTCCAATAAGAAATATATGAGCTCAGCTGATAACTTTCCTGCAAATTCTCTGCTGATCCATGTCTAGCTAAAGGAAAAACAAATCTGCAAGGTATAGATGCCATCATTTCCTCATCCCTCCATAGAAAATTTAAACTGCTTAGAAGACATTATTTTCTCTAAAATGTATTTCCTCAGCAACTTTACCCTCACTATATTGCAACTAGCAGGAAAAAGACTGTAGGGAAATCCTGAGCATTCAAACTGCTTCTATAGATCAGAAAAACTGAACTCTCTGTTTTTCTCTTCAGTCATTGAGCTTTGGTTTTCAAAGAGGGAGTAATTAGAAAACATGTATTACTTATGTTTCTCATATCTCATTATAAATACTATAATGATTAACCTCTGCTTACTTATAAAGTTAATTTGAATTCAATTTTACAGAAAATATGCAACACCTATTAATATCACTTACAACTTCATCTTCACCATGTAAACCACTTTAATAGTAGGACAGTAATATGTAACATTCATAGAAAAGAAACAAACTAAAAATTTAAACTAAAATTATATAAGAAATTTAGGTCATTTTGCAAGACAGGTACCTATATCGGAACTATTCTGGGATCAAAACCTTCTGTAAACATTTTTTAAGATCTTCAGTGTCTATGAATTCTTAGAATAACTGCAGTCTTTAAAGTTATTTGTATTTACAGATGTTTCCTTAGCATAGCATTAGCATAGCATTTCCCAAACTAATGTGACTGGAAACTAGGTGAGATGAGGGAAACATAGTTTGTTGTTTTTATACAATTCTTAAAACTGAGAGTCAGCCTGTTAACTAGGAATGAATTTACATTTTTGCCTCTTAGATACAGAACACTATGTCATGGTGCTTTGAATTTTGTTTTCAGAAAATCATATTCTGAGTAAAGTGTAGGTATTACTAACTAGCGAGTTGTTTCAGAGAAAATTGTAGAAGTATGTAAATCACCAGAATTGTTTTTTATGTGACTGCACGTGTCATTTTAGAGAGAACAGAAACAGAATTACGCATCCTAGTTCTCTGAAATTAACATATGTAAGATTCTCTCTATATGATGCAACAAATATAACATCCTTTAGAGATGTTATATAGTTTGAAGAAAAAGGATATATCAGATAAATTTTACTGTGATAAAACGAGCTGAACTTCAGGACAAAATTGTATGTTTGCATGTATGATAGATTTATTTTTCCTCTCAACATAATCTGACTCTGGAAGAAACACAATTTCCAACCTTATTTTCATCATGACAGTTGAGACCGTTATTTGAAATATATATATATGTATATATATATAGAGAGAGAGGTGTGTGTGTATATAATTTTTTTTCAAGGCATATATTTAGGACAAGATGCTCTTTTAGTGAAATTAAAAAAAAAAAGGTATTTTGTTTATTTAAATTGTATAAAATTTCATTAAAATTACATTTGCTACTCTAGAAATAATATGGAATAAGTTTGCTGTAATTACTCTTTACATAACAGAAATGAACATGTTTTGGATACATCATTACTCTGTTCAGAAGCAAGAATTAAATTTTCATAACTGCTTTTTTTTTTCTTCTCATTATTTTCTGTTATTATTCACTGACTCTAGACAGTCAGTGCAATCTCTGGTAAAACAATGATTTCCTTCTGCAGAAGGAGGATGGTATTCCTTCTGACATATTACTGAAGAAAATATTCCATTACCCAAGACTAAACAATATTAGTTCTTCTAAGCAAAGAGTCTACTTCCCAGAAATGACAGTCAGAAATACCACAGGTTAGAAAGGACACAGAGGCAATTTCATGGTTTTGTTATATTCTCTCTAGAAGTGTTGCTGAAGACATTAAGGCTTTACAGAAAACCTCCCTATGCTGAGACTGAGGTACTGAACCTGCTTTTATTAGCTCCATTGTGCAGAACCACCTTTTTCAGAGTAATGGTGGTGTGCTACCTCTCCCCAAATCCTTCATATGAAATATTTGCAGAACAGATGCTTAAAGTCACTATTATATTCATGAAAATTAACTGTAAGAGATTATTTCATTAAGATACTTTATAAAAACAAACAAAAAATCAAAATCCCACAATGCCTCAAGAAAATCTAATAGACACACATAACTTTATTTCATGACAGCTGGCAGAAATTCCTCAAACCCACAAACCTATTGTAGATGAAAAGGTTGATAAACTGGCAAAACTTACACTGATAATTTTGGGGTTGCTATCAAAGAAAATCAACCCACTGAATAAAGAGAAGCACTCCCAGAGGTGAAGAAAACATCCACACTGCTGAAACCACCTTACCGGCCTCATCATTATAGTCGGAATTACAAATAACAGCAGTAAACTCTGGGCAAATCCTTCACCTAAGGTATGCCCAGCTGAACCATGGGGAGCAACTCCGGTGGCCATCCCAGGAGCACCTCCTCAAGCTGCTGCAGGGCAGGAGAGCTGGGCAGGGCAGGGGGTGTGTGAGGTGAGGGGCCAGCCAGCTCTCCTGCCTCTAAGCCTGGTAGTGCTTGGTGCCTTCCGAACCATTCCCCGGTGAAGCAGACAGATAAAGGTTCTGCTTCTTCAGCCTGGAGAAAAGAAGGCTCCAGGGAGACCTTATAGCAGCCCTCAGTACCTAAAGTGGGCCTACGAGAAAGCTGGAGAGGGATTTTTTTACAAGGGCATGTAGTGATAGGATAAGGAGTAATGGCTTTTCCCTGGGAGACTGTAGATTTAGATATAAGGATAAAAATATTTACTGTGAGAGTGGTGAAGCACTGGAACAGGTTACCCAGGGAAGTTGCAGATGCCCCATTCCTGGAAGTGTTCAAAGCTAGGCTTGATGGGGCTGGAGCAACCTGACCTAGTGGACCCCCAAGGCAAGGGGGTTGGAAGTAGATGATCTTTAAGGTCCCTGCCAACGCAAACCATTCTATGGTTCTATGGTTCTATGATTCTATGATTCATTTAGAATTCTACCCATTTAAGCAGGATCCATACAGACCCTGCACTGAAACTATCCTTTCTAACTGTGTGCCATGTTTTCTTTGATGTTTCAAGGTCAATAGCCTAGTAAATTGATCCAAAAAACATGTTTCCATCATGGAGCTATTGCTCTACCCTTGCTATATTTCAAATGTGAATCATATTCTTTTTGCATCTATCCTGCATGGCACAGAATTAACTAGCACAAACTGCAGTTTGGTGAGGTACATGTTATCACAGACTACTATTCTCATTTCTGAGAGCTCCCTGACTGTAGCAACAATTCAATTAACTTCATATATTCTCTATTTTTGAATGTCACACTTTGGCACCCAGATATTTAGTACATATTTCCCAGTTAATTTTTGTTCTTATTTTCTGTAGATTGTTTCATTTATTATCAGCATAACATCAGTTTCAGAACAACTTAGATAATTAATTCAAGCATAGCATCCTGGAATTTTACAGCTTAAATGCAGATAAAAACTGTAAGAGGAAGTATTGAGTTTGATATGAAAAGACAGCCACTCTGAACCAAGAGACTAACACTTTAGCAATTCAGTTGTCTATACAAAGAAGTTCTGAAAGAAAAATATCTTCTACTATAAAAAGGATAAAAGGATTTAACATAAATTGCAGTGAATGTTCTGGCTGGAATTTGATAAAAATATCATTGAGATGCTTTTAAAATGTGATTGTTAATGGAATGGTTACAATACTCAATTGAATCTGGCTTTGGTAGAAATCTTTATATATAATGTGTTTGATAATGCAATTTTTTTTCTTAAAAATACTTCGGTTTTTTTTAAGAATATTTAAATCATTGCTGTAAGTGTAGAACGCAAGACCTGTGTCACACTTAGGTATTTCTGTGTTTCCTTTTTAATGGAAAAAGATAATTTTCTGCTATTGAAAAGCCCTTTTTCCAATAGACTCCAATGACTTATGAAAATTCAGAGCTGAAATCCACTGAAGGTTTCATTTTGTTTACTCTCAGGAGTCATTTTTTCTCTGTATTCTATGATGTATTTAACCTCTGCTTTCTAAATATATGATTAGCAATAGAAGCTTACACAAAAACTAAGAAAATGGATGACAACAGAAAGTACCTGTTGACAGATAAAGACAGCCAGTATAAGTCTTTCAGATGTTTATATTTCAGCCACAAATATCATATGTGAATGCAGTATTTTTGTTAAATGCAGTATTTTTGTTAGCCACACTATTACATTTAAAATACACTAAATTTCTAATAGAGCCATGGATACTCAAGATTAAAAAAATAAATTAGAAGATTATCAAAGCCGAGATAAATTAAAGAGAGTGTGAGTTAAACAAAAAAGAAAAATGATAGCAACAGAAATATTTTCTGAGAATTTGCACCTTTGACTAAAAAAGGAAGTACTAGAAATCACAACAAACCTCATCTACATTCAAAGTCACTATATAACTTTTAACACACCAGCAAAATAAAGTCTGGTAAAAGTAGAAATTAAAGAAAATATACTTTCTACATTACCCTGTGTATAGAGCTCAGTTCTAAAATTCTGAATTTATTTCATCTAGTTATATTTTTAAGCCTTATAACTGAACTTTAAATCCTGTACTTATAGGAAGCAGAACTTTAACTTCAGCAATTCATTCCACAAAATTTTTATAATAAAAATAAAATAAAATACTTGATTGAATATATAAATGCTATCAACAATATGGGCCAGAGAGACTCTCTGCATTGAGAATTAAAATTGCTTACATATCACACATGATTGGGTAACCTGAGCACTCAAAGGCTGTTGGGAGTGACATGACCTGTCATTCCAGACCAGACAGCTGGTTGATTTTGACCCAAATGTACAAATATTGATTACTCCATAGGAAAGTCCCAAAGACACAGAACAGTCAATAACTAAAAAGTTTCCTCACCTGGGAAATTCTATATTAGTCTAATTGGTGTTTGGTTTCTTTGCTGAAGCAAAGAATTTATTTGGGTGGAAGTGGGCAAGGGGAAGATGAAGGGAACCCCTAAAACTACACACAGATATTCCCATTTGTAAATCTATCAAATTCTGCTGGTTAGGCCCTCAGTTGAACAGGTATTCTATAGAAATTTATTGTATTGAATATTTGTGTGTGGTCTTATCTGTGTTAGTTTTTGCCTTCTTAATTATTCTTCAGCAAAGGCCCATTCTAATTATTTTGTCTTTCAAAGTTTTATCCAAATATTTAAAATTTTAAAATTTAACTGGTGTGTTAAATAGAAACATATACAAAACAATTTATGCACTGTTTTGAGGGAATATGGATATCTACCATAGCCTCCATTTTGTACTCAATATTGAATATTTCCAATTACAATCTTCTCAACAGAAGTTGTAAGAAACAATTATAGGACCAAAGGTGTATATTCATAATTATTATAAATTAACAAATTATTACTGGACATATCATGATCTTCCCAGAACTCCCAACTCTAAAACAATTGCTAATATAAACTCAACACAAATCAAATACAGCTTATGTGCAGTAAATTATCGATGATCTCAACATCTCTTTAGCTTGGATGTTTGTTCCACTCCACAAGGTTTCAAGAAGAAAAGTGATAAGTGCTTCTGCTAGCAATCTTTGCTGCTCTGCTTTGATCTTTAAGGAAGTGACAAGGGCATTCCCAAAACAGCATCAAATCAAAGGTTTCAATCAGCAGCACCAATCAGAGGATACCATATGCAGCTGTAACAATGACACAACTATTTACTGCAGGTTTCAGAGGAAAAAGGCAGCTCTTGGACACTTTTGCATATTGCAACAAGACTGAGAATTGCAATCTGCTTCTGAAGTATTCAAACTCAGCCTCTTCCACCTCCAGAGTTACAGCTCTTACCTTTTGCACATTCTCTCACACAGGTAACCCAAAGGTGTTACTTGATTCATTGCTGAATCAAAGTTTCTCAGTCTGAAGAACTGCAGCTTCAGTGCCTGCATGCTCCAAGAGCATTTCAGCTGCATCTACACTACTCGAACTGAGCACATGCTTGTCTCTTCTCTTCCACAGTTTAATTTGTCTTGGTCTTTTTATCAGTTTAGGAGATCACAAAGTAGTATGCTAGTATGCCTAATAGTACTGATCTCATGCACCAAATACAGAGAATTACACTTCTTTATGGAACTTATATTATGGTTATTGACTATCAGGAAATGCAGCTTTACATGCATCTGATGATGCAGAAAGTTTCAGTCTTATTATCAATATGAATCATTAGAGGTGGAGTTGGGAAATCCTCTTTGATGTTCTGTATAATTAAGTATTTGATGTACTCTTTAAAAGTCTAAATAAGCTTGTTCAGCAAAAATTTCAGGTTTTATCTGGTCTTTTATCTCTTTTATCCCTACTTTATTCCTTGCTGCTCTAACAAAATATGTTCCTAATTACTACATTACTGACTATTACTAATTGCTATATCAAGTAACTGGATTTCTCTGCCTTTTTGTAGGTCATTATTTTCTCCTAATAAAACAAATAAAATGAGTCTCAAGATACTTTGAAGTTTAAATATGTGTCGGCTAGTTTGCCAGTCTCTGTTTTACCTTAGTTCTTTAAGAAAGTCATGGGTTTTCACTATTCTAACTCCTACATACATTCTTTTGTTTGACATTTTATGCTTTAGTGACTCAGACTTCTTGAAGTAGCTAATACAGCCTGAGTTGATGGAAATCTTTCTTGATTCTACACTTGATTGCAAACGTCACACTGATTGCAAACACTTCTAGGACTCCACATACAAGAAGTATCTTCTCTAATTTTTCTCAGTAGCAGCAAAGCTCTTCAATTCTCCTCAGTTGATCCATTGTGCATATTCTAGTCATGGGGCAAGGAGAGACGAATGGCATGATTTCTCACCCCCTTCATCCTTCATTTGTCAGTAAGGTTTCCTGAATCTGAGCAGCACTGGGAATGGCCAGGGGAAGGAATTCCCACCAAACATAGCACTGTCAGTTTGTTTGCCAGAAGAGCCAATGGCAGGAGTACCAAGCAAGAAGCAAGGCAGAGAGGCTCAAAGAGGTTTGATGAGGTAGTTTGAAAACTGACTTCAGAAGTCAGTTCAGCCAAATGTGAACAATGTGAATCTAGCACAGGGCTCATCAGCTCCCATCACAGCCTTTTGCTCTTCACAGTGAATCTTGATTAAACACTTTAGAATTGGCAAGCTTTGTTTTTATGCAAAACAATAAAGCAGTCATTGAAAGATCCTTGAGGAAAATTACACAAATCAGGCTGGTGTTGCAGAGGCATAGTTTGCTAAATGGCTAATTTTGTCTCTGGTGGAATACTCTTACACTACTGTGACTTTTTTCTGCATTTCCAGAATTCAGGCTTTCATGTGTGTCAGGTTCTACTAGCATCGTAATTCAGACTTTAGTATATAACCTATTTAGTACAAGTCTCCTGGTACTTAATAAGCAGAAATAAATAGTTGTTCCATTCCCTAATCCTTAGTGCCCAAAATATTTTTCCCCTCATGTCTGCTTAGTTGTAAACATTTTATAAAAATAAATATATTGCCTGCTTTCCCTATGTCTGCCCTGAAACCATACTTAAGCAGCTTCTGAAATATGTTATTTAAGGATTTAACTCTTTTACACACTGTATTGCCTGCCAAACTAATGTATACAAAATATTATGAAAGCAGAATAATTATTGTTCCAAAAATAACGAGGCATGTGTAAGAATAATAAAAATACAACCTGCAATCTTATGAATCATAAGGAAGAAAATACGAGGGAAAATCAATTTCCTACTTCAGCAGCTTCTAAGAATACCGACGTCTGGAAGCAAACTTTTCCCACAAGCTTCTTAATGTATGACTGTGCACTGCAGAAGGGTATGGAACTTCCTCTGAAGCCTCTAGTATTGACTTCCAGAGGTAGAACAAAGCTAGAGAGGTATAATACAGGATGCCTATTTTAATATTTTAATATTTAATACAACTTTTGCTTTTATAGCCTTTGCTTTTTCAGCAATGAAGGATATTTTTTTCTTAAAGTAATCATGAGGGACATATATAGTTGCTGTTGATTTCCATTTAAAGAAAAAAATTATAGCACAGAAAGGTAAAAGAAAATTCCATGTGCTAGCTCTCCTGAATGTGCCTAATGTCTACTTAATGACATTTTTCTCAGGTGTGGCATGCTTCACTGCCTGCTTGTGCCGGTTGACAGCTTTAAAAAATCAAATGAGATTTCAGTCAGCATTTGATATATGTGTTTCAGTTCATGATTCCAGAAGAATTTTTGTAAAAGCCAGATAGATAAATTGTACTTACTCATTTTTCTGTCTCTGGATAATATGAGAACTTAATTAAGGGGAAGCAGTGGTAGTAAAAAAGTGAAGACAGAACTCTCATATGCTTAAGAGAGTTATGGTTCTCATATGACTTTAAAACTACACAATTTTAAGAATGCATTTTCAATTAATACATATATGCGAATACTCAGTGTCTAGTTCCACGAGTTCATTGATAGAATAAATGACTCATTTTCAAATACTGAAACTACACTTTGGCAGAAGAGTAAATTAACTGTTTATTTCTGGAGACATTTTGTTTGATGTGTGCAATAAATAAATCACCATATTCATAAAATAATTCCATTTATAATTTTCCTCTTTAATACATTCCAATAATACTGAAGTTAAAATTTTAATTAAAATTATAAAATATGTAGAGTGAGGCCCAATAATATGGTGTAGGTGAAATGGAAAAACAAAGATAGTAAATATTTTCTTAGGTAGTTATATTCTATCCAGCTCCTTCACATGAGAACCCATTTACTCCACACCAGTCCTACTTCTGACTCAAATGTCAGTCAAGCATAGAGGGAGCAGGAAAATCAGTGGATTAAATTAAAATCTGGTTACACATAGGATACATAAAGTCATATTTTTGTGGTACATACAATCACAACACTCACGATAAGGTCTGCTCACAGTATTATACTCATCTCTAAAGGGTAACACCTTTCAAAGCCCACAATATAGAAACACATGAAAATAATGTTGCCGTAGTTGTCAAAATAAAAGAAACATCTAAACATGACAGTATACCAAGTCCCTCCACAATGTTAATAAACATTCTTGTGCCTTGCGTAGTAAAAACTACAAATGTAAAAACCCAAATAATCATGCAGCACATCTACAGAGTTTTAAAGGATTTTAATCCTTTTTCACAGTTTGGGGGTTTTTTTGTCAATTTTTTTTCATTAAAAGGGTTTTCTATTTTGAAATGGGCTTTGCTAAACCTCTTCCTCTATTTTCCCACACTGAAATGTATATTCTAAAAAGTAATTATAACAAGGGTATTAGTCACATTTTCTTCAAAACTATTAATACTTAATAAATTTGAAAATTTGTTTGCCTTCAAATATGAAATGTCTCATTTTACAGCAGCTTTGCCTACACTGGGAGCAAGGAATTACATCCTGGAAATAAAAGTCTGAAACAAGACTTCTCTTCCTCAACCTGCTTTTATAGGTCAGAAGTCTCGTGTTTTCCACTTACAGTCTGACCTCAATTAATGAAGTCTTTTAGAGGAAACTAAGTTATTTTTGCATAATAGAAGTTTAAATTGAAAATATCTTGATTATTTTAATTAACATACTCTAAATGACATGACCCTGTTCCAGATAGCAGGAAATTTTGGACAGTATACTTAAGGTTATACTACTACATAGAAATTCAGCTTCTTGGAAAACTGCCACAGCTGGAGTGAAAGCTTTTGTTGGTGCATAAAATACCTTTCCAACAGTAACAAGTAACTAAGTAATACTGCATCTTCCAGTTTTCAAAAGATCAAGAAAACTCTCTTTTCAACTATATGAAAGCCATGAAAAACTTTCAATAGCTCTAATTCCCATCTGTCACTCAATAAACATCTTTTTTACTTCTCTTTGAGTTTTTAAATCATGGAACTATTGTTCCTTTCAATGGAAAATTACACTGCCTATTTCATTTGCTTTAACTTATCCTTCTTAAATTTTAATAATCAAGAACACTGTGTATTGTTTTGCTGCACATTTCCAAAAATTTTATTATAGACACACAAGAAACTTTTACTGAAGAAAAAACTGCCACTCATCTATTACTTTCTTAAAAGCATGTTGGATATTTCAGTTTAGCATATTTTTTCGCTTTTCAAAACAAAACTCCCTTGCCTTAGAATGATAATCTTGTTCCAGCCTGGAATCTGATCCTGCTACCTGTTTGTACTTGCTCATTTTCATTTGGCGATTCCTTTCTTCTACATCCATTGCACCTGTTAAGTTAAAAAAAAAAAAAAAAAAAGAAGAAAATAAATACACAAACAGTCCTCAATTCCAAGGTTAAAATTATGTTTATGGAAATTTTAACAGAAAGATGAAATTTGATTTACTTAAATTCTGTGTATACAATTGTAATTTCTGAAGTACAGTTTTGCAGAAAACTAAAAAGTTGTAATAGGAGGAAAATATCAGATAAGTATTTCAGCAGAATCTAAATAAATGTTGTATTATCTACACAATTCAAATTAAAGCAACTTTGTGGAAAATATACAATGTTTCCACAAAATGAATTTTACTATTTCAAAAATAATTAAGAGAAATTGAGTCTTTCATTTAATAAAAAGGAATGCAAAGACAATGTGCTTATTTGGGTGCAGATCCTGGTTCGTCATTTACTATAGTCTGAGATACCAAATTACTGGTCAAGTGACAACCACAGACTAGCAGACCTTCTGTTTGCTATTGGAGTATATTCTTAGTAAGCTCAAAACTATTTAAACATGTCTAAAAGAATCTTAAAGAGCCACCCAGTGGCATCACTGTATTATATTCTAATGACACACAACTGCAGGAATGATTTCAGAATTCATTCTTGGATCAAATATGGGATTAGTTTCAGTAAGGGACGGGTTCTTACAACATGACTCAGGCAGCAGCTGGTTTCAACCAACTGGTACTGAAACACCACGATTTACTTTATAAAATAATAAGGAAGTGCCAAAGCTGAAGTGGAAAACTGAGAAGCAGAAAAATAAGAGGAAGACAACCCCTCAGAAGAGATTTTTAAACAAAATATAGGTAGTGATTATACACACACAGGTTTGATTCTTTTCCACTTTAACACGGTATAAGTCAAGAATAGTTCATTATGCACTGAATGCTAAAAAGTACTCATTTGGACTGACATTGCCTTAAACTTCCCATATTTTAACACAAAAGTTGTTTAGGATTAAAATTTCACAATCCCACTAGTCATAAATGGAAGTTTCTGTATAATATATGTATTGAACAGTCTGGACTGTATATATGAAACTGAGATGGGAATATTAGATTCCAATAAATCTGATTTAAACTCTAATCCTCAGTTGTAAGTCACAATCTAATAGTAAAGTGGAGCTTTGCACAGGACCAATGCAGGGCCTCTGAGCTTTGTGTTGTCTTTCTTGAGAACAATAAAGGTAGGAGAAAACACTATGAGAGCTGCCAGATAAGTGTTGGGGAACTTCATAGGAAATCTGAAAGCAGAGAAGGTCAAAGGAAGTGGGAAAGCAAAAAGACTAAATTGTACTGTTCCCTATAAACCCTCTGGCTTCTGATTTTTGTATTCTAACTCCCCATCCTTACTCCCCACAACTACATGAATGAAAAGACCTCATCAAAAATTCCAAGAGAAATTAAAAAAAAAAGAAAAATTAATTAAAAAGAAGAAACGGTATTTTACAGGGAGAAATAAAATGGAAAAGAGAGCAGTAAGCGAAAATTCCTCAAATAAAATACATCTAGTTTTTCCTATCACAATTTTCCTCAACTGTTACATACTCTATAGCAGTATTTGTCAAATTATGATTAAGATGAAGTGAATTTTTTAGGATGGAGTTTTAAAAGCTCTAAAGATACATTTTTTTCCTCTTGAAAACAAAAAATTTACACTGGAAAATGATATTTTCTTTTTTTCAATGACAGAAGTAAGATATAAGGTTTTTGTGAAGTAAAATATCCTAACCTCTGCTCAAATAAAAAAGTTTTTTTTTTTTTTTAATTTTTTGTTTGTTTTTTGTCACAACACTCTGCAAATCCACTTGGCATTTTTCAATAACGTAAAGAAAGGAGATGTTTTTTGCAAAAAGGAAATATTGTCAATTATTCTTATGTTTTCTTATTAAATCATCGAATGTGTTCTTTTTCACCAGGCATCCTGCGAAATTTCAGGAAATTACAAGAAGTGATGAAATAGCACTTCTTGATCGTCAATTAGAAATTTCACAATTACTTGAGAAAATATCCATTCTTATCTATGTTCAGTTGGCAAAGTGAAAGCTAGATTTTCAGAAATCCAATTGCCTATAATATGCAAAACTCAGCATTCTGAAATATGCCATTCAAAGGGGGAGAATAACACATAAGACCTTAGTGAGTCCTCTGCAGCAAAACAAACAAAATTTGTGGCTCATTTTTGTCTCAGGAGAAAAACAAGGCAGAAAAATTTTGAAAAAATATTGTTCTATTCCCATAAAATCTTATTGAAGGAAAATCTAACCTACTTTGCATTTTTGAAACTGTCTTTAGCAAGTGAGTGAATTCAGCTATATGCAAAAAAGAGGAAAATCTGAGGGCAGTGGAAAGTTCATAATGCAGAAGATCAGCTGTGGTTCTACTGTACAAGGAACTGCCATGTAGAAAGTGTGCAGGGTTCCTGTCTGCCACGGACTGATCTCACTGTAATTTAAGCCAGATGCAGCCATGATCTGGGTGGCACTAGGAAAGTCTGAAAGGATGTTATGGGACTTCCCACTCACGTGGTCCATGTTGCACTAAATGGTGCAAATGCTGGGCTATCATCTGCTCCACTTCTGCTGGGAAATCTGTGCCTACTGAAACCTATGTGAGGGCATTTAGCAGAGACAGAAAATTCTTCTAGAGAGTTCAGTAACTCTCTGTGTGTATTCAGCTTTTATCATGAGTTTGGTAATCAAGGCTGAACATCGGTCCTATCATAATAACTTCTCTGTAATCAGGAGCTGTTTATGGAGCATGTGTAGACAAAACAGAACTAATCTGAATCTTGCCATTGAGTATCAACAATGGTGAAAATGTAGGAGCATGAGTTTTCACACATCTAAATAACACAAGGGCTGACTGAGCCCTTGCATTACTCAGATCCTTAGCTAGAGCCCAGCACAACATTTTCAGGACTACAGAGACTGACACTAGAAAAATTAAAGCTACTTCTGATATATTGATGTACCGGCATGATGTACCAAAGCACATATTTTGGCCAGGTAAAATGAGTTCATTTTTACATTTCTACCTTAACTTCCTTCCAGAATTTTGCTTCTAAACAGTAGCTGTACCTCCATCAGAAATATCCAATGATACACCCAAATGGCAGCCATAGGAACACAAAGAAATAAAAAAGACTGAATGGAAGAAAAAAGCCTGGTGCTGCTCACCAAACATAACTGGGATAATTGCACTGTAGGCAATATGCTGGAGTTTTGCTTATTTTGAATAATGGTCTAACATTAAAGAGCCATGGCTTGAGGGTTGGTTCAGTGGACTTTTCATGGGCACAAGGAAATTCCTGGCTGACAGAGCCAGCTGCTGATTCATTATTAGCCATTCTCCATCTTTTCAGAAGAGAGTGTGCTGAGGGAAAGCAGCATAACTACAGTGCAAAAACAATCCTGAAATGCCAGAGTAAGACACCCAAGTATTGTGCACAGCAGCCCTGTAACCTGCTCTCAGATCCACAAGAACTGTAGTGAGAGACTAAGTTGTGCCAGAGCTTAGCTCTAGTGACCGCTGTAAATTAAACCTTAGGCCACATGAATTATACTTTGACCTCTGTTTTTATCTATGGAAATGTAACCAGTAGACAAAGGATTATAATTACAACTTTAGCTACAGGATATCCTGTAACAAAAGATAGGGAAATGTCTCAAGACACAGACAAAAAGGGGGCCTGGAGGCTGCAGGAGCAAATCAGAAGAGAAGACTCCAGATGCCACAAGCAGGATTGGGTGAGCAGAAGTGCCATGAGGAAATCAAGCCACCCACAGAGACTATAAAAGTCAGTAACAAGCAACAGGTGGCACTCAGCTCAAGCTGTAACTGCTATTTCCTATTAAACTTAGTAGAAAAAGGAACTCTGATTCTTTTATTGAAGTGGAACCTAGGGACAAGCCCTACTGAGGTGACATGAGCATAATTCCTGCCATGGTCTAGGTGGTGGCTGTATAATTCCATTCCTACAACAGGACTCAGAATAGGTACTGGAATCACTGCTGCAGCTTCAAGTAAAAACCATTATTTTCATGTTTTAGCTTGAAAATAAGATTCAACTACTTCACCATTAAAGCTTTCCTCCTTTGTTTCAAGCTAAAAATTTCAAAGGGCTAAAATCAGTAATTTGGTTAATACCTAACTTTTTCTGACCTCTACTGCTCAGGGATCACAGTTTTACAAGGAGATAAGCAATCTCTCAATTCAGCCTGGTGCTAAGGACTGTTATTTGCTCTTCAGGTAAAATATTGGCTACTCTCCAGGACAGGTAAGACCTTCTCGTTGGTAGCCTGTGATCCATAGCAGAAACAAAAGGGACAAAAAACTATCCTTATCCCCCAGCTTAGCCAAAGGCAAACCTACATATTTAAAAAATAAAAATGAAAACAGCTAGAACTTCTTCCTTTCTTTTTTTTTTTTTCTTCAGTGGGAGTTATTAAACCATTAAACCATTCTAGCTCCTATAGATGTTGATGATGGTGATGTGTTTAGAGGAGTCTGCTCTACAATGAGGCTTCTGGGGCACAGAGGGTAAAAGGGAAATTGGGGAATGGAAGTAGAGTGAAGTTTCTCCTACACTATTAGGACAGATTTAGTTTTGGATACATATGGACAAAAGGGATACAAAATGTGGGAGGCATAGCCACTCAGGCATGAGAAAAAACTAGTGATGAAGGAAAAAAATAAATACTAAAATTTTGGAAATTAAAAACCTATAACAGAGAAGAAAAAGGAGGCGTGGAGTGAGTGCACTGTATCTGGAGAGAGAAGGAGAGGGCAGAAGTCTTAAAGTGTATGACAGCCTTCTTTAGCTGGTTCTGGCTTGTTCGTCCCATATCTCACCCTAATTTTACTCCCTCAAAAAAGCAAAGGAAATACATTTGGGAAAGGTTCCATTTCCTACTGTCTATCTTGAAATCCCCAAAATATATCAAAACTGTGATCCAATCCGATGCTACACATTTGCTTAAACATAATAGATCAAAGAAATTAAGGGTAAAACCATAAAAATATTTGGAATAAGTCACCCTACCTGTATCCCCATTCTCTGGATCTGCTTTCTTTTCTTCTATAAACAAATGAAAGCAATATGTAAAACAAAAAGAGGGGGAGAGAGAAAATGCAGAAATAATAATAAAAGTAATATAAATCATGCATTAAAAAAAATAATAAACTCCATCAAATTAATTTAACTTAATGAGTTTAGTCAACCAACCAAGTATGGTGCTCTACATCCAGAGGCATATTCACTGCATGCTAGTGTATACATTTGTGCACTCTTATTGAACATTTACTGAAGGGAACCCATGGATATTTTGAGCACTTCCAAAATCATTAATGCATTCAACAAAGAGAGAGCTAGGAAGGTGTCAGATATAGCTACTTTACAATTTCCTTGATTGGGATGACACAAAAATAGACATAGAAGATTTCCTTGTGGTGTATGTTTTATGCAGTGCACACACGAGACACAGTCTAATGGTTCAGGCATAATGTGTCAGAGTGGATTTCAGTAATTATTTAAATCTTCATTGGTTTAATGAATTTTCATAGCTTCTGCAGGTTAAAAGGTTTAATAATGATATTACCACAGCTTGTCTTAGAGCTAAAAATTATGAAGACCAAAAGACACTAACATCAATACTCAGAACCCACTTCATGCACATAAATTCAGCTGACTGATGCCAACAAATACTCTGAATACATATCAAAGGTTGTAAATCGCTCAGGGCATTCCTCTGTCACAAAGAAATGAAAATACATTGGGTCCCTATCAAATAATTTGGCAGCTCATAAATAATCTGAAATCCAAATTTGGTAATTAATGCAAAAGAATTTTAAGTCAAATGAAATTTACTTTAATTAGAAATACATTAACTTTTAGATAGACTCTGTTTCCTTTTCAAAATTATATTAAATTCAATTAAAACAACCCCATAAAGATGGAGCAACAGCTCCCAAGCTACACACCAAAAATAGCATTCATTATTACAACTAAATATTTTTCCAGAATCATTGGTCGTTGAGGGTTACTGACAAAATTCTGATCTAATTTACAGTACACAGACTGAAGAGGGAAACAGGTATTATATTTTAAGAAAATACCATTTTCTAGATGAGCACTGAAGCAGAGGATGAGGTCATACTCAGTGAGAAATCATACTGGAGCAAGGTAGAAATGTAAGAAAGAAAAATGTGCTCCTGCAAAGAGCATAAATAACGGGTCACACTTCAACAGGATCTTGCTTCCCATCATGCGTGGGATCAAGGCAATTGTTCTGCTGGCAATTTCTAGTGGAACTATTTGAAAAATTAATGGGAAACAAATATGGCAAGTCATAAACCTACACTTTTGGAAATCAGTGCCTATACTATCTATGTGGGTTGTGGAAAATGCTAGGAAAGCAGCAGAAAGAGAGTAATACTTTTGGTTACTTTCCAACCATTGAATTTTTTAAATCTTTTTTAGTTTCTCTCACCAATATAAAATCCAAAAATACATCTTCTACTGCCTCATTACTTTCTAAAGAGAAAGCAATTTGATAGCAATGCAACTGATCCAACATAATTCACAATAGATGAAAGTGAAGTAAGTCATTAAAAACACCTTGAGCTCTGAGAGAATGAGATGTTATTCCATATGCATAAAGAGATTTTTACTTTACCAAAATATTATCTTAATACAGAAATCTTATACTATATGGGGTAATTATTTTTAAGATGCCTAAAAATCCATTCATCCTTATGTCTGGATGCCTTTCAAATATGAGTCTTTTAATAAATGCATTGTTAAAATAAAGAAGGGTGAAACCTGTCCAACTTTCACTCATTCTAACTCCATGGTTAAAAAGTATATAGAAAAAAACCTTCCAAATGTAATTGTAGAAATGAATACCATAGTACTAGCAAACATAAAATTCTATTAGATGCTTGAATTTTAAAAGTGTAATTGAAGTGCTGTGACAAATCTCTACAATTAATAAATTTTTTAATTTTCACAAAAAAGGTCAGCACAGTGGATCCTACTATCCAAACTGAGGTTTCAGTTGTACTGTGAAGAGCTGTCTTCTGAAATAGTAGAAAGAAGATTGAATTGAGAAGGATCTCACTTGGATGGGAAGCAGCAGAACTGAATAATATCTGTATTGTCTATTATATTTACCAAATAAAATACTAACTTCTCAACAGCAAAGCTCACTGCAGCTATGGACTTAGTCCTCACCTCTTAGAAGTATTCAGAGCAGGTTCAGGATGTTGATACTAAAGTAATCAATCTTTTCGTTATTATGTGTTTAAAACAAAACAAAACAAAAAGCTCTAAACAGCCTTAATGTCTTGTAACTGTTGAAAACCAATAAATCATTATGAGTTTATTTCAAAATGTCTCAAACTGAACAATATAAAATGACAAAGTCACCAGTCTATTTTTATTTAAATGATGTCTTCAGTATCATCACATTAGTCAATATTTTTCTACATTACTTAATTTAACCTTGGTTTACAAAGTGAAAAGCATATACTGTATCCTGTAGTGTAATGATCTCAATTTAAGAACTAAAGTTTTTCAGAGGTAAACAATTTGGAGACAAAAAAAATCAATGCTTTATGAAGGAGACATTTCTGTACATCACAGAAAATAACAATATGTTTTCAGTTTAATCAAAATACAGATAAATTTATTGATGAAATGTAGAGATGAACTATAGACACTGAGAGATTGAAATGCTGAAAGATCCTCTCTCAAAGCCTTCTTCCACCATCACAGCAGACATTGCTATTACAATGACCACTGATATTTTGTAAAATAGTAGGCACAAGCATGTTCCCCTGCCCTTGAAATGGACTATTCTATCTAACTGGTCCTAATATATCTGACACAATCTAACATGTATCTGGAAGATTTAATGAATAGAAAGAACTCCAGTCAAGAACCTCATTCAAGAGCAGACTTAAGAAGAACTAAACTTGATCTAAAATGGCTTCAATAAGCTATATTTTCTTGCAAATGCCTTAAATCAATTAGCTCTGATGTTTTGATGGGAGCCTGGAACCTCCAGAGACTCCGAGTGCCTTGGAAGAGAGCATGCCCATTTCTGTACATGACCAAACAGAGTAACAGTTCCACAGAAGACGCAGGATAGAAAATGGTAGCATCGAACAATGTCTCAAAAATTGCTGGTGAGACTTCCTTGTGAGAATAAGGGGAGCCTGACTCTGCAGCCTTAAGGTTACAGCTGGAAGGTGCCGAGTTTTACAGTCTTCCTCTCAGGATTTCTTCCTTCTCTCACAGCTGACTGCCCCAAACTTAAATTTAGAGCTTGATTCTCTCTTGAACTGTCTCTCTTCTCTCACCTGAGATCCAGATGAATGATATTTCCATCAGTTGAACTGAGGCCTAAAATAAATACTGACTTCCTCTCTTTGCATGAAAGAAGTTGCAGCCTCCAACACTGGAAGGTGTGCATGTCATTACAAGTCAGATGTGGAACTTCTTATTTTTTTCTGAGTTTACACAGAAGGTAAGACAATAAATTAAACAGTTATATCTTTCTATTTTTCATATTTGGAAAAACTTAAAATCATAAAATATGATTAGGAATTACATTTATAGAGTGGATAAGTTAGCTTCTTAAGTGTTTTATTGAAAAGTGAGTTTGATTTTTCACAGTGGAAATAGTTAAATAAAATTTTATTTTAAAAGTCAAATTTACATATAGGACACTAACTTCTGGTAAGTTAAAAATGCTAGTCAAATTTCTTACTAGAGATTTCTCTTGAAATATTATTCATGAGAATATAGAAAAATCAATTTTATACTAAAAAAAAATATAAATCCCTGAAACAATATCACAGAATCACAGAATATTCTGAGCTGGAAGGGACACACAAGAGTCATTAAAATCCGACTCCTGGCCCTGCCCAGGACAGCCCAAGAGTCACACCATGTGCCTGAGAGCATTATCCAAAGTTCTCTTGAACTCCATCAGGCTTGGTGCTGTGACCACTTCTCTGGGGAGCCTGTTCCAGTGCCCAACCACTCTCTGGGTGAAAGAACCTTTTTTTAATGTCCAGCCTAAACCTCCCCTGACACTTCAGGTCACTCCTTCATGTTCTGTCACTGGTCACCACAGAGAAGAGATCAGTGTCTGCCCTTCCTCTTCCCCTCACAAGGAAGTTGTAACTGCAATGAGGTTTCTCTCAGTCTCCTCCAGGCTGAAGAGACCAAGTGAGCTCAGTCATTCCTCCAATGGCTTCCACTCTAGGCCCTTCACCATCTTTGTAGCCCTATTATCAAATCAGGCAAAGGAAAGAAGATTGTCTCCTAAAAGTAAAATGCAAAAAGTCTAGAAGTATTTGCTTTGAAATTCAAAACTTGCTAGTTAAAGGTCTTGTACTCAAAGGATTACATTTCCTCCAGTTTCATGAGCTATTCAATTCCAATTCTACCTCTAAGGAATTGGCTCTAAATTTTGTCATTCTAGCTGTCAACTGTGTGAAAAATATAACTGCCTAACTGCTACAGGTCTAGCAAAATATCAGGTGATGTGTGTGATACAAATAGTTACTGAACTTCACTCCAGGGCTTTATATCCAATGTGTGGCAAACAGAAAAAAGTTACTTTTGCAGCAAGCAAGGCCTTTACAAGTCTGTGATCCACATCACAGTCTAAATGAAAAGAAAATGGTTGACACCCACAGAAACGCGGACCAAGAAAAAAATAATTAAAGGTTGTTGAAGTGTTTTTGTATTATTGTTTAAATGTGACTGAAGTGTCAATTAGTGTCCTTAAAAGGGCATGCTCAGAGGAAAATCATTTCAGTTAGCCAGCTTCGTAGTGGGGACCGTGCCTTCACATTCATGTTTTCTATTTGAGAACGACTCAATGGCTTTTTTGTTTTGGCTTTTTTTCTTGTTGGTTTCAAGCTTGACACACTAAACAAAGACTGAAACCCGGGGGGGGGAGGCATTTCTCACCACTTAAACAAATTTTTATCACAATGCTCAAAGCATGTTAAGAATGTTACTTTGGATTATTTGCAGAATACATGGCAGTGTTTAGTAAAAGAATTGAATAAGATGGTGTGGTGATCTAAGCTGGGAAGTTAAGGAATCTCTAGAATCATGGGTTCATAAATTGACAGGGTCAGCTCAGGTTCTTCATCACTAAGGATAGATCAGTGTAGATTGTAAAGGACAAAGATCATTTGAAGAAAGCCAGGAAGTTCTATTTTGCATGCTTATTACACTAACTATTAAACAATGACCAGCTCTTTTTTATGGTGCGTAGATCCTTTTCCAAAGGGATTTTTGGAGGGTAGTATGTGACGTTTTTCCATGTTGCCTCATACAATGGTGTATATACATTTTGGTGGCCTTTGAAAAATACTGAGCCTCACATGGAAAAAGGAAGGAAGAAAGAAGCAGTAAGTCGCATATTAGCTAAAACCCCCTCCATTTTGCTTCTCCCAAGAATTCTGGTGCATTCTCCCTATATGAATGATAATATTTTGAAAGTGTAAAAGAAAAACATCTGAGTGGTCAGTAGGCCCTTCATAAGTACAGGCTTACATCCTGTACTCATAAAAGTCCATTCAGATCGGCCACATTATAAATGCTGCATTGTCTTCAGGAAAGCCTGAGCATGGTCTTATTGTTAAGCTTTCCAACATCCTGTTTGCCAAGCATGCAAGCTCCTCAGAGTTCCCACCACTGGTATATTCCACATAACCAGAGAATATTTCACATTCTGATACAGCCACTTAAAAACACAGGTATAAACTCTTCATGATAACTATGCCTCTGCTTTTAGAAAAGCAAACAGGATGGTTGAGGGATCTCTATTAATACCTAAGAATGTAAGACATCTTCATCAGCATCTTAGTAACCAGAAAGATGGTAAAAGCTTTAACCAAAAAACACGAACCCAACAGTGGTGTGTGCACCTGCATTTAGGACTCAGGAGAATGACAAATCAAACTACCAAAACTTTACTTATAAAAAAATATATATGTAGTGATACTCTGTTTTTTGTGCAATTATGCTGTCATTTTAAATTACATAATCTCCTATTTTTACTATTTTATCTTCAGCAGAGTGAAGATCAGCCTTTATTTATTGGGTTTAGTACAGATGGCTACTTTGAGGGTTGGATTTGGAGGCCTTGGGTTTCTGGTGTTAAATTTTAAACAAAATAAAAAATAAGGACAAAGAACCTCCCCGCCATCCAGTATGATATCTCTATTGCCATGCTAAATACCTTTAAACTGAATTTGGTGTTTACTAAATTAAACTGAATTTGGAGTTTACCCTTTGTGTTTTGTTGATCAAATACAGATTTAGATGCTTTAAATGTCTCTTTCAGAGTCTTAGGCATCAGATTTTAAACATGCCTGTCAAATTAAATATCATAGAAGTGTTTAGAGATGCAAAAGTAATTTAATCACATTTGTGCTAAAATGTTAAAAATTCCGACCAGAAATGTTTTTTCAATGTAAGGAAGATGGAAACAGAACAAAGCACCATCCTGCTCTTTAAAGGAAAGTGTGTCACTGAATACTGATTATAACAATAACTCAAAAGCAGAGGGATGTTATATTCTGTTTGTAAAGGATAACACAGTAGACCCACTCTTGGAAGGCTTGAAAAGCCACTTGTGGTACTGTAAGATAAGAATGAATTCAAATAACTATGTTCCTGGCCTTCTATTGAAGTTGATTCCTTAGACCCTCTCAAGTGTACTAATTTTTTTTGTCCTTGCTTTCTCCAACAGTTTATTTACCAGAACTTTCAACTGTTTGGCCCTCCACTGTCCAGGTCTATGAGCTCTTCCAATTCGGTCACTTATCTTCGATAGATTTTGTTAGGTTTTGTGGGCTTCATTTCCAGCAATCATGTTATTACAAAAAGACTTCATAATACAGCACAGAACCCCCCCCCCCCATACTTCAAAGTCCTTGCTATTTAAATTTCCTTCTGAAGGCTAACAAAACCTCTAATCAATTCTTTGTGTGCTCCTAACATGACCGTTTGGCTCCAGATGTTGCAGAAAAGAACATTAATATCTATTTCCCTGACTTCACGGCCCTTTAGAAATGGAACGGTCCCCACTATTTTATCTTCTAACTCCTATGCACCTTAGAAAGCAGCAATGATTGGGTATCACTACTTTACTCCTTTTCATCCTGGAATAAACCTAAAATTACCCAGCACTATGTCTCCTGTATGTACACTGACTACCTGTAAACTGTCATGGATCAGCCTTCCCATAGTTTTGGTGATCAATTTTTGTGCAGTTAACTCACATCTGAGTTAAGTCACATCTAGGTCTAGATTAATTTTGCAAGGCTAAAGAATGTTTTCTCTATTTCATGTGTTTGAAGAACACAGTAAGTCTTGCAATTACAAGAAATTTTTGGCACAATGATAACTGGTTGGTGTGAACCTTCTTACTGATGAGGATAAAGACATCTTCATCACTAAGAATCTTTGGCAGGTAGGGGATTAATTCTATTTCTCATGCTGAATACATGGGGAGGTGAACAGGCAGACATCTTCCCAACACTTCTCACTATATCTAAATATCACAATATCTAAACCTATGAAACATAATAATTTCCAAAATATGATTTTAAAAAGATATCTAAAAAAACCACTATTTTGCAAAGCTCCTCCTTCACCCAAGAAAAACAGGGTTTTTTCATTAAAGATGCTATCAAGCTCTACTGCTGTCAGATAACAAAATTTATAATAAAATATTTTGCTTGTTAGCTTTCTGAATTTGCTTTTGTTCTTGAAATATACAGCATAAGCTTTGCATGTGCTTTCATAAAACTTTTGAATAAGAACCTAGATGTTTTTTGAAGGAATAAAATTTTCTCCTTTTTGCAATTACAGATTATAATATCCACAGAGAGGAAATGGCAAATTTTTTTTCAATACGTCACATATTCAGATATTTAACCTCACAACATCACTTGTTCTAATAACACCTTAAATCAACATCTAATCTTTTAATTCACATGATGTTTGGTAGCATGACAAATAAGGTGAAACTAATTTCCTAATGAAACCTGTAAATGGGTAATCCTAGTTCAACACTTCTTAAAGCAAATTCCAAAGCAGTGGGAAAACACTAGGTTCTAAAGGTATGCCTTTGAAATGTCACCCTTGCTTTTTAGCTCTGCTCAAAGTGCCTCGTAGTGGAACGTGTAAGCTATTTTGTTAGAGGTAAAACATGCAAGACTGCCCCTTTCAAATGTACATTTTAAAATACCTTACTATGCACAAAACAATTTTCTCCTGAGTTTAAGGGTAGTAATAACAACTTCTGCAACTGCAGTGCTGATCACGCTTTTGCATTTGTGTGCTAGACAATTTAATTCATCAGTGCCTAATACATTTACTTAACATCGTGAGCTAAGTAGTGTTTTGCAAAAGAGTACCTGAATTTCAATGTCAAAAGAGGTATTGCCTACTCACACATGTTCAAGAAACGTTGGTGGTGAAAATATGTGTTTTTTTCTAATACACAAGATGCCATTATAAGGTCTGATTTCTTCCAACACCAAGAAAGATATGGACTGATTCCATATTTAGATTCAATATAGTGGTTCATTCAATAACTCAGAGGAAGGTTCTTGAATAAGAAGATCAACAACTTTCCTGTCTTTAATTCTGACCAGATACAAAATGGGTCACCCAATCATCTGATTTCATTTTTGTAATAAAAGACACTTGGAATCACTGCACAGGGACTGGGAAAGGATCATAAGCACAAGATAAGTAAACACAGTCTTTCTACAGCATAATTTATTAATTCCTAATAGTGGTGATTTACAAAAGAGGGAATTCAGAATACACTACTGCTTGTCATCTCTATGCATACTTAACATTTTTTACCCTGTAATTTAAGCAATTTCTATCTCGAGATTTATTTAATATGAAAACCACAGCAAATAACATCTGCAAGATTCTGTAAAGGTAATCTCTGGCTCTGATTAGGACAAGATTAGTATGAAAGGTAAAACTGAGTTCTGAAGGAGTCAGCCACAGTAGAGGAAAGACAAAAATGTTTCACTAAATATCACCTAAGTGTAATGTCAATGTAATGTACAGTCAATGTACCCCAATACTTCTACAGATTTTTTAATCAAAATTGCATATAAGTGGCTTCCCTAATTTGTTGGGATAATAGCAGGGGCACATGAAATTAATTAAAGCTTTGACACAATAATTGTAAAATTTAAATGCTATAGATTAACTTAATTAACTTAAATGTGTGGAATTTCATTGTTGTTCTACATACCCCAACTGAACAAGCAGAGAAATGTGAAAAACTACTGCATTTTAAGACCTAGGATGCCTTGCTAGATGTTAGTTCTCTGACAGTAATATAAAATACATGGAAAATTCAATAAAATGGCAGATGAAAATTTTATAGGAAAGAAGAAATCATAAGTAATGCACAATAGGAAGTAAAATCCTCATGAACAATAAAGCTAAGTTAGAGCTCCTTCAATATATTTATTGTTTTCTTGCTCTCACGTTATCATAACCTTACATTTTACAACATTTTCAGCATGAGAAAACAGCTTTTGATCACTTCTAACTTAAACAGCTTTTATTCAAAGAAACTAATTTCAAACTAAGTTTGAAATTTCAGTGCCTGGGATTTAACTTACTAAAATTATTCAGTTTTGAAATTATATTCTCCCCAGGGTCAAAAATAACCAGTTATATAAGAGTTTCTGCAGTTTTTGTAGGAGATGCAAATGCAAAGATAAAACAAATTATAGATTATTTTCATGTGCTAGTTGGAAGCTTAAAGGCTAATTTACAGATAATTGGGATGGGAATAAGAACTGATATGATAGAAATCAAATCAGTTTAAAGTCTTAAGGTATGGCATATGCGTCATCAGTTACCATTCATTACTTTTTACAGAGTACATATTTTATAGGTGATAAAAATTACATAAGCATCTTTTGGCCAAATTGCCAATATTTTGCCAATTTATTGAGGGGGAAGAGAGGGAAAAGTATGTGAGGTGAGCTGTGATAAAATCTACAGAAAAGGTAAAATGAAAAAAATAACACAGAGAAAAGCAGTAGAAGAGACAGACCTGAGTTTCTTCTCCTTGATGATTCCGCTTCTTCTGTGATCACATCGTGTAATGTACAGACATAGACAAAGGAGATGGGCGTGAGAGGATGTATTCAGAAGGTTAAAACTGACACTGAGGGAAAGGGCCAAAATTGTTTTAGAGAGAAGTCTGCAGAGCAGAGTTAGTAAGTGGGGAAAAAAAATAACAGACACTAGAAGAAAAAAAGAAAGCTGAGGAAGAAGTGGTTAAACTACTGTTGTTGGAAAAGAACAGTAAAGATAGAGTTAGTAGAGGAGCTGAGGAAAAAATAAAAGTTATAACTGACAGCAAAGCCAATCCTTGCAATGAAGCTGAAGAAAAAGCTGGATAGTAAAAGGTATGTTAACTAGAATAAATACTTTTCTTCATGACTATTCAACTTTTTTGAATATTATCTATTTTAATGCAGGTATTATTTTTCTTTTTCAAGTATTGAGCACTCAGTTTAATGTCACCAATGGGAAGTCTATTACTAGATTTTTCAAGTATTAAATTATCATAATTTATGCTGAACATATCCAAAACAAGAAACAGATTGATTTTTTTTTTTTTTCCAAAAAAGTATGTACAAGCTCAGAAATTTCAGAATCCACATAACACACTCTGGAAAGGACTGCATTATTTCAACACTCTGCCAAAGGCAAAATTATCAAGCCCAAAATACAGAACGTGAGGAAAGAGACTGTGTAGCTATAAACTCTCATGGTCAATTCAGGACAGTTTTTCAGAACCAAATGTTACTCTCATCTCAGACATCTAAGTTACTGCAAATGCATGCAAGTTAAATGCCAAAGCAACTATCCCATTACTTACTTTATTACTTCACATTCAAAAACACACTGCCATTTCAGACATGGAGAACATCTGAGGGACAGTGTCATGCTCTGGGCTGAAAATCTATTTGTAGCAAAAGAATGGGAGGAATTCATTTTGAAAAGTAATAGAAATTACAAAGAACTGTGAATCTACTCTTGCGAGAAGAACATATGCTTTCTTCCAAAAATCATCAGAAGTAGAAGAAAAAAAAAATCTATAAATTTGATCTAATTTCAGCATGCAGTTTGTTAATCAAACACTGCTCATAATTCATTAACACTGGAGATACTAGATAAGTTCATACACCACAAAAAATAGCTATAATTGTGTCTGCATTTTAGAGTCAATATCGAGATACCATTGACAAAATGCAAAATTATAATAATCAATATAAATCAATAAAATTAAAGACAACACTAAATTTCATCTGATAACTGTTATGTTTTTTTCTTAAACAATTTTATACTATAGCCAGTAGCTTATGTTTTCATCTACTTTTAAATGCCAAGACTGTACCAAAACTTTGTTGCAAAACCAAGCAGACTGAAATATACATAATTAGAACGCATTTTTAGGCAATCAAATTTTCTTACAGGACGAACACACATAAGTGCTATATATGAAATATGTAATATGAAAGCATAGCAGCTGTCAGTTTTGACTAATGTTGCTATGTCTTTGCAAGTTAAAAAAAATAATGGCATATAAATATCTTTTTGTCTGGGCAACTACAATGAATCCATTGGATGAAATACAAATAAGCAAATACAAAGATCTACCTCTCCATGGCATGTTACAGCTCATATTAAAGTTGTCTAGCTATAATTGCTATAACTGTCAAATAAACAAATAAACCATCATGGCTAAAAGTACTTAAATGTTCTGAAAATGTTTTATATTACATATCTATAGCCCTGGATAGCACTTCTACTAGGGCAAACCTGTTATTAGAAAGTCTTTATCATGAGCCCCTTACACTGTTTATTTTTTTTCAGTATCCATGGGAATGAGCAGCTTTGAGACCTATAGTGCATTAACATAAATCCTCCTACATAAATTTTCAAAGCAAGTTTGGAATCACATTATTTCCAAATGTGGAATATGTCTGGTATGGTAATACAAGTTTTCTAGCAATGTCAGTGGGACACAACTGAACAGCAGGGAAGTTCCCTTTGAATATTTAAAATCAAATGACCAGTATTGGCATGCAAATCAGTCACATATACCTACACTTTTTAAAAACTGCATTTTTAAAAGCCTTTATCCAAAGTATTTGATATGGGAAAAATATTTACACATCAAAGTGGCAAAAAAATCATTCTTAGTAACAAACACTTTTCAGTTTTAACTTTTTACTCATCAAACATGTTAGAAGAATAATTCTAATAGAAGTCAGAGGGAAAAAAAAAAAGATAATAGGTGTCTTCTCACTGTAGATACCTGATCAGCTGATAACACATCTCTTGAGATAAATGGATTATAACCTTTTTGCATTAATTGGTAGAAATATTAATGAATTAGTAGAAGTTTTGGTATGGTAATGCACCAACTTTTTTCAATTAATAATGATAAGAAGGAAGTGTTAATAGAATAATTAATTTAGAAACAATAGCACTTATTTAATCAATTTCCTCCCCATTAAGAAGCCATGCCATAAATCCCAAATAGTAGCTTGAAAATTCTCTGTCTCTGTAGCTTTTAATCTACTAAATAGATCTTTGTTGATAGAAATACATTTAATGCAGAAATAAAACAATGACAGAAATTCTATTAAATTTACATCATCTCAATAGGCAGTCTTCATTTGAATAGTTATTGCTTTGTTGTGGAACTAGCATTTATTTGAATCAATTTTTCACCTTGATGTACGAGACTAGTATGTACAAGGGTATTATATACAGATTTAGACACAAATGAAGCTCTCAATAAATAAACTTATAAAGTAAATGAAAAATAGCTATTGCACTGTAAGTCTGACAAACCCCCAATACCGTCTTTTCATCATACAGAACTGTTCACTGTAAGGAATATCACTCATTGAAGAGGTGCATTTAGGAACTCAGTGTTCAAAAAACCCTCATATGGCAAACACATCCATTTAAAGTTCTTAAAGTAGCATAAGACAAAGAGATGTAAGTTAATTACTCGTCTTTTTCCCTCATGGGTTTTCTTAATTTCAGTTTTATCTTATCCTAAAAAGCAAAGATCTTTCACTGCAAATAGAGTCTCATATTCAAAAAGCCTAATTTCTGGACTCTTCACAAAATGAGATGTGCAATAGCTCAACCAAATAGGTATAATCTTAAAACATGGAGGAGACTCTAAGATAGAAATGCTCCATAGAGTCTGTATGTTTCAAAAATATATTCCATTAGTCTGGATGTGATTAGACACAAAGAACGACATAATGTGTTTAATTCTCATGAAAGATGTTCCCTGACACCATTCAAACTCTGCAGTGTTAAGGATACAAATAGAAGAGTAGATAGCAGTATAGCTAGGAGCACAAATATTTATTAAAATTATTTAGAGTGAAAGAGTATTTTACTACATTGAGATGTGATGAAAATCAGTATATATAATATATAATACTCTTTAATAGCATTATGTCACGACTTCAAGTTACTTTCCTATAGATACAGAGCCTGTCCCACGCTTCTAAATTTTTTTAATGAGGTAATTCCCTACTAGTAAAAGTAGTTTTTGTCTTAAAGCAAATATCCATGTACACAAAATTACATCTGTATACTGGATGTATGCTGACATTTTTGCTCAAAAATATAGTCAGAGGATAAAGAAAATACAACAAAGACTAAAGTAACACATTTAATGATGCAATGAGATAGTATAGGCTATATGTAATATATGCTTTATCAAAAATACAATAGATAAAAATAGTAAGTATGGAAAATGTGTTATTCCTACCCAAAGATAAGGATAGTAGAGAAGAAGGTAGAAAATAAAATACAAGAAGAAAATCCTCAGTAGCAAGAACCCTCTAAATCAAACAAAACCATGTAGACTGCATTATTTTTTCATAAGTCCCAAGAGATAAGCTAAATGAAGAATTCAGAGAGAGAGATTTTATGATTTTGTTTCTCTGAATAAAGTTTACATTTTAATTTTATAAGGAGAGAAAAAAGATAAAATAGTAATATTTCAAAATATTAATGAAGTATAGTTACACATTGGATTGGAAATATTATGAATCCTGAAAAGAAAATTATCTCTCTCTCTGTCCTATGATTACATTACCTTTTCCAACCTCACTTATTTCACATTTCTAACCATATCTCCCTTTTCATAATTTTCAAACTATCATTCTTTCAATTCTGACTACAAACTTCTTTTAAAATAAACACCACTTCATTTTTAATTATTTTTGACTACTGTTTTAATACTGAAACTGACTTTCTTGTAATGGATAAACTAAAAATTATAGTCACATTAGAGTTACTTTTGAAAGATTCTTTCTATGTACCGTCAAGGAATACCTCCACCCAGGAGAGAGACATAAATGTTCCAGAGATAAAAATAGGCATGATTTCCCTTAAACTGAAAGCCAGATCTATCCATCTAAAGACTTACTATTTGTAAGCACACATTAAATTTGTATTTTCTCTTGTGTTTAACCTTCCATTGTTGTGGTTCCTTTAAAACTTTAGTTTACTTAGGTATTACAGAAATATATCTTTCCCTCCAAGTAAGTACAAGGACACTTCATTTTTACCTCTTTCCATTCTGAGATGTATAAAACCATTTCAACTAATCTGTCACCTTTTGTTCAATCTTATAAAATGTGTCAGCACTTTACCACAGTTCTGTTCTTCAACTGTTCCTTAGAAATCAAAAGTGTCTGTGGCAAAGTTGGATATTTGATGACACTGCAATCTTCTCAACAGCCAGTGACAATGCAAGCATTACAGAATGGTTTCCAGATAATAACCATCAAACCTACTGTCTCTGTGTAGGAAGAACAGGGGAAAACCAACAGTGTTTTCATTGCTGTCTTATGAAGGCAGTTTCTGCATTACCTTTGTTATCTCTGGATGGAGACACAGTTTGCTAGACTGCATTTAGCTAACAAAACTTTGGGTAGTGAGACCAACTGAACACTTCAGAAACAATTGATGGGAAACTGAAATGAGTATCACTGCCATGGTATCCTACACTCTGTGGTTCTTTCCCTTTAAATTACCTTGACATGTTCAAGAGAGACCAATGATGACACCAGATGAAAAGAACTGCTTTTTAAGAAAAACAGTACTCTGCCTAGCCTGATCTCTATCAGTGCAGGACACATTCTCTAGGCACAGCCTACTTCTTTTTCAACTTCTCTTCACACCTTGCACATAAAAATGCAAAACATGTAAAAATGTTTGCATGCTGTGCTTTTACTATTTTTTTTTCTTTTCACTGACAAAGGAAATGTGATTAAAGAACTAGAGCTTTATTCACTTTCTTTCATATGCCAGCTCAGAGGCAGAGGTGGGTGCTCAAATTAAAAATGCTTAATAACCTTAGATATGAACAAATAACTCTTCCACAGGCTTTTTGATTCAGAGGTGTCCTGAGAATGCAGTATTCTCTGACAGAGTGCTGCCACTGGCTAAAGGAAGGGCACATACATTCAAAATACAGCTTGAATTTTGATGCCCTGCTTACCTATGATTCTGCAGTTTTACCCTTCCAATCCTTCAAAACCTTTGCATAAATATAAATGAATCTTTGAAAACATGGAACACTAATTCTGTGAATTGCATTAGAACTTAGAGATTACAGGCACTGTTAAGAAAACCTGTTGATTTCTGATAGGAAGAAGATTTTTATCACCATCTTCTATTAAAAAGTCTGAAAAGTAACTATTTTGCTACTTTATTAATGTCCTTAAGTTATCTGCCAAAAAATTTGCTGATCTCATTTCTATTTATGCATATTTCTTGAATATTAATGCTTCACCTGATAGAGTATTACTGTTATTTTTTCTGGTTTTTGAAATTATCTTTATTATCTATTTATGTTTTTGTCTACTATTTGCTCACAGTTCTCAGTTCTTCGCTCCTGGTACTTATGTAATCAATATCTATTTTTTCTCATAGATTTTCTTAGTTATAATACTTTCATGGTTATTTCCATGTGACTGGTTAGGTTAATTTCTTAACAGACAAGCTGTACTTAAAGACAGGATAAGCTTTCATAACAGGCTATAACAGAAAAATCACTGTATGGAAAGGCAATCACAACAGGGCAACAGCAATATCAGGTGTCCCTATTCCTCCCTGCTTCTCCCTGCAGACTGCCAACTGCACCCATGGACTAAGTTGTATTAGCATCACTTTGCTGTTTTCTGTGCAAACAGAACATTTAAAGCATTCTCAGATGAAAGAAAAGGCAGTCCTGTTCAGAGGTTAAATCCCATACTGGAAAATTCAAGGAATTTGAAGCTTCCTTAGGTAGATTCTCTCAGGCTGAATCACTGTAAGATTATGGTAATAAATACAATATATCTCAACATCCAGATGTGAGTACAGCGTTATGGCACCTCCTTCTTGATGTCCTGACTATTATGCCTTTAAAATTACTGTATGTAAGGATATAGGGAAGTCTATAGGGAACAGTAGCGTGCCACACATAGCAGATAATCCCTGTCCTGGAAGCTGCATTGATTAGTTACACTGGTACTCCTCCACTCCCTCTACTTAAGTACAAAGGGCTTTTTGACAAAAAGAGAGTCACTTTGGAAAAGCATCTGAGACATAGAGGTATGTGCTATTTGGTGCCTGTTGTAGAGTGTTCAGAACCACCTGAGATGTTTCTGCCTCATGTACCATTGTCCCATGCAAACATACCATGGAAGACACTACTAATAACATAAATCAGAGGAGAATTTATGGTCTTGTCAAAGAGCATCAAAGAAAGACCTAGGACTGTAGAATGCAAGTCACTTTATATCCATTCCAGATTTTGCAATTGTGGCCTTCCAAACCAATTCTGCATATGCCTTAAGCCCGTGCCCTCTTGTCCTGCTGCTGATTGCCTGGGAGAAGAGAACGACTCCCATCTGGTTACAACCTCCTTTCAGGTAGTTGGAGCATCAAAAAGTAGGGAACGGGAAATGCAAGAGCATGTCTGGCCTTTTAGCTAGGTTTTTTAATTCCTAGGTTAGAGTCAAGACAGATTTTGCTGCTCTTCTTCAGTTCTGACTCTTGCACGTTCAGCTGTACAATAGTTGAGCTTCAACAAAAATCTTGGAAATTATAACTATGTTGGTAAGTCTAAAACTGAGACTACAGCTTTAATTTAAGAGGTGACACAGTTGGCCAATCTTGCAAAATTTAAATTCTATGATTGATAAAAATGTTGTTATTAGAATGAGACAACTAATATGCCCAGTAGAGAGATATTTGCACCCTAAAACAGAATATAGGTATTTTTGGAACTCAAAAATTCCCATGCTCGAATAAATGTAGATCAACCTTTAAATATAGGATGAAACCTGCTATATAAACATCCTTTTTTCTTTTGCTTTCCCTTCTGTCCCTTCTCTTCCTTCTCTACTCCTTACCGTGTGCTTGCCTTTTGCAAGCACATAAATTAATGTGATTAGAACATTTCATTATCTGATGCAGAAGACAGAACAATTCTATTATCATCATCATTATTATTACTAGGTTTAGTTTTATTGCTATGTATTTGTAGGAATGAAGATAGTTAAATAATTGAACTTGACGTTTGGGGTGAAAGAAAGTTTGTGACAGTTTTTAGTTTCAGAAGAAATCCATTCATGTACAAAATGGAGGAAAGAGTTCTTTTAGATTTGAGAACTCCAGCTGTATGGAGATATCAAATGCAGTTTGTATAAAAAATTATATCACAACATTATTTCTGCCATGTGTGATAGTGCAATAAAGTTTCAGATTCAAGTCTTTAGAAGATGACTTTTGCACCATACATGCAGTAGATACCTTGGTTTGGTCAACTAAATAAGAATCAACATAAATCATATTTGGATTCCTGAGGCTTTTACAAACACATAAGTCATAATAAAATTCAGAACTAAAAAGCAAGCTTAGTCTAATATTGTGCCAGAACACTTCTTTTCTAATGCATGTGCATTCTAGCACAATTTTTTTACAAAAGCAGATCTATTTTGGCTATTCTAAAGCAGAACTATGCAATCTAAATGGTCTCTACATACTAAAAATTTCACACCAAAGTGAAAAAAATAGGTACATCAAGCACACACGCATTACAAAAGCATGAAATGTGTTTTTATAGTCTCATGCTTTCATGTGGTTTTCCAAACCCTGACAAACCTGTCTCAGAATGGTGTTTCTTTTTCAGCAATGGTTTGTCATCAGTTATTGTACCATTCACCTTTTTCTGCTGGTCCTCCCATGTTACTTCTAGCACAAACCAAAAAAAAAAAATCAGAAATATTATGTAACTTACGTGTTAAGGCATCTAATATCATTTGGGACAACTTGATCTAAACAAATGTGCTATCATTAACATAGCAAAAATTCAGATTAATCCTTAGAGGCCTGTGGTGAATAGAATTAGTACACATCTTAAACATTCTGGAACAGAACATCTTATATGAAAGTTAGTATCTATGCAACCTGTGAGATATTCTGGTCTCTTTGATATTTAACAATTGGTATAAAAAATAGAGGCTTGTTTACAAAATATTTTGGCCCATTTTTAAAAGTTATTACTTTGCATTCTATAGCTTCTTGCATTATCTTTTTGTTTCTGTAAATTATAAAGGAAGTTAGAACTATTTTAGTAAAAACATATTTGCAAAGGTATAATTAAAAAAAAACAACAAAAAACAAGCAACCAACTAGAACAAATAAACAAAATTAACAAAACAACAACAAAAAGACAAACAAAAAAACAAACCTGAAAGAGCAATTATGTATATTTACTTAAAGTTGACAAAGTATTTTTAACAACTAATTTTTAAGATAAAACCAGGTTGGATTTGCTTTCTAAATATTTTTGTTTTTAAATTTTATTTAAATTCAGTTTTTAATTAAGGCAGATTAAATTACTCAATAAAAACTCTCCTTCCAATTATGAATCCTGTAACTTAAACTGGCATTTCTGATCTAACTGCTCAGGAAAAAAAGCTGTGGATAGATGCATGTCCAGAAAAGACTACACTCATGCTCCAGAAAGACTACACTCTCTAGACTTACAAGATGTTAGTCTTTATGAGGTTGTCAAACATTTTTGTTCTACACTTTAATTCTCTATCTTGTAACTAGATAGTTAACATAGTATTATCAGTTTTAAATCTTTTGGTGTCTCTTACCAAAACCAAATCTAGACCAATTAACAGGACAGATTCAATACCCTAAACTCCATTTTTGCTTCAGGCTGTTAAGAATCTGCTTATTTTGCTGATCCCACAAAGTGAAGTACCTCACAACCACTGCCCACAGATGTTATCACTTTTATGGTCACATAAATAGCCAGCGATGGAGAATAATATGATAGATATGGAAAACATTTTTTATCTTACACATTCAAAAATAAATTGACATATTAGCCTATGACTTTTTTTTACTATTTTATTTGTTAAAGGAGATTGATGGATACCTAGCATTCAAAAAGCACGTAAAAATATTATCTATAAGCATCCTGCAGCCTTCTTATCTGTGACTGTTGCTGGCCCATGACAGGCTGCAGTCCTATAAAAGGCTGCTGTCCTATAAAAGGCTGTTTTGATTTTTGAAAGTGATGGAGATGTAGGCTTTAAGTAATGCATCAATAAAACTGTCACTATAATGATTTCATGACTCCACAGATATGCACACTGAAACAGAAACTATCATCTTTGAAGTACCATGTGTAGTAAGTACTAAACGAGAAATTTCAAAGAGAACATTCTGTTATAAAACTGTGGAAATAAAATCTTATTATGTTTCTTCCCGGCAAAAATGTGATTCTTTCTTTTATCTCTATGAAAATACACAGTTAGCAATAAAATATCTACTCATGTCATTTATTCTTCCCTTTTCTTGAATGAGTCCAGAAGTGTCTTCTAAAAAAAATTCAATGATTTCTGAAAAACTACCTTTGCATTTAAGGAGTAGTCACTTTTAGGAAAAAAATACCATTAGACTATAATTTAGGTCAAATAGTGGAGATGATACTTAGAATAACACAAAAAGTAGGCAGACAGTCATCTACAACACAGGATTTTTTCAGGATATATAACAAATAATCTAAATACTGAAGAATATCAGGAGCCCAGTGATTTCCATGCCAGCTTCATGCAGATTTTCCCTCTCTCTGACTCAGTCAGAGCTCTTTTCAGAACTCCTGATTCAGTTCAGAAGCCAGAAACTGTAGTTTGCCCAGGGTTTGAACTGGAATGATGCAGCAAATTGCAGAAGTACAAGATGATGCAGCAATATACCAGATTGCTGCTAATGATGACAAATTCTCTTATGCAAATGCTTCCTTCCTCCCTTCTTTTCTCCATACTACAAACAGTAATAGCCCTTTTCATATCTACCCATAACTTGAAACATTTATATATATTTTCTCTTTTACTGGAATTTGTCTTTTTTTTTTTTTTTTTAATTATTATATTCCCTCATCTTTTATCTTCTTTTAGCACCTAAAATTTCTGTGAACCAATTTTTATCAGTGCATATCTCATTTTAGACTTCTAATTAGGTTATCATAAAGTCTTCACTTTTTCACTAGGACATACTTAATTTAGTCATCTTTTACTGCAAATGAAAAGTCCTCAGAACTTCTTTCTATTTTTAATTTTATGCGATGAATGCTCAGAAAGAAATTATGTTATTAATAATGTATGGTGACAACTACTGTAAAAATAAATCAAAAGTGGATTTGGCTAGTGCTTCTAAAACACAAAGCAGCACAATAAGAAGTCATTAAAACTGTGGGATAATCTGTCAAAGGCTGAGAAACTGTTTTGAATCAGATACTCGAAATCTTTAACTCATGCATTAAGAACAGAAGAAGAATAATTAGTTAAGGCTAAAGTCGTTGCATACCAGTTTTATTTTACAAAACAAAGTCCCTAAGAAAATTAAAAAGAGCCATCATTCTCTGGAGTTCACACAGAGAGAAATACTCTCAGCTGTGTCAAACCTCTACTAGGCTAAAGCAAAATGGCTTCAAATCATGGTATCTGAATTGTCCCAGGAGTTCTAAATTATAGCTGAATGAATCCAGTTCCACCTTGCACCACCAGCATGCCGCTGATGGCACCAAGGCCAACTCCAAATGACACAAACTCAGCAATGAAAACTTTCTGCCAGACTGATGCCACTCCTACATCGGGGAAACCTTCAGGTGCCTCAGTAAAACAGTGCTCATACTCCCCTACCCTGATGTAACAGGAACTAGAACTCATCCAGTATCTGAAAAAAAGTAACAACACACAGTCTTTTTCTGACTATTACAGAGCAAGATCTCCAGGTAACATTTCACAGCCAACCTGAGGACATAATCTTTTAGCTTCCTCTTTCGACACAGTAACAGTTGATCTTCATTTTTTCTCCATACACTGGAAGAATATTTTACAGAATAATCCTGCATATAAGGGAACAAGGCGTTTATCTGAGACATGATGATCTGTCTTTCATTCAAAAACCGAAAGGCTTCCTAGAAGATTGTCCTGAATGCTGGTAATGCATGGACAATATAAAGGTAGGGACAGCACCTTGCACGTGTGTTCATGTGCTCACATACACACACACACACACTCCCTTTACATGAAAATAGTACACAAAATCAACAAATGAATGCTAGAAAATGTTATAACCTGTTAAATAAATTGCTGCTCATAAATGGCTATGTAAGCATCACTTGTTATTTTAATGAATACTGTATTCCAATAAAATTTCTGACATATCTTAATTATTTATTGTTTTGGTTTCATCATCCTTATTGAACTACACATTCTGCAAAAAAACCCTACGGGAATAAACAACAAAAAAAACCCTAAACCCTGAGCTTCATTTCCTGGGGCTGCAGCTGGAATATATTAAAAGAAGTCATCAGGTAAGCAATAAAAGGTACTGCACCATTTCATATTATTGTTATTAGTATAAAGAAGATGATAGTGCACTGTAGATTATTCTTTAGTACAGAAATGTTTTCTTCAAATTGACTTCAAGGCCACATTAATTATTTGTACCTGTAAATCACTTAAGCTTAGTCCCGTAGCAGTCTCTTCCCATCATATTCCCTACCTGCAAATCTAGTCAATTCTGTTCTAAATTTATATGTAAAATGTTTTACTAATGGATTACTCTATATGGGGAATAAATTGACTTGACTCTTCTATTGCTTATTTTTAATAAAAATTGTAGATATACTCAAGCAAGGTCCCAGAGAGTACTTGTTGTAATAGCACTCATTAAAGTCATACCCTAGTTTAGTTAAAAATCAGACTTTTATAAATATAATAGAGTCGTAAAACATGAAGAAATACCAGAAAAACATTAATACTCCAGGTTACATAGAAGAAAAAATACTATCAGTTAATGGTACCTTAAACACGTGTACATTAATATTAAGTAAGATATATTTAAATAAGACAAAGTAAAGATATTATTTTTAAGCCACTATCAAGTTTGTTTTTTTTTTTTTTTCCAGGACCATTTGGGGCATGGGGAGGATTTGTTTGTTTCCTTTTTCCATGTTTTTAAAATATGGCAGTTTTGCTCCCTCTTCTGGTTATATGCCTGAAACACGCTAGACACAGATGCGACACACCCGGCCCCTGATCAACAGGTGAATTTGGAACATCCCAGAAGAGCAGCTCTACGGAGTCACCTGTTTAGGTAAGCACTTCTGGTTTATGTTGGCGGGACTGATTTAGGGGAAAGAAGGGTGCAGAGAATCCACGAGGGAGACGAAGACACAATGCAAAGATATCATGGCTGTTTATGTAGGTTCCTGAGGCACATAGGAGACTGGGAATCCAGTATCCTGGATAAGCATTACTACACTCTTGTCCTGCTTCCATCACTTTCCCCCAGCATCCACACCCAGTCTGCTGAAGACCAGACACTGGGCTAGATGGATTAGACAGTGCTGATATGGCTGTCCTCATACTGCTGCAAAAGCTAAGCACAAAAAAGCCAAAATATCTCCAGAATTTAATGAATAATGAATTCAAACAAGGAAAATTACAAGTAATGGCCAAAATAAACGTGGAGAAAAATACAAGCTTCTGCTTTACACCTCTCTCCCACAATCTCTCCTCAGCTTGCATTCCCATTCCCTGAGTGTCAGCAAGTACTCTGTGCACGCAAGGAAATGTGAACAGCCTACAAATCCACTCTGCAGAATGCAGAAGTAAGGTTTAGCTTGGTATAGGGTTTGGGATCTTTTTTTCCATGTTCTTTTTATATTTACTGAAAAAGGTGCAATCTTATAGCAAGTCTTCAAACATTTTCAGTGCAAAAAGATAATTTTTAACTATATGATCTTACATCTCTCTCATACACACACACACAGACACACACATTAAAAAAAAAAAAAAGCTCTGCAAGCAACCACAGGTGTTCTAACCTTTTTCAGTGCAGTTAAGATTGAAGCTTATGGCACAGTTCTAAAATGCTAAGAAAATACTTAGTGCAAAAAATTATTCTGAAACTAAGCCAGTCATTTTAAGCACTAATAGCAACCAATAAGGAAAATACAATAAATGGCTTATACAAAGATGAAAAATAAAGATTTCTTTCTTCAGAAAGTTCTAGGTTCTTCTGAACATCAATTACTGATAATGAATAACATGTAAGTTTTCTTATTGCTCTAATTTACATGCAAATTTACATGCAAATTTTACATGCATCTTTACATGCAAATATTCTCGGCACCGAAACACCTGTTTTGTTTTTCTGCATTACTTATAAAAATATTAAATTAGAAACCAGACAAACTGTGTTTAACAAATGACATCCCATAGCCATGTCTTAGAAATGCTACTCGATATTGTGATATAGTTTTAAAAGATGCAACCTCACATTTTTATAAATACGTCAAATTTGAAGGTATTTATTGACAAGTTAATAGTTAGACTTATTATCATCTGTTATATTTCCCAGAGAGTTTTAGCGCTAAATTTGTAAAATAGCCCCTGATATCATAACAAATTTTAATAGAATGTACATTCTACTATCTGGAGCATCTTACGGGTACTTTACTTCTGCTGTTTTGTGGTGTTGTGTTGTGGGTTTTTTTAATTTCAGTATTTTACCAACCTGCAGATTGCAGTTATGTGCCTGCCTACAACTACCACAGTCTGAACAGATTTATACCTTATTTAAACCTTATTTTGCTTGAACTAGGATTTAATTAAAATGTAGTATTTCTCTAGTTACTCTTAACACATATGAATATGTTAAGTATTCTCACAGCACACATAGAACACATTCAATACCATTTCTCATGCAAAATTCAGAAGCTGTTGTGGTCTCTCAGTGAAGTCTAGAGTCAGGGGGCCAGAGGAACAGAAATCACACAAGAGACTCACGGTAGTCATGTTTAGTAGTTCAGGCAAAGTGTAGGCCCCATTTGCAGGAATCCAAATGGTCTTAGATGGAAGACGATGCTCAGGTCAGCCATCAGCATGAGAGTGCCCTCTGGCATGACAGCTACATGCTTGTTTTCAAAAAAGTGTATTTGAACACTACTTCTGCAAGTCAGGTAAGCAGGTCGGTCTGTCATCACTTCTTGGACTGGGGTCCCTTTATTCTGCCTAGTTTGCCCTTCAGTCACATAAATTCTTTAGATTGTGTCTAAACTGTTCAACAAGTTTGGAATACAGCACACTTTCAGTTCTACTCCTCCAGGCATCCAGACTGCTCACACAGTGGTGAGGCTCCCATGTATGTGGAAACCAGAGTGCATAAAAGGGGGAGGACTCAGTGACTTGGGTCTCATCTTGCTATAGACTCAAGATACAAAAATGCTCCAGACACTTCTCTATCTGGGAGATGAGAACTGGAAAGCATTTGTGATTCCTATAATATAGACACAGCTCTAATGTAATCCTATAAAATATTCCAGAGAGTAGGGGAACTGATAACTTGAAAGGCTTAAAATTTTGCTTTGGTAACTACATCATCTTCTATGCACCCTAAATTAGGACAGTAAAGGACAGAATTACTCAGATCCTTTTCTCACAAACTCAAATGATCAAAATGTATCATACAAAATGCATGCAAGAGAAATGCAAAAGACCTGAGGAAAATTGGAAAGGAACAGTGGTTTTGGTAATAAATATTTGAAATCAAACATTAGGCACTGATTATTCTCTTGGAGAGAATAAGAACTCTGCAGAAAAAATTTTAAAGAATGAAATGGACACTTTAGAGAAATTAATAAAAATATGAAAAGAAACTATCTTAAATACAGGTTAGTACAATTTATTTTATTGTGTAATGTACATATTTCAGGTTCTATAATTAAGTATATAAAATATTGGTTTTGTCGAAGGAGTGGCAGAGAAACTGAGAACAAAACCAGCTTTAGCCTGACTAAATCACAGTTTATTGGTTTGTCAGCCTTATCAAATGAGTGGGAAAAGCCTACAACTTTACTATGAGGGAATTTAGATCTTAAAAGCGTGACACTGAACTATCTGGTAATTACCATGCATTACAATTACAGCAGCAGACTCACAGCATTTTAATTCATTCAGGACTATGCTGGCATAGCCAACAGAGTAAGCAAGGGGATTCCATACATTGCTCTGACAGGGTGGTGACACGGCACCCTCTCTGCAAAGGTACCTCATTCTGTCGTGTCTACACCTGGCAATAAGGGACATATTAAAAATGGTGTGGTTTTCCCTTCCACAGAATGAATGAACTAGCACAGGCAAAACTCAAATCCCTGCTCTCCTGAAATATGTATTCTCTCTGCTAAATTAATTGTTCTAGGGATTAGAGAGCTAGGAATAGTTCAAAATAGTGTAGGCTTCTGGTAGAGATGGAAGTGTAAGAATGAATACCAAAATTTTAATAAATCCAAGTCACTATCCAGATTATACATTGTTCACCGGAAGAAGATATTGATGAGACAAAGTCTAAAAGTAACATGGTTTTAGCAGTACATGGAAAAATAGTAACATATTTCTTCAAAACAATCAAAGCAATTTAGAAGTATGAACTCATATAAAACTTCAAAGTAAGCTGTTCATTGCAACTTTCCTGTTCTATTTTTTAGATAAGAAACCTAAATCTCCATGTTAACATTTCAGTGCTTTGAATTACACTTATTTCTACAGCATTTCAAAAAGAAGAGGATATCAAACATAATACAAACTAGACAATAGAAATGATTGCTAATAACATAAGTCTTTCTCTGCCAGCATGATAAATAAAATGGTCCGTTTTTGCTAGTCACATTAAAACGTGCCAAACTTGTAAAATATATACACAAAGGATGTAAAAGAATATAGACCTGGTAAAAAGTGGAAGACAATGCAGACAATTTTGCAGATGTCTGCAAACTACTTGGCCTCTTAGGGCAAGGCAGATTGCAAAATCCAAAATGAGAAGAAATACAGAAACTGCCCCCCAAGTTTTAAACAGCCAACATGATCACATATCTACGTAGTGCAAACTATAACTTCAGCAATACAGTTAGCTGTAAAAATATAAAAATCTGGAGGTTTTGATTCCAAGAAATATTTTTTAATTACAGTTGAAAATAATTATATCCAGGAAGTAAAAAAACACGCTGAAACTGAATGCATGTGAACTTACTAATTTGAGCTAGCAGAACTAAGCAACACACACACATGCAGCAAAAAATAAGTAAAATTTCTAAAGCACCCACAATTCAAAAGCAATATCATAATTAACTTGCCTTTTCGCCCATTAACAGGTGGGGTTTGATGTTTTTCCTCATCTTTACAACATTAAAAATAGACAATGATGATTAACAATTGGAACAGCTACTATGGCGAACAACGTAACTATAAGCACACACAAATGTTTTGTAACCTAAGTGAGCACAACTCCATGCACTATGCACAAAGCACACAGAATGAAGAGTGCACAGTACACACATCACTGAACACCACAGTGACAAAACCATAACAAAAGCAAGAAAAAAGTAAATTGTACTATAACGAAAAATGAGAAGGCAAAGATCTTAAAGGACACTTTAGATGCTTAAGTGAGAACTACAAATAAAAAAAAAAATAAACCTTCTTTTCACTTTCCAAAACCTGAAGTAACTCTAACATCCAGATTTTTTAACACAGTAATTATTCCTGGCTTTGTTTTGTAGAAGAAAATAGTAGTCTGTATTTTCTTCTCTTAAATAACAATGGGAGCGGGGTTCAGGGCACAAGATTAGGGCACTTACACTTTTAAGCAGCATTTAGCATTTTAGGCATATATATGTATGCTAGTAATTTTTCCTACCAGCTAGTACTAAAAGTGTTTCTTGCTCAGCTCATCATTTTTCACGTCATGCTTCCACCACTTTTGACATTTATTGACATGGATAACAGAATGTAACCTATTAACAATGCATGTAAAAGTTAAATTTATGCATTTATGATTCTTCTTTTGAGAAAGAGACTTAAGAACAGAAAAATTATTGAAAAATCTTTAGATCTCTGCATATATTTGAATGTGTATGGGGTGTTTTCTGAAATTAAAAGTTAAAGTTTTATGTTTTAATCACATGGTATTTGAGCTGAGAACTATCAGTTTTCATCCTACTACCAACTGAACTGTCCTCCAGGCAGGATGAGGGACATTATACAAAATAGTCTAAGGATTTCCATGTAATGCAGTTTCCTACTATTTTCAGCATAATCAGTCTGCCTACACAAGCAAAGAAAAATTCATGATACAATAGCATTTACTTCCCTGCTTGTAAAAATTATAAATGTAAACTAGAGAGCACCACATCTAAAAGGTGTCCACCCAGATTTGCTAAGTGTGTTACTTAAGCAGAGTGATGGAGTACTTTCATAAAGAAGGATAAGAAAAGTTAAAAACTTAGGTGACATTTTTTTCAGATTGTATTATTTTAACCATTCACAACTGGTAAATAAACTATGGTACAATCAACTTGCTTGTGTGGTTCTTTCATAAAATGGTATAAATATTCACTGGTTTTTTTCTTTTAATATTTTGACAAGCTGGCTGGTAAAGCTTCCCTATATGCCCAGGGGAAAACATATCTAGAGGAGATAGGCACTTGTGGTCAGACAGACCTGCCTCGACCTCTGACTCCTGAACTCCAGTACGCTTGTTTTCTTCATCTCCTGCTGCATTTGTATAAGCAAGGTATGACAGGGGGGGAAAAAGCAAGACAAAAACATGCATGCTTTGTTACAAGCTGTTCAAATAAATATCAAACAAAAGACTTCTGCAATAACATACAAACCCTCAGTCTGTGGTAGATATTATTTTTTTAGTGAAACAAAGATTAAATAAATCTTTGTGCTATTTTTCATTAATATCTCTAGTTTACTCCAGTGAGATCCTTCTGTAAGTAGTGATGCTCATATGCAGCCTTTATTGTCCCTTATTGCCAATTTCTTATTAAATTTTGAAGCACTGAAAAGCAGACAATAAGAACCAAAACAGAGAAAACAGACCGATATTGGTAGATAATTGGTTTAAAAGTATCTTCTGCTTGGCTTTGTTTTAGTTTTTCTATGAAGAAAAGTCTAAGCCTCCATTCTCAAACAGCACATTTTTAATTGTGTATAAATCATAAACAAGTGGACACACTTGGTACCTTAATAAGTGAAGAAGAAACAATGCAAATGCTTTTCCAGCTTGGAAAAAATATTCTCGATTTGCCAGATAATATGCTTTTTACCTGGATTTCATTGTAGTTAAAATGCATAAAGGAAGACACTTTTCCACCAGTATCTACAGTTGCCTACAGCATATCTAAATACTAGAGAACACTGAAATAGTTGGAAACAATAGTGAAAATACCATTAATTATAAGAAATACAAATATGTTTTTATGTGATCAATCACCTTTTATAAAATAAAATACCCATATGCCATATATTCTTAAAAACACCTGAAATCACAGCTGATAGAGTATGATTGAATTATGACCAGTGTTAATACAGGTTCTGTGCAATTGCATTAAAATAGTCTTCCTCTGTTTCCCATCAAACTGTAGGGCATTGGAAAACACACAATAAAATTCCTTTTCATTTTGCAAAACTATGTCTCATTTAACAAAGAAATTATGTTCTGAATAAGATAAAAACCCTTAAAATACACAGCATGTGCTTCTGCCAAGGGCATCTGTGTTTCCTATCTGTTGGACTGCCTCAGTAACTCGCACTCCATGCTGCATGAGTTACAACAACAGTACATTGACATTGTTCTTTTCACAGACTTGAAATTGTATCTGAAAGGTATAAAAACTGGAATTATGGTTGCTAGCTATCCCTGATTAAACCTAATCAAGTATTCCTGTTAATTCCATTTATAGCTAATTTTATTCTGGAACAAGATCACCCATACCTGAAGTTAAGAGGACAGTTAATCAGCATTAATGTCAGGCTTTAAAAGCCTCTGAAATAACTTTCCCAAGACACAAGATTATTATGAGATCATGTAATTAAAGTCTGTACCATAAAGCATAAATAGAAGGGCAAATCCTCACAGAGCTCTACTATTTGCTAAATTTCTGAGCACTTTATTTTCATATTTTAAGGTTTTATTCCATTTTTTTGTCTAATATAATTTTCTAGTTTTTATGGTTGGATGGAAAGCTGGGGGATTTTTTGTGGGAATGAAGAAAGAAAGGGCTATGTTTATTTTTAAGAGGAAAAGGAAAAATCTATATTAGGAAAAATTCTCTCTGATTAGTAATTAACAACAAACTGAAAGGGTGAATACTGAATAGTTTCAAGAGCACTCTATGGTGTTCCATTTTAATGAGCAGCAAGCTGTGATTGATTTCATCCTTCTACCAAGGCGAGTAAGAATAAAGAAATACATCATAGCCACATATAAACGAAAAAAATCACATTAGCCCTTAAGAACCATAAATATTGCAGGATTCACTTATTGTCTATAGAGCAAATAATACAGAACACTTAAGAGTAAATAAACATTTCACTGCTAAAAACAATTTAAATTTAATAATACTGTTTTCCTACAAATGTTCATTTAAACAAGATGGCTCTAACTCTATCACAATTTAAAGATATACAAATGTTCAGCTGGGAAAAAAAAAAAAAAAAAGTGTATTGGCAATTCAGTAGTGAAAATTTCGTAAAAACTGTAGTGGTCCCAGACATCTTTTCAGAACTACTTTCTAACCACCTAACATGAAAGTCTACTAAACTAGCAAAGGCTAAAGCAAAACCCAAACTGCCTCGATGCTAATGCTATCTACCCTGGGTAGATAAGATAATGACATGCATTTCAGAAGTACTCAGTCTTTCTTCTGAACAGGTAAATCTGATACTGGAAGCAACACAGCAGTGGGAAGTTAAGGAATTAGCCAAAATACCATGATGATAAAAGACTGTAAACACAACACAGCTAAGCATGTTTTCCTAGACAGTATGTGGGACACTGATAAAAATATATATGAGACAATACACTACAGATAGGAATGCTCCTCCACAGCTAGTTTTCTTAAGAACAAAGCTCTGGCTATTTCGGAATTTTGAAATAAAATATTCTGGAGTAACCTACATGCCCCGAAGCAAAATCTTGCAACTACATAACAGAGTTCATGGAACTAAATCTAACCCAAATCAAGGTATTTTAATTCTAATCCTAATTACGAAAGCCATTACCCAGGGGAGTATTTTTTCCCCTATAGATTCTTTCCCTTCCATTTCTAGTCATACAACCATAATCTCATCATATTCCACATTCTACTGAGTACTGCAGTAGAGCAAAAAATATCTCCAACAGCAAATTACTTCCTTATTTCTACTTGAGTTCTGCCATTTCTTCTACTACAATTATAAGAAAAGGTATGCACTTTCAACCCTGTAACAAATACAGATTATTATGCAAACTAAATGAGACTAGTGTAGAAGTTAGCAACAGATAAGTTTTTCCTTTTTTCTTTTTCTCTTTTTAAAAAATGAGATGACTTCAAATTCCTTTTTGTCTGTAATATATCTTTAATGAACTCTTTTCTTCAGTATGATTTTAACTTAATCTGGTCAACAATAAAATCCTGGATTTCAGAATACAGAAAGGTTAACCTTCACAGAGTGTTTCCAAGCAATATAGAAATGCCTCTGTTTCTGTAAGAGCAGAAAGGTCTATTCTGTGACAATGGTATTTTCTGGTACGGTTCACTAGACTTTCCCAACAACAGTCAACCGTTTTGATTATCCCAAGGGCATATAAAAACACATTAAAATCTACTCAAATGCCTACAAAGCTTTCAGGTTTACTTGATGCTTTATTTGTTAAACAATAGCATAAACTTCTTCTACGATAGTCAGTGTTTCTGATTCTATTACATATCAGTTTTTATAACTGGTACTTCATTTGCTTAAAATAACTTTCTGTAAAATTCAATTCTCCACAGTAAAAAGACTGCTATTAATCTTAATTACGTTTTGTCACTGACAGAAGTTAGGTAATCTGCTGTTCTTGCAGAGCACTATGCTTTTTAAAGAAAATTATTACTCCCCTTAAAGAAAATTATTAGAAAATCCTACAGAAGGAGAGGAAAAAGCCTCAAAGGAGAACTTCACTGGTATTAGAATATAAGCTCTTAATTCACAACAGAAAATTATATAGGATACTGTATGAAAACTGTATCTATGGATTATGCTTTTAACAGGGTTTACCATCTTTACATGTGTAAATTCAAAATGAAATCTATCTAGTTACTGTATCTTGAGTCACTGATGATGCTTTTATTGTACATTAAAACTTCAACATCTGTGGACTTGGCAATTTTTCATAACCTAGATTTTCCAAAAGACTACTTTTTTTCAAAAAGACAGAGGTAAAGGAAAATATTACTCAGTCTTCAAGTAAAAACAGAGTTCCTCAAATCCCAGCAGTACTTACCAGAGCAAACAATTCTAGCACTCCTATAAAAAATAATTATTTTATTGTATTTATTATATTTTTCTCTATAGAACCTATGAAGTAAATAATAAATAAGACTGCTACCCTCTCTAATTAAACACAGTAAAAATATGCAGTACTTCACAGTTGCTGCTCTAAGGAGCTCACAGTCTAAATAGATATACTAAGCAAAGAGCAGGGAAGAATGGTAAAACATAAAAGCATTTACAGCAATGACAGCAAACATCATGTGATTAGATGTGATTATTTCCTGGCATATCTAGACTGTATTTCATATAAGCAATTCACAACACATAAGACGACAAAGAAATGAATATAGTTGGGTGGTTATCTGAGAAAACAAGAGTTTTCTTTTCATGGAGTTTTTGTTTCCAAAATGGAAATAAATACTGAAAACATTTTAAATATTATATTAAAAAGTCTGATGAGACAGATGCAGTAATACTACATAAAGACCCTCAGTGGTATAACCAAGGACTGCAATTGATATCTTGTGGCTTGCTATTAAGTAAATTAAATGGGTTTAATGTTACAAAATATAAGGGGATTTAATTTTTGGCAAAAATATTATACCTTTTTGAAAGGTATAATTAATTCAATTAATTTTTGTCCCTATATTATTTCAAAAATGACCTTGTAATTTAGCAAATGTATCACACTATAATATATTTACAATAAAAGCATTGTTTCGATCAAATGCAATGGCTAATATTACACATGTCAAATAGCTTCAAAGGCTTATATTTAAACATGTGCCTGAATATCTGCTAATCTGGGAAAGGTACATACATAGGTTAGCTGAAATGCCCTTATTTGCTGTAGCATAAAATCTTGGTCTTTAAAAATGGGTTCATGTTTAGGTACTTTTCTAATGACAATCATATTTAGATAGTATTATTTATACCTTTTCATGTACAATTTATGAGCCACAGGTCTAAAAGTAAACACTAAATAATTATGACAATAATTCTGATTGTGTCTGTGCAATCAAGTAACATCAATTGCAGTTGGGTTTATTTTTCCCTATATAGCCTCTGAAAAAGGCTTTCAGGTGAAAAACAAGCCCTTCTTTATGTACAGACCTTCATAAGATTCTATCTCCTTGTCTCCATTGTCTAGGGAAAGTCACAAAAACAAAACAAACAAACAAACAAAAAAAAAAGGAACCAAAGCACAGGGGTTAAAAACAACATAAGTTTTATAAAAGATACAATATACATGTTAAGAAGGATTTAAAAAAAAAAGGAGTGTATATGGCCATTTAGACTGATTTTGCACAGCACATCTAATTATTAGAAGATGAAGATGAATATATATTTGCTATCAAAAATGTGTTTATATGCCCCTGTTTCTAAACATTTCGGAACATGTCTCAATCAACCAGTGCTTTTAACAGACATTAATGATAAGCTCAATTAGAGTACCAGTAAAACATGAATCATGAAATATCTTCTGACCTTTCCCATTTTAAAGATTATTACCTCTCTTCTTGTTCTTCCTGTTTCAAGAAGCAGATGTTTTTATATTAGTGATCTTTAATAACTACATGTGAACCCACAAGTGACCAACTATGTTTCTGACTCCCAAAAGAGCCAGAATTTTATCATGAAACAACATACAAAAGATCATTGCCTGTGCCAGTTGAAGCCAATGACAAAACATCTATTGAGTTCAGAAGGAACAGGATCATGCCAATAGTCCACCTTGGTTCATGTGTATTGCTGGTGATTCATTTCAGCCAAGAGTATTGCAGATATTAAAACATGATAGAAGAAAACACAGTACAAAATACAATACTATCGAATCCTAATTCTGTACAAAAAAACTCAAGAGATTTCAACTCCAATGGCAAAAGAAAAATAATAAATATAACCAACCTTCATGAGTAATTTGGTAGTGTCATTAAGGAGAAAACCACACACTTACTTCTCTCCAACGTCCCCTTGGGTGGGAGCTGTGGTAACTGCCTGCCCCTTCGCCCTACTACTGGAGTACTTGATGGACTTGTCTGAACAGACCCAGATCGAGGATGTGACCTATGAGACACATATCAAAACAAACCACAGCCTTTAAATGACAAATTCATCCTTAAATATCATCAAGAACTGATAACATGACTAAGTAGGCTTTACATCAACTTGGGGCCCTTGCAGTCCCAGAGTGAAACTATTATCTCATTTCAGAAAAAAGACCTTATTGAAAAACAGAAATCTCTCCATGAAAAAGAAGCCAAACTAGGTCTGAACACCTATAAGATGCTTGTTCATACAGTCAAGCCAGAAAATGTGCTGTGTGCATATTCATGTGCATATGAATATAATACCCACATACACATAAATTTATCCACAAGTCAAATTCAATGATCTTTACTCAGCATGTATTTGCTTAAACTACATTTAGGTGGCAATGAGATTACATGGATTTGTCTAAACAAAGTAATAAACTGAGAAAAGTCACTGATATTTGACTCTAACTCTCACTGGGGATTTGATATTAATAACTGTAACTTTCAGGAAACAAAAGAATGTATTCTGCAGTTCTAAAATAAGGAGAGGCTTTATTGAACATAAACTAGAGCAAAATGCACTCATCTTTTTATTCTATTATGTTTATTTAAGCTAAGAATAATGCATAAAAATCCTCGAAATATCAATCAGGGGTACTCAAACAGGAACAATACAGACTATGGCACAGTAAAATGTAGTCAGAGAAAATGGTGGTTAAAATGATAATTAATAGACAAAGTTAGTACAGTCCATCTAAAGAAACTTTTTTTAAAAAAAAATAGTTTCATTTGATGTTATGATGGTTGTTCCATAAGCAATGTCTGATGAACACAAATAATTTCTCATTCTGTAAGAGAAGAATATGAAAGTTATGAAGTGCTTTATGTGGGAAACCATCCAGGATTCCTGATAAATGAGAAATCATAAATAAATGTAGTTAAATACAGCTAGCAAATGATTTGCAATGGCAGCCACACCATTATATCCAGAGTTGAATATAAGTAGTGTGTTGGCACTGAAAGTGTTAGTATCTACTGCTACTAGTGATCAGCTAAGGATGAGGCGATACCAATTGGCTACTGGGAAAATAAAATGGTGAGCTGGTGGGGCAGAAGGGGATTAGTCTGATTGATTTGTCTGTTTCACCTCGGTAAGGCAGGTGAAGGAGGGGCAGATCTTCCAGTCATTAATGAAGGCATCGACCTGATGAGGTTTGAGTCAGGACGCTCTGTGGATCGGGAGCGGGAGTTGGTCCGCTCTAGCATAGGACGTTGCTCTGTTGATCTGGATCTTTGATATGGCTGTCTATCTGCTGCTTCACAATTCCTGTAATGTTAGTCAAAAAGCAGCTCAGATGAACTTTTCTATTAATTATAAAATATGCTGCATGATACTGGTTTGGAGCAAATCATTTTGTTATGTATATTTTGGGGGGAAGTAAATTTTCCGATAGAAATTCTTGATAACGTGCATTTTTCTTATACATGTATGATTTGACTTGCTCCATATAACTTGCTCTTGATAAATGGGCTGAAATGTTTCCAATGTCTCAGCAATGACTATCCATGCAATAGTCTGTTTCCTGACATTAAAATGTTGTTTTGTGTCAATTAATATATCAACCTGGGAAGAAAAGACTAGCTGACATAATATTAAGTCTCACTAAAGCTAAGGACTCATTTAATTGTGCAGTTTAATTTTAATTGTGTAGATTAACTTTGCATTATTCCTCATATTAGTAGGGCTTTTTTTAGATTGCATTATCCCTAGAGGTAGCACTCTTGTTTGTAGGAAACTCAACATTTAGGATGTTATAATTATCATGTAGCACTGTTAATTATTACTAAACTCAGAATGTCTGTTAAAATATAGAGCGGACGATAGTGATGGATTCATAGGTGGTGCTCAGACTGTAATCAAATAAAAACTGCACATTAGTACTTGCAGAGGTTCCAACAACTAGAAAAAGTTTGGATTGTAATTAAAAAAAAAAATCTCCTAACCCACAGTCTATGGAACTGTACTAAAACAGTAATGGAAAAAGTTATCATTAGAGAAGCAATGGGGAGAAATCAGACTGAGCAAAAAAGAATTTCTTGATCAAGCAGTTTGGTCTTTTACTATTAGGCAATTAATCGAGCCATTCTTTTCAGAAAATAATCAACCCCCACCTTTTCTCACATTGTAATCGGTCTGTTTGAAAGGAGTAATATTTATGAGTAACATCTGAAAATACATTAAATCAAGGCAATTTAAAAGTAAAATCCATACCCTAATGGAGCTACCTTTTAAATTCACACTCCTCCCAGCTCTCCTTGTGTAACTGAACAGCTACAGAATAAATGGAAATGTGTACCCTTCAGGACTTTTCCTTTAGCTAAGTCATGCCTTTTACAATGGAGTCAGTTAATACAGTGAGTGGCTGGATGGCAATTAAGTGTAACAAGAAGTCAAATTTTAATCGGTATCAAGAAAGAGAGAGACACACACCACAGCCTCCTTATGAAGAGTTTTATGTTAGTAACAGCATTCATTTCTAAAGAACACCGAAACAAAACATAGTGGCTAACTTTGCTGAATGGGTTTATAAAACAGTCATTACAAGCAATGCCTCTTCAGGCCTTCCATGAGGTCATCATTGGACTCCCAGAGCATACGAAGGAATTGCCACAGACAGATTCAGAATAATACCACACACCATGAACCTATATCTATAAGCTCCTAACAAGCGAACACACCACACTGAGACACATAATGGTAATTATAAGCTGAGGCACTAAAAATTGGAGAAAAAGTACAATGAGCCTGGCACAAAACCACGACAAAATTACCTCAATTCTTCTTCTATCAGCTCTGTTTCTGAATGGGAAGCTTCATCAGCAAAAACATCCACTGTCTCGCTTCTTTTACATTGTTGATAGACAAAGAAACAGAACCTTAGCTTTAATATGAATGCTTTTTGGTTTATGTAACTGTTTAAGAGAGCTTTCAGTGCTATAGAAGGTGAGAAAAGTGTCGGCCACCTACACGATGGTTAAAAAAATGACCATGGAATACATTCTTTGACTATGGAAGCAAACTTCAAGAAAAAATATTCCTAAATTCAACAAAGTTACAAAAGAGAATACGGCTAAGGTCCAGAAAACCCACCCCTATCTTGCTTACCCACATATTTAAGAAAATTAGTGAGCCCACAGAAACTTTCTTCTATGGGTCTGTCAGACACACATAGCTAGAATATCCTTTCTCTTGTCAGTGAGTGGAGGACTGCTAGGCTATACCAGCAACAACTGGGCAACATGTGAGGGGTGTCATTTAATTTTCTATTTCTCTCTTCTTCCAACACCAAATAGGAGACATACAGAGGAACAGGTGAGTTCCACAAGATTCAGCAACCACATGATTCTCATAAACACTTCATGAGAAGTCAAGACTCTCACTTGTCACTCTTAAGGTCTCATTACGTATAAAAAGCTCTTTAGGTATAAAAAGTATTTTTAGGATCTTAGGGATCTGACCCATTTTCTTTATCAGAAGGCAGGGAGGCAATTTTACCATTAGGATTAATACTAATGGCTTGGTGTGCAGGTTTCGTATTCTGCATAGCATCATGGAGCCAGTGTAGCTAATCACTATGCTAACAGATAAAAGTTTCATATTCCATGGCTAATATAAATATTTGGTTTTCTACAATCTGCAGTTGGCATTTACTTCAAGAGGAAAAACAACCAGGAGTTTCCAGAAGTGAAAGAGAGCGTGAATTTTGGCAGTGAACATTTTGCTTTGAAGCTTTGACACTGCTGTTGTTTTGTAGACTGGAGGATTTGAAGACTAATTTAAATCCTGAGATGAAACTGAGTTGTCACCCTGAAGTTCCAGACTACATGATGCAATCCTCTTAAAAATCACCATAGCAAAGTGGACTTTCTTCCACTTGAAAGTTTCACTTTGTGGTTTTACACCATACACATATAAACAACAATTCAACAGATAGTTTTACTGTCTATTCTTCATCCTCACTTATTCTTTTGTTCTTTTAACAGTAAACACATGTAATATATGATCCCAATCTTCAGAAAAAATTGTCCCTTTTATAGAAAAACTTTCATTCCAATAAGCTGCTTGGGTATTGAAGGTCCTCCCTTACCACTGAATACAATTATGCATTAATATCACAATTCAGCCATAAGCAAGGAGAGCAAGTTAAACTGAAAACAGAAGTCCCTAATTTTTCAGATATCATTCCTAAGGACATTCTCAAAAATTATCTAGATGAAACTTTCCTTTTTTCTCATAAATTCATATCATATGAATTCCTAATTTTTAAAGGGGTAAATATGATAGTCTGAGTTAAACTATTCAACATCCATATAATATTTTAATGTGCGCTAGCACTGTTTATCTTTGCTAACAGACTTTCATTATCAAAATACAGTTAATTTAATTAAATGTCAAGTAATGACCTCCATTTAGTATTGCCTATTGTAGCATCCCTCTACCTTTGCTAAGGAAAGCATGCATAGTAGATGGTCTATTCCCTTGTCAAAGCATGCAAGTCTTGTGAGCTGACTCTCCCCTACACAGAACAAAGAGTACAGAAGTAAATCTTTGCTTCTAAGCCAAGCTGGCCTTGAGATTGAGCTCCCTGCAAGTCACTACTACATGGAAGGTCTTACAAGTATTCACAATCTAACTTTTTATTCCAAACCCATCAAATATTAGAATTAGAATCCCATAGTATTTAGGTACCACTGTAAACTCTAGTTACTACAGCACAGTATCTAACCAAAGGTGCTACCACACTGTATTTGATCTACTGATTTATCTGCATTGTTCTATATTCATAGTCTGGAATTTTCAAACCCCAGCTCTTTTCCGAATGCAGAAAATAACCATTTCTATTTTTTAATTTTTCAGATTTGTTACTTTTCTTAACAATTAAAAATAATTTTCAAAAATTATTATACTCATTGATCTAAACTTATCTATAGAGGAAGCTTTATAAAAGACGAACATTTTCCAGCAGTAAGCAATTGTAACAGCTTACAAAACAAATATAAGTTTTTTTTTTTTCCTCAGAATGACTGAAAACACTTTCTTTGAAAGGCCATGTTAATTTTTTTTTACTGTGTACAAGCTATGAGATCATGCCAATCACAATTTTAGTATTAGGTTTTTCTTGTAACAAAAAACTGAAGAAATAAAAATAGAATAGCTGTAGGATTACAGTACACTACAATTCCTCTCCTAGTGCATCTTTTTTCATCTAGAAACACCGAGCACAGAACAAGAAAAATACAACAATACACTTTCTAATTACCATAATTTCAAACTCCAGCTAATATACAAAGGCAATACCTGTCAGTGTCTGTGGATGGCTGCTGGATTTCAATCCTTGGACATGTTATTCTTCTACTAGCTATAGGAACTTTGCTGTTTAGTCACAGACACAAGATCCTCTGTTAGCATAACACAGATAAGCATGTCTACAAACAACTGAGATTTATAGTACCAAGTAAACTTAAATTTAAATCATAAATTTTGCAATGGAAAATGGGAAGGAGCTGTCAAATGTCTACATAAACTGGTGAAAGGATAACTCACCAAATCACTCATCTATACCTCTAAGGAAAGTTAATATAAAATTATATACTTCTATAGTTTTTAAAAGCCAGGAATGTAATGCTTTTAGGTCCTCTGGTTAAAAGAAAAAGAAGAAAAAAAAGGAAAAAAAAGGTATTTAAAGACTTTTGTGGTGCAGTAATATTCTATCATGATTTATATATATATGTAATACATACACATATATGCATACACTCATATGTTCTATTCACATGCACATCACCCTGTGGTATATGTGATAACTACAAGTATATCCACGTGCCACTGACAGGCATGACTAAACTGGAATACACCAGTGTCTGAGCTGCTTTTCTACCAGCTGACTCAGCTAAGCAGACAAAGCAGAGAACTCTGCTGCAATTCCGGGCGCTCTGTGCTCCACACTCCTGTGTGCACACTGCTACACCTACAGAAAGTCAGAGGCTTACGGCTTGCTTAACTATCTGCACATGGCATTGCAGTCACTTTGGTGACTCTGTTGTAGACATATCTAGTCCTGCTAACACACGGTGGCATTGTACAATAGAAAGCACAGAAATCTACACCTATAAAGATTTACTCTCCAAAATATATTTCATTGTTTATATATTTACTGGGGAATAGCAAAGCCCTGCTTTAAATAGGGAGTGAGAGCAGACAGTTTTTTCAATGTTTTTTCCAACCTAAAGTAGTTTATTATTCTACAGATGCAGTCAGAGGTTAAAAATAGTTACTACAATCAAATATCAATAAAATCAATAAGTAATGCAAATCCTGAGAAAACTAAGACTGAAATGATGTGCTGAAATATTTCATATCCTCTTTATCAGTAAAATCAGACCTAACTTATTTTGTGTATTTTTGAGGAATTAAAAAACAACTTGAATATTTGAGGGGAAAAGAGTAAAATATGTGAGCAATTTCTTCTTCATAGAAAATCTCAATATTAAACAAAAAGAAGTGGTGAACCCTTTTGATAAAGAGGCTTCTTAACTTCCAGGTGACACTATTTGCAATTGCATTCAAATGAGAGCAAACACAACAAATGAACTAATAATAATAATACTAATTTCACTTAGATAGTTAATTTTAACTAGCTTAAGAATCAGTTTCCAGTATTTTACTCAAAAGCAATTTTTAGAAACATATGAACCTTGCAGATTACCATTTCTTTACACAGAGGGGAACCAATGGCTGCAAGGAACACATGTGTTGCCCTATGTCTTACCAATTTATTTAGCTTGCACCAACTTTATCAAAAAAACATTTATTCGTATTTTTATTCTGTGTTTACAACATGAAATACTTGAAGGCATTCTTTCACTACTAATTTAAAAGTCTGAGAAACTTAGATTTTTGCTATAATGTCAAATGTTCGGTGTTTTTTACATTATTGCTTTTGGTACTTGTAACTACTGTTCTAACTTTTGACAACTTTTAAACAAACCATCAATTGACACATATTAAAGAATCACACTGCAGGAACACATATCTCAGTGTTCATAAGATGACTCACTGAAGATCGTGATAAAGCTGATTAGGATTCAAAACCTGGGAATTCAAAATTCTCAGAGATGAGAACTGAAATCCTCTCCCCTTCTTTGCCTCAGGTCAGTTTTATAACTGAATATACTGCAGTGGTTCTCTCAAGATAATAATCTAAACTTCCATAAAAGTACTGGAAATATTCCAAAATATAACAGTTTCAGCTCTATATTATAAATTTATTCCACATATTTTCCCATTTCAGAACACAATATTTTACCCACTCAACTTGAATGTTATATCATAATGTATGAGCAATGACAGGAACATTCAAGGGTTTTAATGAACATGTATTTCATGACTGAAGTATAGTGGTCTATAAAAGGACGAATAGAGAAGCTTGAGAGGGAAGCAATGAGAAACAAGAATTTCCTAGTAGAGCTTGAATTTCAAATACAGTTCAGCAGAGCACTTAGATTATAGACTAATAAGGTGAAATAGTTGAATAGGCTTCAAACTAAGCATGAACTTAAATATTCTTTAGTACACTTCAGTACTAAATGAAAAATCTGAAAAGTTCTTGGTTCTTGATGTTTTTTTGTGGGATTTTTTCCCCAGATCTTAAATATAACTTTATTTCTAGATGGCACATATACAAAGTTGGCTTTTTTTTCTCCAGTGACATTTTTAAACACCAATAATAATGCAGACATTTAATCACAACCAGGGCTACAATGATGCAGTTTACTGTATATAAATACTACAGTTGTGTGTTTATCCCTCTTCTTAACCTTTGTCAACAGCCCTGTAATGCTGACCTCTCTGAAGTCAATGAGATTTTTGTTACTTGATGAGCCCAGGATTCCAATCAAATCATTCCAAGAGAAGCAGAGACAGAAGACTTAACCATATTTTAAGTTCTCAAATTACAAATGAATAAAATAGCATTTAGTTTCTGTTAAAGGCATTCTCTAAATCTGTTGATCTTAGAATCTGATCCATTTCAGTAGTCTTTATTCTAATAAAGTATGTTTTATGCCTTATGGTTTACCTAAAAGTCATATTGGTTCAAAACAAATGATTTTATCGTTTATTTCTTTTTCCAAATCTTTTTGTAGCTAAATTTAAATGGGGAGATAGAGCAGTAAAATTACAAATCTATTTTTAGATATTTACATCTATTCAGTACTAATTGTAAGACAAGAGAAGTAAACTAGGACTATCTCATGTGACTATCAAAAGCAAATACAAAAGCTTTATTTACAGGAAACAGGTTTTTCAGCCTGCTTCAAATGCTGTTCATTTTCAGTATGCTTGTGCACTTTCCAGGGAGAACTAATAAGTATGGCCCTTGCTGTACACTTAAAACTGAAGAGCCAGCAAACAGTGGCACTTCAGTTGAAAAAACTGGGGAAGAAATATGGTCTCAAGTAAGTCTCTGCAGCTGCACTAATGTTGAGCCAAAAGACTCTCAAAAACCTCTCCTTTCTAGAGAACAGAGAAACTGGCATTAAAATCCTGAAGAGTTAATTCTGGTTTTTATCAGATTTTTTTTCATTTTCAAGATGTCAGTCATCATGTTCTCCCCTGTTCACATTCACAAAGGAAGTAAGTAAAAATATAGAAAATTCTTGCAAGAGCAAGAAGAAAACTAGGGGGAAGCAGTAAATTAAAAGAACTAATAGCAAGGAAAATTTGTGTGCTCTCTTGATCAGAAGGCAGCTACAACTAGGAAGCACTAAAGATTATAAGGCACAGAGCACTTTGCATGGGTTATGCATCAATCACACAGGAAGATAGGTTAGACAGCTTGAACTGGGATTATTTCTAAAAGTAAAAAGTATTAGGTCTCAAAGACACATTCCCCAACACTGTGAATGTAGGCAGGTATTATCATTAAAAACCCCTTTTTCGTTAAAGCAGCCCAGAACAGTGAGAACAAGTTTCAAAAATAGTTCAAACACAATGTTCTTTTTCTATTTGCAACTGAATAAAATAGTTCAATCTTGGGAAAAAAGACTAGAACATAAGTGCCTTAGTTCTGAGTCAAGAAAGACATCAAGAAAAATACATTTATTAGGAATAACTTTGGTACAATTACAAATGAACTCTTATTATAAAGATTTAAAATACATTTTAGCTTTATCTATAACACTACACTCTTTACTTACCCATATTTTTCAGCTGAACCATTGACTACATGATCTGCCCATGAACTTGCACCATTGTACCACCTTTACAATGCAGTTAAAATAAAGAAATGTTATAAAGAAACAAATGTATTATTAATAGTACTCTAATTTATATGACATGACCACTTCTCAACAAAATAGGAAAATTTCCAAGTATTTCCAAATAATTTTGCACATTTCATATTTTCTCTCAGGTAAGAAGAAAATCATCTTTTTCAAAGCTAAACACCATGAAAATTATGGTTTTTTTTTCCTGATATAACTATTAGATTTCGCCTCTAGTTTTCTCAGTAGTTTAGCCATGAATTTCAGTTCCTTAAATGCAAATTGATACCTCATCTTTTCCTACATAAAAGTCTTCATGTTTTCAATGGTTATTCAGTTTGTGGAATAATTAAAAGTAATTATGGAGATATAACACTTGCAAAAATAACACTAAATGCATGAATAGTTTAAAATATTGCTTTTTAACTTCAAATATATGAAATTTTCAATTTTTATAGGGTAGTTTTTTCTTTATAGCTATTTAAGAAGCAGATGAAAACTCACTTTAATCAGATAAAACAGTGACAACTAATTAAATTTTATACTTGTATTATTCTTCCAGCTACTGAACATGGGCTACTGAAACACTTGCAGCATCATTTCAGCAAATCAGTTGAAAACAACATAAAATACATGTAGAAGTATTAAGTAGAGCCACTGAGAAAGAAAACAATGGGACAAAAAAAAAAAAAAAAAAAGGTTGGTTTAAGAAATCAGGTGATAAACTGTTTATGTGCAACTACTCCAGAATATTAAAAATAGATACAAATCATCCAGCATTTGGTTAAGGAGTTTCAACTGGATTGCTGGAATTCTGTACTTTCAGGATCTTGTTAGGGTAAAGCCTTGGAGCTCCTATGCTTTCACTATTCAGTGATTTTCACAACAGTGAGTGAAAAGCAAGGCAGGGACTATCAGAAAATATCAAGGGAAGACCATATTATAAACTTGGATAAAAATATTCCTTTATCTGTACTGAAAATCCTAGCCAAAGGCTGCAGGATGAACTTCTTACGGCTTTAATACACTGATACAAAAGTTGTCATGGATCTGTTCCTGGGAATCACAGTAGTATTTTTTGCATGACTCCATTTTTTAACAAACTTCTCATATTCAGAATCTGAGGTTTTACAATATGTTTACAAACTTAATAATGCCACATCTCCTGATCTTTATGCTGAGGGAAGAACGTGCAATATTTGTGAGTGTCAATCAGCTGCCCTGGGTTCTTCTACATCAAATTGGATGGTAAGGGGAATGGGGAATGGCTTTTTATTTAAATTTTTTTTGGCATGGTTTGTAGCCAGATCAATGATTGGACAAAATTCACTTTAGTTTAACCGAGTTTAGTTTTAGATTTGATTTAGATTTAGTTCAATCTAAATTAGAGCACAGCTGGAGAATGACAGATATATCTTTACACTCTCCCTGATCATCCGTATCCTCAAAAGGAAAGCCAGGTTCAGCAATTAGCCAGTATTTAAAGTAAGACTTTTTGGTAAAAGTACTTTATTGCAGACACCAAAAACACATAAAATATGATTTTAAAATGGCAGTGCACTTTATTTTTGCTTAAATATTACTGTATTTATTCATAATAATCAAATAAAAACAAAATTTCTCGCTATTAAGAAATAATCTCTGCTTTACCTACTTCCATACTGTAGACAAAAATCAGACATTGACTTAAAAATGGACAGAGAATATAAAACATCCAACTGTACAAGGGAGAGGAATACTGATTTGCTCCTTTTTTCAGGTTTTCTTTTTTTTGGACTTTGCCTAGCTCTTCAAACATGGAAGGCATGATCAAATAACTATTTCCAGAGGTGCTTCAAAACTTTACAGATGACACATCAGATTTTAGTTGTATTATGTATATCAAAATTCAGGGACAACCATAGTACTTTGGGTCCTAGCACACCAAACACCCAAAATCAGTTTGAAGGAATTTGATTAGTCCTTTTTTAAGTCAATATGAGCAATAACATGTTAAAAGCTGAGCATCTTCTTAAGTGACTCAGGTTATTGAAAGAACGAAATTAAGGATTCTAAATTGTCCTATAATCACTCCCAGTGACTGGAAAGGTCAGCCATTAGAATTATGGTGCAGTTAAGTGGAGGAAAAACCTTCAGCTGTACCTAAGCTCCTCTGTACTATTCAGTTTTCCTCCGACTTCTAATGAATAAAAAATTTTTCAAGTTAAGAATTATGCTTTAAAAAATCCAAAGTCGTATTAATAAAGGCCTAAAAGAAAAGAAGGTACCTAAAACTATGGAAATTAGTTTTTCTGTATTTAGAGAAATATGGCATAAAGTGCACTGTAAATTTAAATATCATTAGTCTTGGCCAATTAGAAATTTTAGACTACACTTCATAAAAAATGTATTACTCAGCTTTATCTATTTTTACTATATAAATTAAAATACCTTTCAGGAGTATAGGCTGTGTCATCATAATATGAAATAGGCACTCTTCTCTCCTGTCTAGTCCTCCTGAATATGGAATAAACAGCACAGATATTTCAGACATTTTAAAGGGTCCTTCATTATGTTTTCCTTTACTGTATTATTAAGATATGATGAAAATGAAGCACATTTATCTACAGTTCAGCAGGATATTCTGAACATACATTTTCATATATATATGTGTTAAGGTCATACTTCAAATTATACTCAGAACTTATTAAAAATATATTAAGAACACCTGATCAATGCACACATAGGAGTAAAAAGTTACATTGACACTTGCTCAGTACTTGATCAAATAAGAAAATTCACCAAAACTAGGATGTGGATATTAGAAAGTTTCTGACTGGTAAAATGGAAGGCAGGTAAAAAAAAACGAAGCAAAATCTTGTTTTCTGAAGTGAAACAACAGAAATTCTGCCTGTATAAGTCTACGGGATTCTGAATTGGAGGATATAAATAAAAGCATAAATAAAGCTCAACACACCCAGCCATGATGTCTTGTGTATGTTCTACCTGTGTATCTACAGCAATGTGAACTGATACAGGTAGTGCTGCTGTGCTGACTATCACATTAAAGAGTCAAGGAAATTTGGAACAGAGTATTGGTGAGGCCACCCCTGGAGTGCTGTGTCCAGCTCTGGGCCCCTCAGTTCAGGAAGGATATTGAGGTGCTGGAGCGGGTCCAGAGAAGAGCAACCAGGCTGGTGAAGGGACTTGAGCACAAGTCCTATGAGGAGAGGCTGAGGGAGCTGGGGTTGTTTAGTCTGGAGAAGAGGAGGCTCAGGGGTGACCTCATCACTCTCTACAACTACCTGAGAGGAGATTCTAGCCAGGTGGGGGGCCGTCTCTTCTCCCAGGCAGGTTTCAGTAAGAGAAGAGGGCATGGTCTCAAGCTCTGCCAGGGGAGGTTTAAGTTGGATATTAGGAAGAAATTCTTTACAGAGACGGTAATCATGCATTGGAATGGGCTGCCCAGAGAGGTCGTGGATTCTCCATCCCTTGAGGTGTTTAAGAAGAGACTGGATGTGGCACTTAGTGCCATAGTCCAGTACCTGGTGGTAGTGGATAAGGGCTGGACTTGATCTCAGAGGTCCTTTCCAACTCATCTTATTCTATGATTCTATGATTCTACTGAGCAGCAGGATGTTCTTGAGAAAACCCCAAGTCAAAAGGACACTGAAGTCACTGAAGATCCTTGTGTGCCTGTTGTCTTCCTTAGGGACATGTTGAAATAAGTATCTCGTCAATGCTGCTTCCATTACTTTTGGGAGGAAAAGAGGTGGACTTCTTCAAAAGGAGGGAAATATCAGAAAGACAAAATGATGAATTTCACAGCCTATGAATGACCTCAGAAATTAAGGTTTTTGATAATTTAAATGTGGCCTAGAACTAATGATCTAAGGATTATCATATCTGATAAACAGTAACTGAAACACACTTCAGCAGAGAAGAGATGAAAGAGAAACAAGTAGTTGCTCTGTGGAGGCAAAAAAAAAAAAAAAAAAAAAAAAAAAAAATTAAAAAAAAAAAAAAAAAAAAAAAAAAAAAAAAAAAAAAAAAAAAAAAAAGAAGAAAAAATTTCTAGAAGAAATCACAAGACTTAATGGGCTGGCCGTGAATGAATACAAGATAGGCAATGAAAAGAGCCATGAATAACAAAGAAGGCAAGTAATTTTAACTAATGTATCTATATATATGTGCCTGCAGGACACCCACACTGGTGGATTCACAGTGACATAAGATTAAAAACTCTGTCCTAGATGAGTGACTATTCCCTGAATGCTGGACTGTACAGAACAATGTTCACTATGTTAATGAATAGTGGAAACTGGAAAGTTATTTCATATGCTTAATAAAGACAGGAAGAGAGGTCATTGCTTGATATCAACAAGACATTGACTAAGCAGATGGAACTAAGAAGACAGGAGTGATGCCCGTGACCTACAAAATAACGTATTTTAGAGTAAGCATTGAACTGGGGCAAAATGTAAAGATAAATGAGGAAATATTGTACAAAAGGTAAATTTTCATATATTTCCAATAAAAATAATGAAGAGGAAAATAGTGTTTTTTTCAATATATCAGGGGAAACTGGATAAAGTTTATGCTATAATAGTCCTTAAATCGCTGTCAGAATACAGAAAGACAAAAAGGATGAAAAACTAGGAATGTGACTGCAGCTGTGAGGTGCTCAGAGGAGTTCATATCTGGTAAGATGACTCAAGTAACTTGAACACTTATGTTACCCCAGGCAACCTGGATTCAACAGGATCGTGGAATCCAGGATCAGTTCCTAGGCACAAGGAATCTCAAGATACTGTTTAAACAGTGAGCTAGAAATATTCCACTTCATGTCAGATTTTCCTTTCCGATCTCAGGAGGAATTATCTTTAATAACCTTCTGTTCAATAAAGACCTGGAAAAGATTTACTCCATCTCTCTGCTTAAATCCCAGCTTTTTCATATTTATGCAGTACTGTAACTTTTGCCCTTTATTTTCATTGATTTTACTGTATGTTTGAGAGATTAATTTGTGTAGAAAAAAACATTAAAATTTACACATCAAGATCCTCAAAATAAGACAATTTGAGAATAGCTCCAAGTGTCACTAGTGTCTGAACAGACACAGACATAAGCAACAATCTGAAATAGGTTCAGATAAACTAGTGCAAATATACTCATATATCTAAGGCAAAAAATTTATATGAATGTAATTAGTTATTGAAATAGTATACATATGAGCACATTTCATCATACATTTTCAGAAAACAAACCAAAAATCCCTCCCCTTATCAAAGTTTCTACGTGTTGACTGAACTATTTACAAAAAACCAGCATAATTTCAAAACAAATTTTTATCTGAGTTCTAAACATTATAGTGTCTAATATACTATACCCTCTGGAGAATTTTTAAAAAGCAGTATTTCTTTGGAAGGAATTTTCAGATCCTTTTTTTGTTTCTGCATCCCAAAGTAATTTTACATTTACTAAAAATATGGTTATATATGATCTGAATCCTGAGTAAAACTTAATGAACTTCTCAGAGGAACTCATACCCAGAGGGCAGACATGAAGTTAATATAGAAAGAGTTCTTTACTTCTTGCTTTGGAAGTTTTTACATGGTCCCTCTTTTAAAGCAATACTCGTATCAACCTTTATAACTGATCTGAAGCCACTACTTCCTTTTTATTGGCTCATAATTTATCAGATTGGTATCCTTATGTCTATTCACTGACAACTATGTAGGCTTTTTCCTGGTCTGCAATATTTCTGAAAATATCTTAATCAGAGAATTGCATCAGCACCTTTAAAAAGCCGCTGAATTTCAAGTGGATAATTATTTCAAAGAAATTGTTATGGGCTCAACTTCTTTCTGTCATATATTTCATGTATAAATAGGAACTACAATGTTCTGCAATCACACAGGTATTGTGAATGTATACAAGTACTCCTATATTAGAGAATATGCAGTATACCAATGCATACAACATAAGCTTACATAAGCATAAACTTTTATTTTTCACTCTGTTTTTCAGTTAAGCAAAGTATAAGATTTCAAGAAGACACTATTTCCATGTACTTTAAAGTAGATAAGCTTTTCCTTATTATTTCAAAGAGAATAATAAATGCTATAAGCACTCTGGAAAATTCCAGCAAAAATAAGAGTTTTAAAAGACACAGGCATATAATAACCATATAACCTAATTTATGAAACTGCCTTCTATAAAGCTATTCAGCATCTCTTGGGATTTACCCACAGCCCTGAGTACACAGTTTTATATGATACATACTCAGAGTATTACAAAACATCTTCACAGTATGTGTTTCTCACTTAAAACACAGATCACCTCCTCAGTTTGGAAATCAAATATGGTACTGTCAGTGTGGCAGAACTAACAATGTACTCCACATCAATTGTACCTCTCAAGATCATAGTAAGCACCCTCAGAGTAGGTACGGCACATCTTATGGGAGCGGAGTAATCTGATTGCATCTTCACAAAATAGAGGATACATTGTGTGATCCTGGCTGCCAAAACATAATGGGTGAACACAATGAAAAGCAACCAAAAGATGAAATGATAACAAAACAACATGAAAAGCAAGTAATGTCAGCAACAGAACAAAACACTCAAAAAAACCCAGAGCTGAAACATTGGTGAATTTTGCAAAACTACTTTTAAAAATTAAAGTGTATTAGCTCATAGCTATTAACAGCTACAAGACTATGAGAAAGGTATCACACTCCAGTTTTATCACAACGTTTAACAGAGACATACATGTTGAAATTCTGTATATTAAAATCACACAATTAGTAGGCATTAGTGTTTGCTGATTTCAATAATTTCCTTTATTTACTTTGTAAAAGTCATAAGAGTGATGTAAATAAAGCATTGTTTTCATGGACTCCCAATTATAGACTATTGGCAGAGAAAAAATATTCAAGTGAAACATATGAAGAATGGCCAATTGTTTGTGTAGTCACTGTGCTGAGAAAGCTAATGCTGACACTAACTCTACACTTCTAAGTTTTCTATCATTACACACAGACTAATAAAAACAGAAGTGGATATGTAGGTACATAGAAGTACATGCATTATCCACACATAGTCACACAGAGGAAAACATATACCTGACATCTCTGTAATGGTGATCTGTGGACTGGGTGTACCGGGAACGAGGTAAAGTAACATAATGACTGAGTTGATGGGCAGAAAGAAAAACACAGATAGAAAAACACAGAAAGAAAAACAATGAGATGGAGAAGGAATGATACACATCACAAAACTGAAAATATTAAAATCTGGGAATACAGGAGCTACAAAAGTATGGTTTAAGAGCACTGAATTTATTAACAAAATAATATGATATACAGTTCTAAAGGTAAAATTATCTAGATGATTCACACATTTATTCTGAGAAGCCAGTGGGAGACTATGGATCAAGCAAATAGCTAAAATTTGGGATTTTCTACATTATTTCAGTTAGGAACTCAAGAAGTCAGATTGCCTGTTCCCGTCTTTGAAGGCAGTTATAACTTTAGTATGAATAATATCTTTGGAAGACATTTATCTGGTCTGTCTGAAATGCTATTACCCTTGGGAAATCTGTCTCCACATAGCTATCTCCAGAGCTTTCCCATTTCTAAGTGTAAGTTCTCCTAATACTGATCAACTGTGATAAAAAGCAAATTTAGATTAAAGTCTTTCATTATTTAAATAACTAATGAAGAGATATAACATCATTAACAGAATTTGCCAAAAAAACCCAAAATACATGCATTTCAAAATAATAAAGCCAAGGTATTTATATTTTGTTTGTATTTTGAAAATATGACTAAATTTAAATATTTTAAATATATTTGTTAGAGCACTCAATATTTTCTAATTACCAAAAATACAAGATTGTTACTTCTCTTTTAATATATGCACATGATACAGGGGAAAAGGGGTTGGAAAATAGCAGGGTTTACCACTGACAAGGAATTATTGGAATGCAAAGTTGCTGATCTACAGCTCCACTGAAGCTGGGATATTTCAAAGGAATGTCTAATCACGACAGTCCACTTTGGGAGTGCAAACTGATTTCACAATAAACATGGAAAACCTCATGTTTATCCTCCATTTTTATTTCTCATACCTTAATTTGCATATAATTAATGATTTTCTAGTAATCACATTTTTACAGGTATTACCCACACTTATTATATTTGCCTCTTTTGCATAAGGATAAAATATACCATCAGTCACATGTAAATTTTCCTTATAAGCATATTAGGTGAATTATATATAGTACAAGAGATCTTTGTGTTCACTTCTTGTCAATAAATGCAAAAGCAGAGTCACCACTATAAAAGACTTCTAACTTAAATCCCTGATTATGCAATTTAAACTTTGCAGCTTATTACAAGAATGAAGAGCCATACACAATTCAGCAGGGCCAAATTTGACATGGTACACTGAAAATTTGAAGAAGGACTAACAATTAAGAAAATAATCATAGAGCTTAGACTGCAGGCTGCAAAAAGCTATTAGTGTTTTTAAACTAATGCACAGACCTAAGTACCAAAAGCAGTCTCCCCATAACAGCCTGGCAGTCAGCAAGTTGCCAAGAAACATGGAAAAAAAATTCCACCGTGTTCTCAATATTTTCTTAAGAATTTATGCACACCCACAAGAACAATCAAGTAAAAATGTAGGAGTCTATGCCACAGCAGCTGTGATATGTAAGATGATGGAGAACAACTGAATACCAGCTTATTCTTTCTGCTACATGGTGACATGCCCAGGCTACATCCATATGAATATGCCTTTAAGTGATTCAGATGCAACCCTGGAATTAACACCACAATACTCTAGCAAATATTAAATTAGTATTAATAATCAATTAAGTGCTTCCAGATGGTAGATGACATTTTAATTTTAACAATTCACTTTCACTTTTATGTTTCCAGTGATAAATCTACTTGGCAGTCTTTGAAAAATGTAAGACATCAATAAATACAATATATTCACCCATTTTTAAAAAGCAATTCTTTAAACGAAACTAGGACTTCAGGCAGAACATGTTGCAGAACACGAATTTCATGGGAATGCAATTGCTATTTGCAAGTAAATTATTTGCTGTCTGTATGAAGGAAAACCCCAGACTGTTCTCTTCATGTATGTGAACGAAACACCATCAGTTAATGTTGCTTACGATTTCAGTCCTAACTACTTTTCATATTGCCACCAAACTATGTTAATTGCCCAAGATCCGTTATCAAGTTTCATTCTAGTACTTTTAGAAACTCAGAACTCCATGTTCTTATCAAGTACTGAGACTTCTGTTTGTGAGGCAGGCAGTTCAACTTTGCCTTGTTTGTTTTTTTTTTAAATTCAATCAGGTTTACAGAATCAGAGTATGCCAGCATTTGGAGACAACCACTTATACAGTTTAATATGTAATAACTTTTAACAAGCTTAAAATATGCTTTCTCCTCAGAACTCTGCTTGTGTATACAGAGAAGTGAGGTAAGCTTTAGCTTACCTTATCATGACCTTATCATCTGGCATTACCAGCTATTCATACTTTTCTCTATTTTTCAGAGCCTATGTTAACCATGTTATCTAAGTTTTAATAAAATAATAGAATCATTAAGGTTGGAAAAGACAAGCAAGATCAAGTCTAACCTTTGATCAAACAGCACCATGCCCACTAAACTATACTGCAAAGTGCTATGTGTACTCATATTCTGGACACTTTCAGGGATGGTGACTCCACCACTTCTCTGGGGAGTCTGTTGCAATGCCAGTCACCCTTTCAGTGAAGAATATCCTAATATCCAACCCAAACCTCCTCAGCACAACTTGAGATGATTTCCCCTTGTCCTCTTACTAGTTGTCTGGCATTGCCAAGCCCCACCTCACCCCAGTCTCCTATCAGGTAGTTGTAGATAATAGATAATAACTCACTATAAAATATTCTTACAAGTGTAGATAAAAAGATTACGTCTATCTGACTCGATTAAGAAGAAACAAACAGTTCTATACATGAATTAACATAGTGACTTTAACTAGAGTACAAGGCATTCATCATAAATCAAGAATATATAGCTTAACAACGTTTGTGCATTTCCATATAGTCTCTAGCAATGAAACATTTTAAGTATAGAGATATTATTCATGTAAGCATGTGTCTCTGTCTGAAAATTGTTTCTACTAAAGTACAGTAATATTTTCCATAAAATATGCATATTTCCTTGTGTGAAAGACAGACTGACTGACGTGACATAGGTCAAAACATGTTACTATGCACAGTATGAGGCAGCATATTTTCTGGAGCTTTATGTATTTCAAAATGCAGAGTAAGATGCTTAAATGCCATCTTTCTTCTGAGCATCTAGCCAGTATTAAACTAGTTGTTTCTTTATTATTAATACTTTGTGTATTTAAGTTAAAATAAATTCCTTTTTCTTTTACAGATATGTCAACAACATCAAAAATGCCTATGACTTACCTAATTCTCAGTGTCCTAAACTGCAATATACACCATTTTCATTTGGGTAATACCCAGTGTAAAATACTTAAAATCATAAAGTAGACATATCATAATATGGTAAAAGCATTAAGCTTCACAACACCTACATGCAATAGAACTTCAGTAACGTTCCAGAGCTGCATCTAAAATACATGTCTTTTAAGCTGTTAATAAAAATCATGATCTAATATGCTCATCTAGATGGGAATATTCAGAAGACCATAGAGACAAAGTTTAGATATGTCAGATTTTTAATATAAGAACTACAAGATACTTTTTTTTTTTTGTAGCTTTGATTTAGATTTCTATCCTTTTACCACACATTCCTGACTTGCTACATGACAGTAATCAATGGCAGAAGTATGTCAAATGACAGTATGGCAAAATAAACATACCAGCCTGCAGATAGCATGGACAGAAAATGTGCAGCAACAACTCATTTCATTTATATTAAAATAATGAACTTAGTCTAAAAAGGCAGCACTCTAGGCTTGCAATGGGAACATTACTGTACATTCACCCCAAACCTCTGCCACACCCCTGTGTGAGGTGAAAACAGATTTCCACTGTTCTGACAAGATTCCAGGCATAATAGGCAAACAGAGTAACTTTCCATTTTTTAAAGTGAACAGAAAAGGAATTAAATTTTTCTGACACTGCTCACCTATTTGTCCATTTCCTTACAGATTCATTAAAATTCAATGAACCATGAGGGTAAGAAAACAGAAATCACAGATACACTAACAGATTAGATTACCTAATTGGAATTACTTAGTATTCAGAAATAGACTTGGCATATCAGAACAGTCTTGAGGAGCGCACTTGAAAACACACACACACACACACAGGGTGCCTCACTTGAGCCTCATGGAATAAATACCTTTCTGTTCTTACTATACAAGGGAAGTTTGACCTGTTGTCTACTGCTTTGGATATTTTATTCAATAGTAAAGCTGAGGCATTTAGAAGGTAATCTATCCCTTTCAATTTTCATTCTCTGTGAGCATTTGATTGACATTCCAGCTTCCCTACTAGAGTGAGAAACTATTTGCCTCCCAAGTGTTTCTGTGGAGAGGATGAAGTACTGGAGCACTATTACTTCCTGACAATCTTGTGCTTATTGGAATATCCATAAATAATTCTGAATGAAAAAAACCGACTTTCTGTACCACTGTTAGAGCCTGCATGAATGAAACTCAGTTGACACAAGAAGTTTCTCTCATCCTGTTACTGTTTATTCCAATAGTAAGCTTTCTCCTGTGTATTATCTGATTGTAATTAAAGTAATATATCGTATCATTGGCAACAGTATTATCCTCTATTTTTAGAAACACTCTTTTATACTTTTTCAACTGAAATAGCTATATGAATTACAAGTATAAAACTGTTGAAATTGTTTAAAAAATGAATATAATTTTTTAATGGTATGAATTTGCCTTTAACCAAACACTCCCAAACTTCTCAAGGCACAATTTTCCAAAAAACTAGCAATGTGATAAAATGGGAATTAGCTTAATCAGACTGCAGAGTGAAAAATGGGTAGTTCTCTGGATTAGTTGGAAATTTAGGGGGAAAAAGCCATTGAAAGTGGTAGAAGGGAAAAGAGAGAGCGGTGGCATATGAAATTTAGGGAAAGCACTGTGGGAAGGAATGAAGTAAAAAACTGGGATCAAATTAGCTGGGAGGTTGAGCACAGAATTGCTCAAGGGAAGAGGAGCTTAGAACTAATAAAATGATGTGGCTTCAGGTAAAAGGTGTACTATACTTCCTATTAGCAACTTAGTCATTTCAAGAATGGAAAGCAACTATTACAATTAGTTACTCTTTCCAAAGAAGTGAGTCCAGTGATATTGTCCTAAAAGTTTATATTCTCCTAAAAGTTTATATTCTCATCTGAATAAAGCAGGAGTTAATGTGCTCTGTGGTAGAATACTTTCCATGTCTTTTCATAAACACCTGGCAAATCACACCTAAAAAGTATGTAAATAAAATGTGAAGTAAAGCTCTTAACCTTTAGAAAACAGCAAAAGAATAAAGCACTGGTTATGTAATTTCCCCTGGTACATTTCATAGAAAAGATTAACAGGATAGTTTTATTTAATACTTTGGGGTTTAAAAAGGAAAAAAACAGATTTTCCTTACTTATAGACATAAACAATTTTCCCACCAATAATGGTATGGATGCTCTTTGTTACATCAATTGTATAGAATTTCCTTCTAATCTTTTGGATAGATAAATCCTAGAAAAATTCCAATGGATTGCAACTGGCAGTTTGAAGACTTGAGCTGTGAAACAATAGAAATTATCAGCAGAGAATTTGTGAGCTGACAAATATTCAGTCAAGATGACTTTGAATAAGTCAGAATCACATTATCACAGTGCTCCCCATACTGTATTTTAAGCCCTTGCACCAAAGGGAGCAACTAAAGTCTTTTATCAGAACTGCAGTAACACTGAAGTCTTTTATCAGAACCGCATTATTTTTAACAGGGGAATCTTGTTTGTGCATTTCATCCTGAGGAATGTGTCTATGACTTTTTGTTGTTGTTTTTGTTTAATTTAACACAAAGGTTCTGAATCGTGAGTCCTTACAGATGAAGCTACATTTGAAAGAGTGCACTTCTCTTGCCACCTTCCTACTCCACATCCCTCTGTAGGAGATAACCATTCTTCAGCACTCAAGGAGGCACAAGGGTGGTGGGTGGTGCAGCTCATTGTGCAGCTTAACGGTGATTGGAAAGGAGAAGAAGAACTTTAGGAAACATTTCAATTATTGAGATTCAAGTTGATGCAAATGTTTTATAACATAAGTAAATTTTCAGTCATGTATTTCTTATACTTTACTGAGTATTTGAAGAAGCAAAACAATGACATTGCATGGCCACATGTGGGTATGTACCCACATGACACATGGAATCAAAACCTGAAAATATTATCCCAGAACTTTCACAAAAAAACATCAGGTACTCTTTAAACTTTGCAATATCTTTGTACCTGTAGTGTACACTTAAATGAATTTACACTAAAATATTAGGTAAATAATAAATAAATGACTACTTAATTACATATTATTCAGCTGTGCTGAATTTAATAAAGACTGTGAAAAAATTAATCTGATCTTTTCAGTTTTTATGGTGCAACGTCTCAAAAACTCTTTTCCTACTTTGACCTAATCTGGCACCTACCTAATAACAACAGTGGATTAGGAGCCTGTTACTCACAGATAAAGCGACTGCACAGTGTAAGACAACATTTAGAAAGGTAGAATTTATATTACTCTTGCCCACATTTAATTTTCAGTTGAATTATAGATGCAGGTAATTAAATAGTATTTTAGCTAACATGTAGCAGACTCACTGGTTTAAATATAGTAAACAGGTTGTTTTAGCATATATTTTGACATATACTTTATGTTAAAAAAAAGGACCCTCTTTCAATAGCATGAAACAAAGTGTTCAAATTTGAGAATGAAATCTCCTCTCAGTAATAGTGGTGAGAAAATCTTGTTAGTCCCAGCACACCCAGATAACATCTTTGAAAGGATTTAAAGGTAATGGAGAATATTTCTTTAAATAATCATGCCTATGATCACCCCCTTATTTTAAAATGACAGATAATAACTTTCGTGCTTTCAAATGGAAAGTGTGCAACAGCTTTGATGAAGAGATAGTGGACTCAATTTAATTTGCCTTTTCTCTTGTTTTCTCCTAAGTGCCTAGTAGAAAAACCTCTATCCTTTAGGCATTCTCTGAATGCTTACTATATATATGCTAAATTCACCATAAGAAATTCCATGACTCTAGGAGAGCCTATTTAGGATAAAGACTATACTTAAATTAATAGTTGTTAAATAGTATCTAAGCTTGTTAGTGCTGTGGGCCTGAGTACAATTTCTTTACCGTCTTGAGGTTTGTTGTTAACTGCTGATAGAACTTTCAGAAAGAAATACATAGACCTATACTAAGATTCTCACATTTTTCCTCTAACTAACCTAATACTGATAGTTTAAATACTAAACTGAGGTTAAATCTACCTGCTTCCAAAATTTTCTGTATAGTTTGATTAGTTTCAGTTTCTCAAGTAACACACAGTCAGTTTTTGAGAATTTATTAAAATGTCAAACTGAAGTTTGCAAGGTTATCCCATTACAGATAAAAGATCTTATGGAACTTGAGTTTGTATTAGGTCATAAGCATTCATATTTCCTTACATTAAAAATTTAGTCTATTTCATAATAGTGTGAGTACCTGCAAAAAACCTCACATACTGAAAAAAATTAACTAGTAGATCTATACTAAATATCCAGGGAACAAGTTCACATGATTTCTCACTTTGAGTTAGCAGTATACACAGTGCAATTCTCATATTTTTGATGATATAGCAACAGATACAAATTTCAATTGTAACATTACCTTGCCAACAAAAATAAGTATACCATTTAATAGCCACATTTGACATATTTAAAGGTTTGTGTCTGAAATTGAAATTACCTCCAAAAAATTTTTTACATTGTGTCTTTCAGAGTTTTTTAAAAATATTTTTATTTTATTTTTATTTTCTTATTATTTTTTATTTTTATTATAATTAATTTTTATTTTATTTTTATTTTATATTCTTCATAAAGGAATGTTTACATTGTTACTATTCTTGAGGTCATTAAATATTTTGTATGTCGTTTCAACTAACTCCTTAGTGCCATATACCTTAGAGAACTCTATGTTGAATTATCTAGAAAAGGAAGAAAATAATTTTCTTACTAATATTCTCAGTCATACTTTAAATAAGCAACTGACCCTGTCTATAAGAAGGTACTTTTTCAAAATTGCTTTCTTGCAAACAGCTTCAAGGGATAAGTGGACCATGGAAACAAGAAAACCATCAGAGCTGTGGGAAAGCAAAATGTGATTTCTTTTCAGAGCCAAGTGGGGATGACAAGAGATTATAAACCTAAACAAAAGTTAGATTTTCCAGTTCTCCAAACTGCCTGCAGTCCCAGCAGTTTTCAGGATCAGCACCATTAAAGAGCTACTTTAGAGACACCACTAGGTTTTTATTCTGTAACAGAGACAGTATCACAAGTATTCTCTAACAAAATTTTATGTCTAATAATCTTTCCATTCATAAAACCACTGTCCAACTAACAATGAATATAAAACATGACAAAGTTTGGGGACAGTCTTTTCCTGTTCTCTTCAGTGTTGCCTAAAACTAATGTGTTTCAGAGACTGTATGTTGCAATAGAGTCATAGCTGGTCAGCAATTTGATTACCCAGGCAACAACTCACCATATACGAAGAGGAGAACTTCTCTGTGTGTTTTGGAAAACACAGACAACAGACAACAATCTCTGAAGGTGTGTTCAGAGATTCAGAGCACACCTAACAAGCCAGTACCTAATAATCCAGAATGGTCATGTGAAAACTGAATAATCTCATCACCAGCAAATTTCTGACATTGTTTTTCTAACAAATTCTAGAAATGCCAATTTTTTTTCTCTAAATCAAGTCAGTCCAATTGGGATTATTTGATTGAAATGATGGGGAAAGATTGTGGTACTGTACTTCAAGCAAACTTTCACTGCTATGCATCCATCTGTGAGGCAGCAAGCAAACTTGCACAGTGAACAAACCCAGCAGCGTTCCATAAGACATATGCAGGCTCTGAGGACAAGTTTAGATCCTATTTCAGGGATGATTGCTCTAAAAATCAACATAGTACGATATCAAATGCATTCTGAAATGTTCTTTTAAGGAAAGAGCTCAGAATCTTCAAGTTATTGCCTTCTGTATGAAAATCAGATAGTCTCATGAGTCAATTAAATAGGTTGTATTTACCATAAGTTAAATAGAAATATTAAATAATTTATCATAAAAAAGAGGTTAATTTATGATCTACCATACTTGTAAGGAATACAATCAGTATCTGGGATGATAATATTTGATTGTTTTTTCAATATATTTATTTTTTGCTCATTTGATCTTTTGTTTTGACAAATAAAATTAAAAATCACTGGAAAAGATTTATTTTTTTTAATTTCCTTTTTTTAAAGTTACCAAAATAGAAATAATTAATTATTATTTTTTCTTTTGAAATAAGAAAACTATTATAATTTTCTGAAGAATATTGTCTTGCATTCCATATAATCATTGACCACCACATCACTGTACTTTTAAGAAATATTAACTTTTTCTGTTCAATATGTTTCTCTAAAATACACTGAAATTCTTTGTATTATGGTTAGATACCCCAATTATGTGCTTTGATATCACTTGAGGAATAACCTCTAATGTGAATCTGTAAAAGTATTAACTCTAAATATTAGTCATATATCACTCAGGATTACAAAATATATCTATATTACTCCTTGCTATATGCAACTGTGAAATGAGACAATATCTAGCAATCACGTCTCTCATTATAAAGTGGAGGTTTTCAGCTTGGTGCATAAGAAGCTGGAAGATATTAAAAATTAAAGGTAAGAAATGCTTTCTGTTTTGATTTTCTGACCTGAAGACAATGAGGTGGAAAGGATCAATAATTTTTTTAACGTCACAAATTAATTACCACAATTAATTCAACAAAATTAACTACATTATTCAATTATTGCTGCTTTTTTTTTTTTTTTTTTATACAGCATTAAAATTCACAGAGCTTGACAAAGCTCTGCTCACTTTTGGGGAAGTTCCATTAGGCAAAACATTAGCAACGTTAGGCACAGTCAGAGATGCCTCTAAACACAAAGCCCCTGAATTCATACATGTTGCCCTAACCTTTTTCTTTTTTTTTATTTTTCTTAAATAAAGTAGCTCAGGAATTTGAGCAAAGGCAAACACAGAACACAGTACTAGAATATACTTTTGTTACACTTGTGAAGTGCAATGTATCCAATAGAAGCATTACATTAATACTGAGCTAAAATTATCTGGTTTTATACCTCTTTATTCAGTAGCAAAAATCATCAAGCCTACTGTTAGATTTCTTAAAAAGATATTCAACACAAAGCATTTTTATAAAAAATTTTATAAAATAGGAGAATTAACTATTTGTTTTTTAGATTGCACATTTTCTCATAGATTTTTTTCAAATTCCCTTTTGGCAAAGATAAATTTGACAGTGTCGTCAGCCTTATGTGCATTTTATATCGTTTAATGTATGTCATGTAACCAGCGGATAAATGGATAGGGAAATGCTAATCTCTGGGATTACATAAGTAATTTTCTATTTCCTTTATCAAGCTACCATGATGAAGTAACTCACATTGATAAGTGTAGGCTACAGCTGTTCCTAATTTCATGCAGATATTTACCTCTCTCTGTCGGGGGAGTAGTGGTCATCTATAACTCGGTGTCTATCCATTCGGTTCAGGGTGTTGTAATGCGCAGGGGTAGATCGAGTCCCTCGTGGTCCCTGATCCACATTCCGACTAAGGATAAAAGATATCAGATTCTGAGTTTTGAGTATGCCTGGACCATATACCCTCACTGGATTGCACAAATAATTACTCTCAAATAATTTTAGAACTCGAAAAAAATTTGCTCATTTAGAAAAAGGTGCCAAGCCCATTATAGGGACAGAGTTTTCCTCTTCTGTTTCAATATTTGCTTGTTTTGGAAATGAGAAAAGGTTAATTTCAGACAAAATTTCATTGGTCTTTCCAGACTTCTGGAATAGTTTCCTTCTAGGAGAAACATGCACTGTAAAAAATTTTTCATGAGCTCTTGATTTTGGCTATACTGTATACATCTTTATGTAAGTTACAATGGGGTCTTCTGGCTCTTACAGTTGAGTGCAGCCTGCTGAAATCATTATAATCTGAATTAAAAATAAGTGTTTGTTTTGTCCTGGAAAAATTTATTCTATAATCTCACAGAGAATCTGAAAGAGACCTAACTGTTTAATTAGAGTAAGTGGTACCCATAGTGCCGGCTTTGTTAAATAGAACCAATCACAGTTTTGTACTATTTGAGACCAAAGTTTTGCCCATTGATTGCTTTACTCAGTTCAACTATTGATACCTATTGATACACTAACTTCACTTTTTTCTGCTCTGTAAAAAATCCACAAGAATAGGAAGATAGAAGACAAGTTAACTGTAATAATTATTAGATAATTAAAATATAATTGTTTTGTATAGATTTGAAAATGACAGATTGCATGCTTCCTCCACACGAATTCAAGTTTTAGACAAATAAATTCTTCTGTCTCCTGTCTTTTACTGCTATCTGCACTAATGTGAGCCTCTGGTTTGGTTTTTGTTGCTGATGATTTTTAACACATTTAGATCCTGTGTCCTTTCTTGTCACTTTATCTGTCCTTTTGGTACCATCATACTTATCCCTTGTCATTTACCAGTTCCTGATTAGTGTTAACCTGTATGTGTATCCTTCACTGCTGCTGCCATGCTGTTGTTTTTTTCTGCAAATAAGTGCTATGAAGATGTTGCACTACACATAAGCTTTTGTCTTCAACTCCACCTCATCTGTTATAAAGCATTTCTCCACTCTGGCATTCATGAAACCAAGTATAAAGTTTATTCTGGCTAATGAACTTTATATTTGCCATATTAAGAGTATAATTCTTCTACCTTCTGCTCTAAAACTCTTTCTTGTAAGAATTTTTCTGTTTGTCTTTCAACTCCCCCATTCTTACTGAAAAGATAGAAAATCCAGTACAGCCTTTACCTGCTGTTGAATACTTTCACATGTATTTATACTTTAAAATGGACATTGAAAAGGTTCTTCTGCTGTCCTTTGTTTACTCTTTTACTTTCCCAACAACCAGTTCTCATTCCTCCTTTCTGTACTCTAGAGTCTGTCTAACCCTTTCCCCCAGGGTGTCTCTTCTGTTTCAGGTTTCAAAAAAAACCTATTTTATCTTATTTACTTCTTCTTTTGACTTAATATTTAAGATTTCTCAAGCTACAATTCTTTGTAAAAGTTCCCAAAGATCTGTGCTGTCTGCCCAGTAAAACAAAATGTCTGCCTAAACTCTGATTATAAGACTTAGTCCTGAAAACTGAATACCATCCTCTATGCTAAAATTACTTTCCATAAGATTATGTTATGGGCTTATTGCTCTCAATAAATTTTTTTTCTTGAAATTTCTGTATTACATCAGATTCTGACTTTATGCTGATTTTTAACATCCTACACTACTGTATTTCTTCTATTTCAAAGTGTTAATACTATTTCAATCCTGTATCACTCTGCCGAGGATATCTTTGTCAGACAGATTTACTGTTTAACAGAAAGTGACATACTTCTTCTAATGAACCTTGTTGTATAAGAAAAGTTTCTTACACAACATGTCTTCACTCCTTTGGAACTTTCTTGAGGTTGACAGAACATGTACAGAGCAAGCAGATAACAGGTACGCAGGCAAAACATTGTCATTGCAGGTGATGATAGTAGAGAATAATAAGCATCCTGGATTTATCACAACATTTCAGCGTAACTACTCCCTATAGTCACCTTCATCTTGCTTTTTCAAATATATAGGTTTAGAAAAAGCCTAACTCAATGTTGTCCCATGCCTGCCACAGTCTAAACTCCCTTCTGATCTACAGAAAGAATAACGGTCCATTAAATATGTTAGCTGAAACACTATGACCAGCATTAATTTCTTGTCAGCTACTATTCGGTGGGCCTTTGGTGGAGTTTATTAAAAAATTCAGTAGAAGGACTGAGGACTAAAAAATGGCTTCTAAGATATAACTTCTATGGCCCAAGAGCTCCTGCCTGCAGAGCTGTCAGTCACTAACTGAGAAGTGTCTGGGTGTGCAGCAGCCTTACTGCAGTTAAGACATCTGTATGGCAGCATGTGTATAACAAACTCAACCAAAATTCAACTATGTGATTAAAAATGCTCACAGCTTTCCTGAGTACCCCTGCATTTTCAGTAGATTTTAAAAAGACATTCCTACAACCCATGGATTGTGCTTCTTTTCTACAAACCCTCAAGTTCTGGTATCCCAATTTTTGAGCTCAACAAGTCCACAGAAAAGATGGGGTGTGTTGGCAGGGAAATATTACATAAACAATGCATTTGATTCTGACATTGTAGGAAACAGCTGCAATAAATGCAAAACTATATTTAAAAATTTAGCTTTAGGAAATTCAAAAGCAAGAAACATTTTGAACATTGAAAGAAATGCAAAACTACAAAAAAATGAAAAGGGTTTTCAATGGTGTTAAATAAGTGTTAATTACTAGCTTGGGTAAGAGTTCTGCCCAAAATGCATAAAGCACGTGTGCACACATCAAAACACAAACATACACATATAAAGAGATTTTGCTGGCATTTATGTTTATATTCAAGACAAATAAACCCTGGAGATTTAGCACAGGCAATTACTTAGGCTGAAATCAGTATAGCAAAAATCAGAAGAGGCCCCTTTGTATCTACTGTTTATGTCTCATTTGAAGTCACACTGTATGGTTTTATATGGGTGTAGATTTCAAGTAGAAACACACAGTTTCTCCCTGTTAGCTGTACGAGATGAGAAGGGATAATCTGAGATTCTAATACCTCACTAATACAAAAGGATATCATATAGTCAACATTCATTAGAGGAAATGGTAGGTAAAAACATAATTAAGAAAGTAGGAAGTCAAGAGAATTTAAAGTTAACAAAAAGAACAAAGATAACACAAGAGAGAAAGCAGAGCACAGAACAGCTGCAGCAGAAAGGGATAGACACATTTATCTGGCAGGAAATACTGGATACCAGATCTGCAGTATTAAAGGGGAATTGTGAACATTATGGGCAAAATAAATAACTTCTCCTTTCATTCCAATTGAATTACACCATTTGGAAACCTATCCACACATAGCAACAAAAGTGCTGGAAAACAGCATCTCTCCTTTTGTTTCCTCTTAAGAAAGTTTATTTTGCAAGAGTTTTCCTATTTTTTGCTTAAACGGTATATTCAGTCGTGTAGAGGTCATTACCCAAAAGGGATAGCTTTTGGAAGAAATTTCCTGACCTTTGTTTCACAAGATAAATAGTTATCAGAGACCTTCCAAGATAAGGAGTTGACATTTCTCAATATAAAACCGTATGTGTGTCAGCTTATTCTTGATGCTTGATAAAAGTATGAAAAAAAATACTAGGAAGCAAGCTACTGCAGGCAGGAAGTGCAGCTCTCCCAGAACCTTGACTCTACACAAATGAAAGGGTTGAAAACATCCATTGTCAAATAAGTGTTAATGGAATGTCAAACTACTACATACTATAAAATATGGCACCTTCTAAATAGCTCTAGAAAATGAAAATATGGAGAATATTTTGCTTTCCTTAGATTGGACTGTACTGATTTTTGATGAAAAATTAGACAAAAATAGGTATAGTAATAATATAATTATATATATTTATAGATAAAATATATAATTCTATAATCATATCATAAAAATAAAGTAATAATAAAGACTATACACAAGATAAAGTTAGGTATAAATTAGGCACATCAGTATAATGTAAGAAAAAACGTTATTGGCTTTACATAATTTTGCAAGATCTAACCAGTTCTTTGCCATTTTGAAAATCTGGAGGTTCTTTCCAGTATTGGTTCAGTAACACCACCATTAAAATGTACATAACTGTATATTTAAATAACAGTTTACCTTTGTGGGGGAGGGACACTGGGAGACCACGATCTAGTCCGTCCTATACTATCTCCACGATGAGGGGACCCTGATCGAGAACAATGATTAGATGACATAACTTGTTCTGGCACTGATAATGTTGAACTTTGAAGATCTCTCCCATTATGCCGATAATCTAAAAAGAAATACAAATATTTAGTGAATCTGAAGTTTTACTTTTTAATTTCCTACCAGAACTGTAGTAGTGAGAAATATGATAAAAGATGGAATTTGATCAATAATGTTATCATGTCTTTTTATGTGTTCTATAATAAAACATACATATGTAAAGTTGGCTCCTGTTCTTACACTTTATTTTAGTACTGTTACAGTTCCTATAGTTATACTTTAAGAGTATAGAAATTAATTACATATGCACCAAACTGGGGATTTATAATAATAAAAATACCCAAATTTAACTTTTACTTGTGGTCAATATGATGCATTATTAATGAAACTAAGAAAACTGATTTTTTCCCTTAGAATAACAAATTAATTTTTACTTTTTTAATTAAAATTATATTGCAACTATTGTGTGTAATGTATTTCAAACAGAAATGTCCACAATTAAAAATTAATCCAAAGTTCAGTTTAAAAATTTGTGGTAGGCAGCTACTATGGAGTTTAAAAAGAGTTTGGGTTGAAGAAAGATTTGCATTTCTGAAATAATTAAAGTGATACCAGATTTCACTTGTGATTCTGAACTAAAACACAATTTTTCCTTCACAAATATACCAGCATCCTGGACCTAATCTTGAATTAGGATAATAGAAGGCATAAGTGGTCTAAGCAAAAGTCTTCCAAGTTACACTAGTTAAAAAGGCTACCAAATGGACATTTTACCCAGGTTTTTAAGAAGAATTCTTTTAAAATCTGGATTTATTAGTTCAAAATTAATTTAATTCAAAAAAGTTCAATTCAGCATCCCAGGATGCCACAATCTCTGGAAAAAAGATGCCAAATATACAGCGATTTCAAATAAGTTTCCATAAATTTTTTGAAGATCAAATTAAAATATAATGATAAGAAATTGAAGGTTTGCAATTGTTAACTTGATTGCAATGTTTTGCAGAAATAAATTTTCAGAGAGTTTCTGGTGGCTATGACAACTGATATAACTGTCTTCTTTATTCTAAAGACAGTAACCAAGTAAAGAACACTTAGAGAGATCCACCTGACACTGGAAAAATTCTGGCTCATAACACTGTTATTCTTTTCCCATGAGAATCTTCTGGGACTGTAAAATTATACTCCAAATTTTTCTTATTATTTCTTCCTGGAAAATGTTCAGTAAGGTCGTAAGCAAAACCTCATTAATTCAGTCCAATGTTCAATACTTTCAACTGAGTATTCATATTTATTGCATGGCCTTAGGACCAAGGATATATATGAAACACTCTAATTCATAAATAACTTTTTCCTCCTATGTTAAGGTGTAAACTGCTTTATGTGTATCTGGTATGTGTGTAGATAAGGGGGGAGGGGGGGAAGCACATCATCATTACATTACATTAAGATAATGATGTTGAGGATCAGATAGTCTCTTCTCACTACACAGCAATCAAATGATATGTGTAGCTTCAGCTGAGAGTCAGTAATGAACTCCAGAATTTATCCTGTGTATGAAGTACACTTCTTAGCATATGCACTGACAAGCGAAATAGTTCTGGGTGAAACCACCAAAGGAGAGACAGGGGAAATTTTATCTCTATTTGAGATTGAGGGTGTTATTCACTCACCAGTAATGTACAGAAGACAAATAAAAAAAGTTTTTGCAAGTCAGTCTGGAAATCAAGACAGTCTGCAATTCTGTAATTCTTTAACCAAAAGAAAAATAGCTGAAGTAACAGTGCTAGAAAGCCCACAGTGCAGCAGGCTCCTGGCAGGACCTGTGGGGCTGTGGAGAGAGAAGCTCACACTGCAGCAGGTTGGCTGGCAGGAATTGGGACACATGCTGGAGCAGTTCATTCCTGAAGGACTGTAACTTATGTGAGACACCCATGCTGGAGCAATTCATGAAAAACTGCAGCCCATGGGGAGGATTCACATGCCAGAATTTCATGGAGGATTGTCTCCCATGATAGGAACACCCTACTGGAGCAGAGGAACTGAGTGAGGGTCCTCCCCCTGCAGAGGATGTGTATTTGACTGGTTGCAGCCCCCATTCCCCATCCTCCTGTGTTGCTGGGGGAAAAGGTAGAATATCCGGAGGAAAGTGTTTTAAAATTGAAGGGGGGGGGAAGGGTAGTATTGTCTCATTATCCTACCCTGATTTGATTGGTAATGCACCAGATTCATTTCCTGAAGTTGTCTGTTTTGCCCATGATAGTGACTGGTGACTGATCTCTCCCTGTCCTTATCTCAGCCCACAAGTCTGTTGCACTTTTGACTCACAGTGGCTTTGGTGAGCACCTGGACTCTAGTCAGGGTCAATCCACCACACACATAAGTGAGTAGCAAGGTTTTAAGAACTTCTATATACTGAAATAAAAAACATGATTTACAGTACAAGTACACAGACAGAAATATTGCCGTATTGTCCTAATAACACCTATCTATTGATATTAAAAAGGCAGAGTTTCTTTTGTATTCTGGATACACTGGGAGAATTTGTTGCATTTGGAGATGAAAAACAATGAAGAGTAGTAATCTGAAGAAATAAGAAAATCCTTTAGAAAAAAATCAACAGTTTACATAATATTTGGCATGTACAGGCATAGAAGTACAAGGGGAAGGAGCAGTAGCATAAGGTATTCTACCTGAATGAACATAATGAAAGGCAAGGTAATCAATTAACAAAACACAAATGAAAACCTCTTTGGTCTGAAAAATTCCTAGAAGTGAGAACTAGTAAATCAACATTATTGTATTTATTAAATCTGTATGTAGGAACAAATCTGTATAAAGAAACAAATTAATTACTTTGAAACAAAAAGCCTCCTCCAGCTCTAACTTGTTATTGTAGTTGACCATTTGCACAGTATTGTTGCAAAAAAGGTTTATGACTATGTAATTAACTGCTAAGTCTAATATCGATCAAAAGTGGTGTTTACATTAAACTGGAAACAGACATGCATCGCTTTCTGGTAACTAACACCGGTTCTGTGTCCTTATGACATATCAAAAGGCAGAAACTATCAATATTCCTAGTAATTTTACATCAGCAAAACTAGACCTGTTTAGCTGTGTTCAAAGAAACAGATTAATATTTTCTATGTTTTGTTGCCAGAAAATAAACTTTGAAATTCATGACTCATTTACTCAAAACAAAAATTACTATATTTATAAACTTCTCTTTTGCCAACAGGTCACACATCGAAGAGTTGCAGTTTCAGTAGGGCAACCCACTAACATGAGATAATTCCAAAGTCATCTTTTGGTTTTCTAGAGTTAATGTAGCTGATTTAACTGCCTGTACTGTAGGTGTAATTTAACTTCAATTTCAAAAGTATTCCACAGCCTGGAAACGATGTTAGTGAAAGTAAGTAAAAGTATACTCTTATGGAAGAAAATTATGGACAGAAAAACAGGTCATAAATGCAGCTTGACCAACGAGTTGCTATTGAGCAAAGCAGATAATTATTTATAGCAGTAGTAAAAATAGGATAAACATTGGAATCTGCTTGCAGCTATAAATATTGAGTCATTACCATAGAATCAAAGGCTTAATAACTATGGCAAGCCTCTTAAATCAACATAGAGAGCACACAGAACCTGATAATCAGTATAGAGATAATCAGCAATAAACAACTTGAGCTGCAGACACCTAACGATGGGCATATGACAAAGATATCTGCAATGTCACCATCTTCTTTTCATGGGAAGTTTTAATTAAAAACCAATACACATCCAAAGAGGGATATTACAAGGCACATTTCATACAGCATCTTTGGACCTGAAGTTTTAATTTTATCTGTTTTAAGAGAGACTATTAATATATTTGTCTTAAAGTATTTATCCACACAGTATGGCTTTACTATGCCAATATTATGCTCTGAGGGGTACACATTCAGTAAATATTGATATTAATGAATTCTTACCAAATTTTTCAATTTTCAGGCACGAAATTGAAGACAATGACAAACTTCCAAATATGAAGTTCACATCAACAGCCCTAAAATAACGCTAAAAAAATTAACTAAAGAGTAAAAATGAAGTTCTTAATTTAGATGCCTCGCTGCTTTGTTGACTTGAAAGAAACTCTTTGTATGAAAATTGTTCTAGAAAGACAATACTAGAATTGTTGTTCATCACAGACAACACAATTGACTTGTTTCTGACACTGATGCTAAGTGGCATTTTCTCCACTTTAACATCTGTACTTGACTGAGGCATCAAGCTTTCTCTATATCAGATATTTAACTTTTTAGCACTCACTGTGGTTGGGTTTAGAACTAATTAAAAGTAATTATATAATCATATTACCAGAAATTATTTAACACACCAAGATTTCACACATGGACACTTTGGAGAGAGTTGAGTTCTTTTATATAAATGTACTCAGCTTCTATGGTGATTTGAACATCTAAATGAAGAATTTGGATGTCCTCTAAAACAAGTACTGACAGTAACTGATAAAATAAATTGAATTATTAATATTTGAATAGTCTATAAGTTGAAGATACATTATTCATTGGTTTTGGGAAATTTTTTTGCATCATAATATTATTCTATAAATGTTGGAAGAATGAATGTGCAGTGAAAGGAACAAGTAAATATTACAGTAGGAACAGCTGGTTACTTGCTGCATAGTTACTCTATTTCTTAGAGGTATTTTTAGCTCTACAGCACTATGAGCCCATCACACTTCAGACAATTCTTTTGATCGTGAAGGTATATGGAAGAGCATTCCCACATAGTAAGAAACCAGAGCTTGCTGAGTTATCAGTCCTGTCCCTGCACCCAGTAAGACTTGCAAAGGCTGGGGAAAAATGAAACCAAACTACTAATTACTATATAGATGTTTCTTCTTAGTTAAGTACTCATCCATGTATATTTTCACCTGTCCAGCAAGTCCCCCATACTAGCCCCCTCTTCACACTGTTGATTGCAACTTATCAGTCTTTTTGTGCAGCATTTCCTTCTCAGAAGTGCTCATCACCACAGTTTAATTTACCCCAGCTAGGCTTGTTTTTATGTGAGAAGTGTCCCTCAAGAGCATCTCTGATAGAAATGCAACTTCATTGCAGATTTCCATTGCCAATTATGTGCCTTTGTTGCTCCGTAGGCATTAGGACTGTGATAGAATAAGAACTAATGTGCTCAGCTCATATTTGCATAACTTCGCTTAAAGAGAATGCCACTGATAATTACTAATAATCCAAAAATAAAGCTTCTATTAAATTACGCATTTACTTTCAAAGTGAAGTGATATAGTTTATATTTAAAAATCGTTTAAAACTAGTTTTAACTAGTTAAAAAAAAAAACTGAGAGAATTTAGATGTTTGAAGAGAAAGATGATTTGACAGCTGAGGAAATGATACTACCGATTTTTTTTAATAGTAAAAATATTAAGTTAAAAATTCAAATAATAAGAGAACAAACACGTAAAAATAAAAAGTATACATTAAGAAATGAATCTAAAAATGTTAGGAAAAGCTTGAACATATACCTTTCATAGCATAATTTTTGCATAGTAAAGCCATACTGTGTGGATAAATAAAGTCAAGTATATTAATAGTCTTCCTTAAAACAGATAAAATTAAAACTTCAGGTCTGAATTATAAAAATGTGTAAACAACTCTAGGCATAAAGTTGCAAAAAATGTGTAAATATTTTGTTTGAAAGTTAGGAAAATGATTAGAGATCTATTGACCTAAGGGTTCAGCCATTTTAACATGGCTTGAATTTCACTTCCAGTTTGAGGGGGATTTCTGAGACACATGTTTTTAACTCAAGGGAGAACCCAGAAAGAACAGATTTTAGAGCAGGGCATTGGGTATCAACATATAATAGAAGAAAAAGCTTGTGAGTATTTATGTCTGTAGTTACCGGGCTCTTGGGTCACTACAGGCTCCCATTTAAGGCTAGCTAGTGATCTACAATGAAATCTGTATTTTAGTAGGGATAGATGTCACCCCACTCTATGTGCTAATGCTGTGCCTTTCTATAGGCAGTTGATTCCAAGCTATAACCAAAGTGTTTGTGTGTTCTGTATCTGCTTTGACAAGCAATCATCAACAAGACTCAAGTATAAAAATTCAGCTCACACTATCAGCAAGTAGAGAAAAGTACTTTTATTTCCTCTGCAGGGAGGGCTGCAACATGACAGTGAAAGAATTCTTTTGAATAAAAGGACTCTTCAGGTGGTTTTGAGAAGTGCAGCAAAAACGGATAACTGCTTTTCATTCTTCTTCAAACACAGAAACAGTTTTGTAAGTTCAATAATAATTTCTTTACTGATTGTTACTGGGCTTTTTTCTAATTTACTTGGTTCTAAATATCCTCTGAATAAATATCTTATTTGTATTCTTATTTGCTCCTGAAACATACTGCTATCTTTTGCATAATGATAACAACTTATCGCTATAAATGTTTTGGTAAAACTCTTCTCTAGAGACTTGCAATGCAGTTTATACAAAATTCACTGCCTTACATCCTTCCACAATCCATCTGTTGAAACATCTCGGATTAATAGTGTTTCATAATACGCTGTAATTCAGATAAGATATTGGTGTAGAACAAAATTTTAAAAATTAATATCTCACTTGGTATTTTAGTCTTACAAGAATGATGAGAATTTTATGATTAAATGGTCTTGACAATACATGTCTCTGTTCATAAAGTCAGACTCAGTAGGCTGTCTGTACTCAGTAGGTTACAGCAGGTTCAACATAAAACTATGAAGTATCTGGGAAGAAAACTATTTAGAAATTATAGTCTGTATCCACTGAACTTGTTAACTATAATGTCCATTCAATTTTGGACACTAGAAAGAAGAAAAGAAAAAAAAAACAACACACACTCAAAAAGCCACCCTGGTTTTTTCCTGAATTGTATTTAGTGTTGTAATTAAAATAATGTTTTGTAAAGTGCTCAGGAATTTTTCAAAAATCAATATAAAAGTACTGTATTGCTTTTATCAATAAGCACATAAGAGCATCCTAAAAGGCATGTGGAAATGCTGATGTACACCCACACAGAGCTGCTGGTGCCAGACAAGTTTGAGGGCCAAAGTTTATCATTCAGGACACCAAAATGAATGCTTTAGATGGTTGGACAGTTATGCATAAGCAATCTAAAGACAAACACAGAACTGCTAATGATGTTCCTTCTGTTATCCTGTGCTAAGATTAAATCCAGCGAAGACGAAATATAATAGATCTGTTCTAGCGTTTCTAATCCTATGATGAAGGTATATGATATTTGAAGAGAGTTCTTTTAAAATCTTCTAAAAATTTGTTTTTAAATACATAATATCTTATAATTCTTTGTGACAGTTGCTGGTGTAGAATACACATGTAGCCGGAGAAAAAGATGTAGAAGTTTTTCAATCTATTTATCATTGTTTCCTTAAAAGCCTTTTTTGTTGACAGAAACAACAGATTGATATTTATTACATTTTTCTAAGCAGGCTGATCCAAGCCACAAGAAGTGATAACTTTTGCAAATAATTTTTCCAAGAGATGATTAAACATCAAAATGGTTTGAGTTGGAAGGGAACTTTAAAGGACATCTAGTCTACCATTACGAATAAAAGTAAATTAAAGAGGAGCCAAAACAGAATTCCTGTTCTTCCTTAAGATTTCTGGAGTTAAGTTCACTGGTGCGATATTTGGAATACACATTAATTTTACAGAAAGGATCACTGAGAGTACTCAACAGTTGTTAGCAAACGTATTTCATGTAATACAGTATTTATACGGCAGACAGAAAAAGAGCAAAGTGAAGTGTCATGTTAAATAAGACCTGAAAATACAAAGTGAAAGAAATGGGGTAAATAAGAAAGAAAGAAAACAAAGAGAGACAAATGGCTTCATGCAAGAAGGAACATATTTAAACCAAGATTGTGATGAGTCTGCAAATGAATAGGGAACCCTTAAACGAGAGAGGGATGATATGAGAGTGGATGATAAGACAAGGATAAACCAAAAGACTTGCAAACATAGAGACAGCAGCACAAAAAAAGAAAGACAATAAATTAATATTTCAAAACCAAAAGATCTTCAGACTTTCCTACCACACAGACAGGCTGAATTAAAATGCAACTAAGGTGAAGAATTGTCAGCAAAAATTCAAAAGCTAAAAGATCCTAAAGGTACATCAGAAACTCAGGGAAGGGAAGTAGACTTATTCACTGAACTGTAAAGACCATAATTTTACAAGCTGTCAAAATATGAGTTTATCAAATCATAAAATTGTAAATCTAGATGTTTCATAAGAATCTCTCTGATGTTCAAGTACCTGGCAAAACTTCTGCAAAACTCAGTACATTTCTCCAGGACAAGAAAAAGATACCAGCTTCAAAATGATGCCACAGTAGACACTCTAGAAATACATCCACCCATCCCCCCTTTTCCATTACCTTTATTATTACGCTCCAAAGTTAAGTTGATACATTTCTAGTTCAACTCACCAACAGCAATATGAGAGCCCTTATTTTTGGGAGGATAGGCAATCTGAAAGACTTAGTGACTATTAATCAAATGAACATTTCTAGGTATTTAATAAAAACACTACTTTTATGCTATTTTTATAATTTCATAAAAGCAACAAGGAAATTCACACTGATTTTTTCCTCTCTGTAAGTAATTTTTGAGGTTAATATGCATTACTCATAATACTTATTTTTGTCTCTTGAAAAAGTATATGTTTAGGTCCCACTTATTATTCACCAGAAAAACATAAAATTCATAATAAATTGTGAATAAGTTATATTTCTACTGAACGTAGACATGTAAATTTAGACAATACCTGAAACAACACCAATTCCATCATCACAGTCATAATCAGAGACTTCACTGTCGCTGATTCTTTTGGATCCTGGGAAAAAAAAAATGTATCATTTGTCTTCCTGTACATTAAAACTTTCCTCAGACAATGACACATAAATAAATGTACAGATTTCATCCTAGAGAAAGAAGCATTAATATCAGCATATAAGGTTAATTATTCATGTTATATTATTGCTAATGTATTAGTTTGTACCAACTATTTTCAGCTAAATCTTTAATGCAATATAAAATAAAATGCTGAAATACATCTTCACAACATTGCTTTTATCAAATATTTTCATGTACTTCATGTCTATATGTATTAATTCCATATAGAAACTGGATTCACACTGTTCATCTTTCAAGTTGCCATGTAACGGCACCATCCCTCTCCAAAGTCTCTGAATGACAGAAAAATTATTAACAGTAATAATATTAAATGGATGTAGGATTTTCTTTGAGGTCTTAGCAAGGATTATCAGGAGAACAGGCAGCTTCACACATATAGTGTGTCATGAAAAACAAACAAACTGTTAAATGCTCTGTAAGCATACACCTGCCAAAATAGCTAGAGCTTGGCTGGAGAAAGTAGATTCCATAAACACAATCAGAGCCAAAATGTAGGGAGAGTATATACATCAGTTTGCGTTTACCTTCATTCTACTTCAGTCTTCTGTGGCATCTTTTAAACAGCATTTGATTGCTGAGATCAGAGTTAAGCACTGGCATGTGAATTCTAATTCTAATTATTCCTTTACTTGTTTTAAATGTGAAAAACCCCTGTTCACCAAAATGGTGTGCCTATTCTAATTTTCTGGCCATCTAAAAATAGGTAACTAGAAGGTTAGACTAGGAGGTAGAAACTTTAATTGTCAACACAATTTCAATTATGTGCAAGATTTTTTTTTATACCTGACACAGCACAATTTATTCTGAAACCCACACATAAATACAAGTAAAAACTGGGAATAAACCTGAAGAAACCCAGGACAAAGCAGTACCAATGCTCTGTCTGGGTGAGTGGCACAGAAGGGTCTGTATTCTCCTTTTCCCAATAGAAAACTGGAAGAACAAGCGCTAAGAGGACTTTTGACAAAAATAAAAAGTTTTCATTTCAATGAAATGTTAGAAATTATTTTAATTAGGAGAACTGCTGTCTTTTGTCAGACTGTCTAACATTTGTCTGCCCATCAGGGGATAGTGGAAGGTCCTTCTTTAGCGGAAAGAGTGTGCTTGCAAGATCTGTATGAAAAAACATTTCTGTGTTGCACCCTTCTAGATTTCATCAGGCAGGGGTCCTGGCAACTGAGACTTCTCCTAAGATTTTTACCATAAGTAAGTAATCAACTCATTCTCCACAAATTCATATAATTTCAATTCACAGTATTCTCTTGGCCCTTGTAATATGCTATGTCAATGAATTCTGCAGTTCAATTATGCATTGTGTGAAATCAACTTTCCTATATTTTATTTCTATTAGATTATTTCAGACAATGCTCTCCAAGCCTTTGTATTCTGAAAACTTGAATCAGCATTCTGTATTCTTCTATAGTCATCTTGTTTGGGTTTTTTTTGAGCTGAAAAAACATTGTTTTGTTCCTTTGCATACTCACACAATTCCATATTTGTGATTGTTCCTGCTGTATTTGTTTATATGTTTTCTAGTTCCTCTGTGCCCCTTATGAGAACTCAGAAGTGATTTCAGCAATTAAGATGTGGGTGTACGAATTTATAAACTAGACTGCAGACTCTTTCTTTGGGGGAAAAATTTCTCAGCTTAAAAATTATTCATCTAAAAAATGGTATAAGTGTGATATGCGCTAATTCTTAGAAAACAATCTTGTCTGCCAATACATTATGCAATTTCAGTACAAAAATGTTAATTGTGGTTATACAATTGCAGTAAAGGTTGGTGCTTTCCTCACAGGAAATTAATATAACTACTGGGAAAGTCATGCAATTCTCATATGGTAGAATTATTAGATCAGTTTATTAAAAAAATTTAGAAATAGCCATGCTACAGTGGGTGGGGGACAGGTGTCTTTGAGTTAAGAAATAACAGAAAGTAAAGTCTCTCTGTAAAAAAATAATAAGAAAGTGATGACCATTAGCCCTCAAGGAAACCTAGAAGATAAGGGCAGGAGTAAAGGAAAACATTTTGACCTCCTCTGATTATTTTCTTAATTAGAGTATTACAGAGGCCCAATAAAAATCTTTCTTTCTTCCCTAAGAAAGTAACCATTCCACCTGTGATGCTGTTCCTGCTGCCATTTTCAGCAAAGCCTTCTACTTGTGTGCTGATATACACGCCAGTGAGCAAGCAGGATTAGTCTCCATTTTCCTTAGCCACTTATTCAAAACCAGGTCATTAAAGAAGGACAATATTTGTGACCAAACACTAAGCAAAAGATCCCTACTGGCTGGCTGGGATTTGGCTGGAGTCTGAAAGGCAGAAGCCCCCAAAGTGAGTGCTAAGCAGTGTGATTTTGTCCTCTGGAAACCCTGACACGGCTCTGGCAGCAGATCTGTGGCTGCTGTGCAGAGATGCCAGCAACATCACTCAGGTTCCATCAGAGAGAAGATTGTGGAATCTGAAGCTGAGGGAAACTGAATAGTTTGCTGATGCTCATCACATGGATGCTTGGAAAGGTTTATATCACGAAAGATGTAAAAAGGCTGAATCAACTATGATTTCAATGGATATCATTTACTCATCATCTAATTCATTCTTATGAATGAATCTAATTAATTACAACTGAGTTTGCTTTTCATTTATGTTTGTATTTACAGCTAAGTACATCTGCTTAAACATATTTTTAGAATATTCTGTATTCTGGAGGAAAGATTTGCATTTTGAGGATGAAAATAGTCAGCTGTTGTCACAGTGGGCTATAGACTTCCCAGCTGTGTAGCTAAAATTATGTTGTTGTAGTCACAGGATACATCTGGCAGAAAAGAGAGATTAAGAAGCTTCAACAGACCATGGGCATAACAGACAGGGCTTTCTTTCTCTCTCTCTCTCTGTCTCCTCAAATGAGATCCATCTGCTCCAGAATCTCCTAATACTCAGCTCTAAATAATCTTCCAGGATCTAGAGACTCTTCTCTCTTTTTAAGTACAGACTTCTATCTTTATTCCCATCCAAGCTTCAGGGAAGAGCTGGGGCATGGGGAAAGTGAATGGCCCAGGACTGAGATGTGCCCAAAGGATGGGACTAGAGAAAGAATAAAAACAGGGGAAGAATCAAATTTTAGAGCTCTCCCAAATCTTATTTTTTACTGCAAAGAGGAGACACTCTAGCAATAGCTGACATTACTTAAATATGAAAACTTCATCTGTAAGATGATATATGAAGCTCGATCAGATCATCTATCTCCCCAAGCTACTTTACCCAACTCTAACTACTAGGATATAAACCAACTGAAAAATAATAATCATGTTTAAGTAATATTTCCCATTTATTTACAAATGTAAATTTAAATGATGGTAAAGAAGTCAGAGGAAAGTCAAAGCAGAATCAATTACTTGGTTTTATCATTGATGTTTTCAGAAAGGACAGAGGAAGGAAAGCATGTCAATTAAACATGTAATGTCAAGAACTACTGCCTGGAATATATAACTTCTGCAAAGGAATCAGATTACATTTATTTAAAACATCTTCCATTAACTTCAGAAATGGAACAAACTGGAAAGGGCAGAGGTCAGAATCTTTTACTGAACCAAGGATTTGAAATGCCCATATAATTGCTGGTAGTTTAGTTTAATATTTCTTCTAACTTCTGCAAAAGTAATTTCATCTGCTGTGTATTAATTTTAGAAGGTAATTTTCTTTTTAACATATTGACAATGTAAATTTGAAGATCAAGGCATCAGTCCCACCTTAGCCACATCTTTTCAAAACAGTACTTTATTATCTAAGCAATTTGAATCACTGATCATAAAAATAAGAAAGAGCAATTCATATTTTATCTGGGAAAAGTGACAATGAAGCCTCTCACAAATTAATCCAAATTAATATAGAGAATTAAACACTTATTTAGTATTTTAGTGTATATCTTAAACTGTTTGACATATATATTATAAAATAGGGTATTTAAATCCATTCAAACATAAAGTCAAAGTTCAGTAAAAAGCTTAAGCATGTAACACTCAGCACACTGGATGCATCAAATAAATGCATGGATGCCAATGTTTTGCATATAATTAACTTTTTCTTTGATGGACTTCAAACATGAGAAATGGCATTAATCAAGTCTCACTGCCATTCTACTGGTATTTAGCTTATTAATGAAACTGTATTAGAGGTATTATTACCCTTTTGTCTGATAGCTGGGCGGCAACAGGTGGTAAATACGGACTTCTGAACTCCTTCCACCAGGATTAACAGTTATTACAGTTATGGACTGAAGGCAAAATAGACCCCATGCTCTATGATTAGCTACTGTAACCCTCATAAAAATACCTTAATTCAGCATAACCCTAGGCCCAGTGACATCAAAAGATATATTCCTATTCACTTTAGGAGGTTTGGGTTTAATACCCTTAAACTATCCATAAAATTTTTCCAGGGACAATGGAAAACCAACTCATCAGACCCTGACAACATTAAGGATCCTCCTGCCCTTCCACATCTACCTACTCCTTCCCTACGATGCTGCTCATGCCACCAGCCCCCCCAGCACAACTCTGCAAGAACATGAACACAGTGGGACTGGAAGTTTACAGCTCTTTCACTGTAGCTTCCATTGCAGGACTGGGGAAAAACCCCACCACCTAAAACCCATTAGGAGCATTATTTTCAATTTCCATTTAGCAAGTACTTTCTGTTTCAGTTTTTACTATTTTCCTATTTACATTTTTACTTTCTAGTAGGCAGAGAAAGGATTTATAATATAGTAGTTTCTTAGTATAAAAACATTTCTATTTTTCATCTTCATGGCTAGCAATAATATAAATAAAACAACCAGGTGTTTCTTTCAATTTTATGAATTAAACCCTTTTTTTTTTTTTTGTTAACTTTTCATGGGCTGCAGTGTTGGTGGCCATGAAAGCATTAACAACTTCTGAATAAGAATAATATGGAAATAATTGAAACAATGTTTAGAGAATATTCTTTTAATTTCCCAAGCCTGTCAGTGTTTAATAGGAATTTGAACAATGCCTTTAATGACATGCTTTAACATATGGTCAGCACTGGAGTGGTCAGGTAGCTGAACTAGACGATAATTGTAGGCCCCCGCCAGTGGAAATATTCTATTCCATTTCATCAGAATCACATTTATATCCATAACGACATTCTAAATTGTTGGAGCTCTTCCAGATGAATGAAACAATATGCAAACAAATATTTTCTTGCAAAGCAACCAAAATCTGTGGAGCGCTCCAAAATACTCTCTGCCTTCTACATGACAACTAAAGTTGGCAGAGTTTTGCTTCACTCTACTGTTAGTATACAGAGGTAATAATGCAAGATATAATACCTTCTGTACTTCATGTATTTCCCAATGATATTTCTGTTATAGACCTCAAGAGAAGACCAATGCATAAGGTTCAAAAACCTACTAAAATCCATATGACCAACCAATATAGAATGGGCTAGTTCAGGAGATAGAATAAGAAATAAAATTAAGGTTACTCAGCTTAAATACAGAACAAAGTGCCAGATTTATGGCTCAGGAATTCTCTAATTTTTCTTGTGGAGGAAAAAAGCTCAAAACTAAAAAGAAGAAAGCAGACAGAGCTCCCAAGCTGTAGATCCTGTCCCTTACAGTGCAGGAAGCTCTTTTTCGAGGTTTTATAGACTTCTTGAGAGAACAAAGGGTAGTGAAGCATGCTCATAGTTCCTTCCCTGAAGCTCACACAAGGCCTTCACAACCACTTAAAGTCCCTTAGCATTGCTTGTAATTGTTCTGTGTACAAAGCTGACATATAAGCAAACCCAAAATCAGTCTCACAACTGTCTTAAGAATTTGCTGTCTGATATTCATCCAGTCTGTGCCTGAGGGTTCTTCGTGTGAGATAATTTCTAATGCAGTCCTGCTGTCTCCACATGAATATGTCACTTTATCCTCCTGCATGTAACAGTGGGTTTTGGACTTTTTTACCAATTTCATCTACATTGACAGACAAATCCTACCAAGTTTCTACAGATCTTTGAAAATGGTTACTGGATAGAAGAGAGAGATACAAATTAGAACTTAATTTAAAAGAAACAATATCGAGCTAAAATTTGTTTCTAATCCACATGTGCACAAGTCCACAGATGCCACAGCAAACTTGGTCTCTTCCCATGTGAAGATATTGTAAAAAAATAAGAAGAATGTGGGATAATTTCAGGAGAGAATGAAATAGAAGAAATAGGAGAGATTGACATTAGATGTAATGGAAACCAGATTTTGTTAGTACTATTCTGAAGAAAGCATTACTCTGTGGGGTTTTTGTTTCTTTCCACCATAATATGAATCCATTTTCATAACAACGTGTGTTTCACTTTTTCAACATAACTAAAAGATAATTAGTTGAACCCATTCACAAAGAGATTCCAATAATTAAAACTTCCAGAACTGCAAAAAGTCCCACATGAAATGCACTACAAAATTTAAGTTTGTGAAAACTGCACATTATTAATTTACTTATATTTAATTAAGGCAAACTTCTCAGCTGGATTTGTAATGGGGAATTTAAAGCACTATTAAATTATAGAAAATTCATATCAGCGTAAAGACTGATTTTGCCAGTTCTTAACTTACCCCATGTCTGCATTCTAAAAATACTTACACTAGTTCTCAAGCAGCTGTAATATAACAGTGTTCCTTTTAATGTAGCTTAAGCAAAATAGCATTTTCCTAATATAGCTAATAAAGCTCACTAAAGTTTTCCTACCATAGCTGTATCTAAAATAAAGGGAAGCAAAGCAAGTATGGTGTTACAATACTGCTCCAATACCAATACTGAAATGTTAAGAATAGAGAAAGAAAGCCAACAAAAGACCTATTACTGAAAAGCAGACAAGAAAAGCCAAGGAACTTTTAAGCAATTTAGCATGTGCACAAAAGGCAGCAAAAGCACACCAATAAAATTATATTTTGCACGCATATGGAAGCAATAAGCATTTCTGGCATGCTGAAAATTTACCTGAGTTATATGAATATAAGCCTTTATCTGGAAAACAAATATTGAAATGAAGTAGCGTCAGGGAAAAATACATGAATCAGTACATGTAACAGGGATGATTAGAACCTTAAACTTCATTATAATTGCTGCCAGATGCTGAAAATTTTGATATTTAGGCCACATTCCTTCAAAATAATAAAACTCAAGCATCCAAGAGAAATTAAACCACAAAAATGTCAATCACTTTTGGATCACCAGTTGTACTCAGTAGTCACAGAGGACTAGTAGAGCTATTTCAGTAAGTTCCAATTCTGAAGTACAACTGCACATTTTTACTCTTGAGTATTTACCTTTTTCAGGGCAAAATTCACCTAGGCCTACAGTACGAGCTGCTACCCTTAAAGAACTTTCCCAAGATGCATTTATGAATCCTACTTTAAATTTAACAGACTCAGAAGTGCTGTTCAAGTCAATCTCTTCTCTCCAGTTAGGTCTTGATTTGGTAAATATGTGCATACATAAAAACCTTATCTACTTACTGTTGTTAGCAGTGAATTTAGGAGTCCTGTTGTGATCTCAATGATTAAATACTTGCACCATCTGATTTATTGTTTCTGTTTTTTAAGTCTGACTGTTTATGTATTTTAGCTTTACATACAATCATACCAGTATTTCTAAACTGGACAAAATATTAGTATTTGAATATCTGAACAATTATGGAAAAGTGACTTGCTACATTGCATTTGCAGACGTCGTAAATATAACTTTCATCAGGTAATATGAAGAAGCTGGGTAGTCAGAATAACATTAATAGTATCTTGTCATTAGCAAGACATTATGAATATTTTTATTCCTTAGAGTTGAACAGCTCACAGACACCATCTTAAATAGAAATGAGTGACAGTCCGTGAGTAAATAATGCACCTCAGATGATAAGACATGACAGTGTCTGAGGAAAAAGGAAAATTTCAATTTCTTTCCAGCTGGTGCCGTTAAAGGATTCACTGGATGACTAAGTACCTTCTGGCAAGTCACACTTTCTCTGACATCTAGGTACTAACTATTTTAATATGTGGATAATATCACTAAATCATCTACTACTTACAATTTCTAACTGTATTTTCAAATTTGTTTCTTGACAAATGTAATAAAATTTTATGCCTCCGATCCAGAATTCCATTAGGTAATATAATTTCAAAGCAAATAACAGGGGTTTTTTTACAGCACCATTTAAATTTTAGATGTGATTTTTATCTCGTAACTTCTCTTATATTTGTATCCCTTGGTACTAATCTCTCCTGGTTGTAAATTTAATTAAAAACTGGCTCTTATTTGGCTACAAAATGATGAAGAATGGAGTTTGGAGAATTTTCCTACTTTAGCCCAACAACATCAGAAAGTCACCAAAGGTTCGAGTGTGCCACACTCACTCCCTAAAAAAATCAAACACAGTCTAGAAATTATTTACATAATTATTAAGTTATGGACTTTCTGAATTTAACTTCTTGAAAGCTCTGTAAAAGGTAGAGCTTCTGCAAGAGCACAAAAATACTGAGGTTTTGATGGGATTAAGGACCAAGGAAGCCATGTTTGTTTCTATATGGTTACAGCACAGAAAGAAAAAAGTCAAAATAACATTAAAACCATTTGAAAACTTCATTAAAGCTATCACATTTTTATACAATAGCTTATTATGATTGAATAATAAAAAAAGATATACTTTATCTTTAGCCTGAAAAAGGAAACTAGGTCATCTAACTTGCTATTTATTGACTGCCTAGCAAGGTTACTTCTCTGAGTTCTTTGTTGAAAGAACATCATTTTTCTGTCATTATTACATGACAAAAGAGTAGTTCAATAATAGATGCTATCAAGTAATCAGAGAAATTTTGAAATAATCAAATACTCTTAAACTTCTTCAAAACAGCTTTTTAAGGATTTTTGTAGTTTAATTGCAATTTAATAAATTAATACCTTGACTTTCTTTTATTAGAAAAAGAAAAATTTTTCATTGTTTAAGGCCTTTTTAGACACCCCTGTATCATGTTAAATACCTTTTAATTAAAGTATTTAATAAACCATAGATGTACAATAAATATAATAAATAAATAAATACAATACTGGTGTATATATATCCATATTCTGTTAACAAAATATCAATGCATGCAAAGAAAGACAACATGCCCAAGGCTTGTGCTCCATAAAAGAAAGAGAAAATTTAAGGAAGAAGCATGAAAGAGAAAAATAAGTGTTATTCTTGCTCTCTAGGGTAGAAGTCTTATAATAAATTAATCATTCATAGTCTGTGCCACCGACCATAAAATGCTCCATATTATAATTTGAAAAAAGTCACTGATGCATGTTTCCATTAAGTACAATTCACTTAACTACAGTAAACAGCATTATTATAATTTCCTCAAGTAAGGTTCAGTGACATTGAAAATTATCCTACTGACTTTCCATATAACAATCTAAAAGGAAATTTCTGAGACAGCAAAATCACGATTCTGCAGTAAAATGAGACTCCACACAGCTCCAAGGAAGTCAGTAGCTTTCATTGCAGAATACTGGGCATCATTTCATAGGGTCTCAGGTTTCACAGGATAATGTTTCAGATACATTTGTAATTAATCATTGTTAAACTTCCATGATCTTGGTACTATAAGTATATATCTTGATGTTCTATAAAATAGATTTGGCAATTTTACCATTTAAATAATGCAAGAGAGGGCTTGAATTAAGTTATAACATTCAACTCCTCTTTGATTTGGTGGTACAGCCACAGAACATTAAAAAACTTCTCAGCATTAGCAACAACAGGTCAATATAAAAATGTTTTTCAAAAATTAATAAGCTATGAGGCTCTTTATTTGTGAATTCAGTCCATCAGTTTGTTTTTTTCTAGTTAGATGTAATAATTTTTATCATGTTAAAGTCTCAGCATTGCCCCAGAAACTGCAACCTGACTGGGGAAAATGTACAAAGCTAAAAGCAGATGACAAAATTTTCCATGTGATTTAAAACACTTTGGTTATGCATCACAGATTTCTTTTTATTCCCATCTGAAAAAATAAATAAAATTTGGAAAATAAATGTTGTATACAGTTCTTTTGCACACCATATGTAGATTTTTTGTAGAACATAATATAATTATTTTTTTCCCCTGAGATTAAATACTCAGTACTGTAATTTCTCTTCCTCCAGACTTTTTTATGTGCCTGAAGAATCATGAAACTCAGTAAACGGAGTCATTGATGAATTTAATTCTAAAAGTTATGAAAGTCAAATTCCCTTTAAAATAAAGCTACTCCACATCTGTTTATTTACATAATTTTAATTCTGATAGATTATGCTGTTGTACAGTTCTTGAAATTTGATCCACCATTTTGGACTTCTGTATGCTCATTTCCAAATGCTGTAATTTCTAAAATTTCTTAGATCTTGTTTTCAGAAGTTCATCTCCTATAGTTTTCTTACTTTTCCCTTACTGAGAATGCTCAAAATATAAAACTTCCCTTTTCTTTTTCAAATCAGACTGTGCCTTCTCATGGCAATTAAAAGCTCTCCTTCAACGGCTGCACATACCTATGCTGCAACAAGAGATCTGAAAATGTCAGGGTTTACTGCTAGATGCACATTTCTTCTCTCGGTGCATTTAGCTGTTACCTGCACTGCACACCCACTTGCTGTGGTCTGCAGATCAATAATTCAGACAGCTTGGTTTTTAACCTGCAAAATCTGACTTAGAAAACTAGCAGCAGTTACTTTTCAAACCTAATTGGCAAATTTCTTCAAGAAATTCTGGATTAAAAGAAAACCTGCTTCAAAAAAAAATTCAGAGTCACTATAAAACAACTGTTCTTCGAAATACACAGTAAACCTGTACCCTTGATCAACTCAACAATACCAGCTCATACTGCAAAACTGCTCACATTACATGGACATGGCTGTAAAAGATTGAATAAAAATGTCTCAGATACAATCTGATGTATATCTTTATATTCTGGGCTACCTTGAGAGGAAGCAATTTCTGATTTGTAAGCCCATGTTATAATCCCTGTTTTATTTCTGTATCAGTTCTCAATAAATAGAAATACTAAAAATAACTTCCATCCCACTGATTCGAACAACTATGAACACAACTTTGAAACCACATTCAATTTTCCATGTAATCTGTATTAAGATTCTTACCCAATGTAAGATGGAAAAGTAACACACTAACAATGGGAATTCCTAAATAATCTTTTAAATTATTTTTGATTTGCTGTTTACAATTTTTTTTTCCAGAGGCAATACAAAAAGAATTTTGCTTTGTTTGTAATTCTGTTTAATGTTGTCCAGAATTCTTAGTGTATATCTGCTTTTAGGGTAAATGTTAGAGAAAATGAAGTAATTTTAAAAATCCAGTTCAAAAGTTCAGCACATTTCACATAAGAAAAAGCTTAAAATATACTCATTGGATAAACATCATCACTTTATGAAAATCTGAAATATAATTAGCAGAAAGACCTGGAAAACTGCAATCCTGTGCTCTATATTAGTTTCAGTTTCTGAGTAGATGTCTCAAAAAACTCAAAGGAAAAAGTATGGTAATGATCCTTCATCAGCAGGAAGTTAATGGAAGGTATGGATCAGAGGACTGAGCAAGAGAAGGTGGACAGCTGACTATCAGTCTCTACAACACACTGCCCACTCAAAGATATTGAGAGATAAATATATGTAGAAACTGAGCTACTGTCTCTGGAAGCTGGCTCCTAAAAAAATGGCATATGGGGCTCTGTGGGAAGCTTGCACTTTGCTACTGGCAATCTCTAAATAGGACTTCACTCTTCAGAGCTGACAGTCCGCTCTTCTTCAGAAACACTGCAATTCAGTGATATTAAAAAGAGAATAGAAGTAAGTGGTAAGTGTAGGTGGTCTTTTTAAACTACCTTTAGAGAATAACATTTAAGTATCGTCTTCAAATATGTGTTTATTGCTACTTGGCAATCATGAAGATAAGAAAGCTTAGATGTGTAGATGTGCATTTATACAAACAACAAACAACCTTGTAATTCAAAATATTTCTCATCATTTCTCACACTAACAATTTGAGGGGGCCTTCAATAAAGTACTTCATCTTGTACTCATTAATTCTACACATAGAGGTATCAGAAATGAACAAAAGGTAGGAGGACTAAACTGCTCGGATTTTGTGGTTCCAGAAATTGAAATCAGCCTACTGTATTAACAGCCCAATATGTTTTCTAAGATGTGCTTTGAAAAACATAAACAAACTTGTTAGACAAACCTTGACTTCGTTCTGGAAATTTTTTTCACATTGCCATAATGTACCACTGGATAACATTTTCTATTTCATCATATACAGGAGTATTATTTAAAGATACAAAAACATCTACAGACATGCGGAACTAATATGTTGTTTAACTTAATATTCTTTTGAAAACCACACCCCTCAAAGAAAAGTTAAAAAAGCAGACTTCCATGGGTTATTAATCTAGTATAAATATTTTACGTAGTGAAGGCAAACAACAATAAGATGTGCTGTCTGCCCGTCACCATTCCCCTGGTGATGACATTTAGATTGGGAAGAGCCTTTTGGAGGCCATCAGGTGCAATACCTGGTTCAGGCTTGGATAACTTATATTACATTGCTTAGAATCTTGTCTAATTGAGTACTGAATCTCTCCAGTAGGATGTTCCACCATCTCTTTGAACACCAAGAAGTAATTTTATTTCCATTTCAGAGGAGTGAAAGAAATTAAAAAAAAAAAAATTGTATTTCTAATTGCTAAATGGATTCTGCTGCCATTGCAGACTCAGATCTGATGCTAAGTTTCCAATTGTGTGCCTTTCCAGTCCCCAGAAAAAAGAGATTTTAATTCTAGAAGACCTTGTTCTGTACATTTAAAACTATCTGTTTAAACTGAAAATTAATTATGACACACAAGGATTCAATAGATGAATATATTCCTAGACCACTAGAGAAAATCCTTAATGGCATCTCAATCTCAAATGGGAATTTGAGCATAATTTAGTGTAGGAGTATGCGAATTCCCCAGCAATCACAGTGAACATCTGAAATTGTTTATTTGGTTGAAGTTTTTAGAACCCCAGGTTGTTAAACTAGTGCTGCAGAAACAGTCAGGCTAAATCATCTTCACTGAAAAGCAGGATATCTATACCAAACCTTAAGTGTTTCACCAAATCAGAAGTTTTGTTAATTCCTTCCATCTACATTTCCAGGCAGACATATAAGATTGTTCAGTTAAGCACATTATTAGTATTAGTATTTATTAGTATTAGTATTTATTGGCATTAGTATGTATTAGTATTACATTTTAGAAAAAACCTGACTTTCCAGTTTTGAGTCTATCATTGATCTTTAGTCAAGAAGTACTAAAAAATGTTCAAAAATAAAGCAGTTACTGTTTTATTCATTCTAGATGGCAATTATTTATTGCACACACAGGAAGTATGATAGACAAATAAGCTTTGTTTGCAGGACTGAATGTTTCCTGAAAAGCAGAGTTTCACTAGCTTCACATACCAACAGAAATGTCCAGTTGGTCTGTAAAAAACATTTTACATGGAAAGTTCAACTTCCTAAAATGTCTTAAAAGATGGCAGAAACCATGTAAAAAAACTTAAAAACTTTACTTACAATACAGTCATGGTGTACAAGAAAACTGAAGAGAACTGAATTGCAGGAGAGTTCCTTACCTTTAAACTATCATGTCTTTCCTCCTTTTGTGGACAAATATAATCTTACAACTTCAAGGCTATGCAGAGTAAGTCTCTGCTAATGGTTCTGTCTCAGAATATTATGATATGGAGCATTTTAATCCTTCTTACCATCCAATGCACAGAAGCAAAACAGATCAACTGCTTGAAATGCTTTAATATAATGGATTATTTAATGAAGACCCCACATAGAATATATGAAATATCCAACCTTGTTTGAGTTACTACACACACGTTTCTGTGAGTTTGTGTGAAATGTTCACACGCTCACATACAATGACTCAAAGAAATCCCAAATAGGAATTTTTTTTTGTTAGTTAAGGTTCCTCTATGGTTGGTTTTGGTTTTTTTGGGGGGAATGAGTTTTGTGTTTGTTTTTTTGGTTTGGTTTTGTTTTTTGGTTTTTTTTATGGTGGTGCCAGGTTTTTTTGTTCTGGTTTGCTGTTTTGGGGGTCTTTTTTTGGTTGGTTGGTTGATTTGGTTTCTGGGGTTTTTTTTATACAACTGCCAACTGGTATTTTATAAAGTCAATTCAGTGAAGAACAATTTTAAATCATCGACAGAACTGAACAGTCAAACTACAGAAGCAATGAAATATTAAAGTAACAGATTTTTACCCTTAACCGTCTTATTCTTTCGTATCTATCTTAAATAGCATATTGTATATACTCTATTTTCAAAATATCTACTGATACCTTCAAAGTGCTGTGGATAGAGTATAACAAAATCTACAAAATAGAATTTTAAAAGAAATTCCATTTGTGAATGTAAAATAGCTTCAAAGCAATGCATGATATTAATTTAGCTACATATCATGTTACATACAGGTTACTTTAAGAAGTATGAGGTAAAGAGAGAGGTCCTGAAAATTCACTTTAGGTTAAACAATGAAATGATGAACACAATATAGAAGATGGGACTTCATGATAGAAAGAGCACATTGCAAAAGACCAAGATAATTTACTCAAGCTGAGGATCTGAACTGAGTTGTCTCATACGAAAAAACTGGTGTATTGCACAGTGGTCAATATTACCATTTGTAGCATGTCACACTCTCATTAGTAATCACATATCACCTAATTCATAATAGTTACAAATTAACATAAAAATTCTGTCAGTTCTCCATCTGAAAGAATTTAATATACTTCCTTACACATGAATTCAAATTAGCTATACGCAGTGTAAAGCCAACAACCTACTTTGTAACCTGCGTGTGGGGCTCTCGCCGTGGAGTTGTCTGCGTGGCAAATATGGTGAGGGGTGGGGAAGGGGCAATGAAGAGACATCATGCGTTTGAAGTTTGTACCAGTGAGGTTCATCATCTAGTAATGCTGTTTCTAACTCAATCAGAATCTAAAAAAGAAAAAATGGTTAAAAGTAGGAAAGCATTACACAACGGATTATTTTAAAGTTGCTATATTCACAAATGTTATTCTATTATTCTCTTATTGTTAGGGACTTTGAAGTTATTTAAAAATCTTGCTTTTAATATGAAAGAAGCTCTTATGCCTTTTACAACATCAAATGCGACAAAAATCTTTTGCAAAATCAGATATCTTGTAGCAAGTTGGTGAGCAACATACCTCAACTGTAAAATACAACTGTGGCTAATATGGATTTTAATGAACAACTAGAAATTGAGAAACCATGTTCACGCTATTACTAAAACAGAACAAACACAAAAAGAATCTCATATCAGTACTATGTGATAAGCACAAGATCACTATTTGTTTACTACTAAGTGACAGAGAAATAAAAACAGTTTTGCTTCGCATAGTTAGTAACTTTTTCAAAAATACTGTATATATACATGAGTATGTGAGTAACTGTGTTTCTATAGTAAATACCAATACTTATATACCTCTCCTAAAAATTCACTTTCTTCCTCTCGAACTCGTGCTTGGTCCCAAAGAGTGATTTCTAACATTCGTTCTCTAAACTCTCTCCGATGAACTGGAGAATAAATAAATGTCTGATTCCACTTAGGTTCCAGTGTTTTCTTCACTGTTTTTGTTCTTCTTTTATTTTTATCACTGAAAAAAAACAGTTAAATATTAAATATGTTCAAAATAGTATTATACTGCAATAAGTGTATCATGGAAAATAGGAAATCTTAAATCAACATTTCAGTTTGTAGGATCATGAGTACTATAATCTACATCAGGAATTTTCCTTTATTGTAAAGTTCAGCGCATATACTGAGGATAATTCATAATTTCTTATTAAAAACTAATTTTGAGTTCATGTGTCAATTCCAATTTTAAGAATTTCCCCAAAAACCAGAAATGTTTTAATATGTTTTTTGGGTTTTGGTGTTTTGGTTTTTTTTCAAAACAGCATTCTATAAAGCGAAATTCTGTAAATGGGATTTCCACAAGGCACAGTCTGACAGTAGAACACGTATGCTGACAACATTAGGCACAGCAAAACTGCATTTCAGAGCAGTGAGCCAGCTGGTTCTCTCAAGCTTCCAGTCCTACAGCAGCTGACTCCAACTGCAGAGCAGGAAGGAGCAGCTGGCCCACACGAAGGAACAGTCAGGGAGCTTGCGGCACTGCGTGGCCTTCTCGGCAAGGTTTCCTGACTCAAGACTCCAGCTCCACAGGTGGGAAACCAGAAGCTCCGAAAATGAGTTGCATGTTCTTTTACAGCAATGCTGGAAGGAATAGTGTTCGCAAAACAGCTCCCAAAATCCTTTGATCACTGCAAGGAACCATCCACGCTGAAGGTGGATCTCTACTACAAGGTGAGGTCTCCATGCAGGGCTACCCTACCACGGCAGTTCTGGCTCTGGCTCCAGGGTGTTGTTGAAGGCAGTGTTTTGCAGAATATTTCTGCTTGAAATAATTAATATTTTCTGATGGAAACAAATTTCACTGGAAAACACCCACACTCCTTCTCCAGAGAATACTGACAAAAGTTCTCATAACAATGCCTAATTTTAAACCTGCTGATTGCTGCATAATGCAGCTGCCATACTAATTCATGAGGATTTTTTAATAAGCAATGCAGACACAGTCTGTTTCTTAATACTTGCAACTGTAATACAGTTATTATAATTTTGAACTGTTACTTAGAAGCTGGATCGAAATACTGAGAAATAATATTGTTATACATGCTGTTAAAAAATTAATAAAATTATTTATATCATAATAAATATTTGTTTACCTTTGCTTTAGGGGAAGTTTTCAAGATATATATGGGCAACCTCAACTGAGTATCCTTCATCCCTATCACTTTTCACTTATACTGTGATAAGAAACCTGTGGGTTTCAGATGTCAAATCTGTTTCTGCTTTGTTGTATAAAGGTGGGACAAACCAAACTGCTGGACCCATCAGTCCAGAAATCTATGAATTTTGCATTTTCTTTGCACTAAACAGGAATAGCAGTCATAGGAAATAAGGGCATTATAAAATAGTAAAAACATTCTCTGCAAATAACAAATCCTCATTCAAAGGCATACGTTTACCTTTCCTTTTCTATTCAGTATTTTACAATATAGCCAGAGAAAGCAAGTTTGTGGATGGTGTTCAAAGACATCTTGCTGTTACAAAGCATGTTGAATACAGGAACTCCAAATTGCATGTTTTTTCCATGTAAGTATGGCCAATAAAGTCAGCTATGCATGCCACCCGAGTATCAGATTAACTCTTATTCAAATGTTCCTCGTCTTTGCATTCACCCTACCTTCTGTCTGGAAGAAAGTAAATTTTAACATAAGGATTCCTTGGCCTCCCATCTTCCCTGGAAGGAAGATCCTTTGCTCCCAGTATTGTCACTATTAACTGATGACCAACCTTGTCATACCACAGTTTTATCTGTAAGGAGAAAATATTAATTAGTGAACTTATTTCTGCAATGAAGTAGTATATTAGTCCTCATAAATAAATTTGCTCATAAGCAAATTTATATTGGTTACTTTAACAGAAAATATGTTCTACTTAGCATTCATAACAAAGAATAAAAATAAGCTAATAGTGTAATAGCTTCAGTATGTACCTGGAGTCACTCTTTTTTTTAAAACCCTGTACAATAAGTGCATTATTTCACACTACCTGTTTTTCACATGGTGCTCTAGCTAGGATTACTCTCTCTTGTATTGTATTACTTGCGTTACTAATGAATGATATTCATATATATATTTCTGAGGAGTGTATGCACAAAGAATGAATTAATTTTTCACAAGCTGTTGTGCTAAAAAGACTATGGGATAACACCATAAATATTTCGTATCACAAAATGCTTTTCAAGATGCATAGATTTATGCTGACATCATATAAGCCCTCCAGAAATTGTAAGAGAGGGAGGCCAACCCTCTTAATAGTCCATCTCAGCAACATGGTAAAATCTCCTCTGTATAAATTATTATTAACCAGTCTTAGGCTTGATCTACTATTCTTTTTCCCTATAGTCATTAGAAGTTGCTATTTAGCTATTTTAGTTTGAATTCTATGGCTGCAGATACATCTGTCAAGGAATGGATATACGTACTTTAGAGCAATCACTGAAGAAGGGGGAAATGGTGCAGCTAGAACAAAACAAAGCCTTCCAAATAGCCAGGAAGCCACTACATGGTGGTAGCACTGCAGTGTCATTAACTACACCTTACAGAGGGGGCTCTCTTTACGAGGACTTTGCCTGAGAGAGAGGACAAACTAGGACGTTTAAAGAAAACACTGACCCTGCCTGAACTTAAAGGAATCAAAGAAGATAATGCCCAATTGCACATCTAACCAAGCAATACACCTTCAGGGAAAGAATAGCTAAGCTAGACATAACCAGGGGAAGGTGCACTTGCTGTGGAAACCATCTCACATAATTTCAGAGACAGGATTTCCATCTGCCGTCATAGCTCCTCATCTTCAGCATCTCAGTCACTTAAAGAAAAGTCTTGATGTAATTCTCAAGACTTCTAACCCACAAAGAAGGAGCTGATTTAGCTTTCTGCCATTCCTAATACTTCACTAAGTGAGATTACAGTAAGACACTCCAACTCAATCATTGGTAGCAGTGTACTTCTTCCATCTCCACTCCTTCAGATCTTGCAATTCCTGTAGTCATCAACCAAAAGTGTTTGAATGGATATTAAAAAGGGACACACACACACACACACACACACACCTGTCATCTATTATCATGTCATTGGCCCTACTACAGACTTGATAGGTTTCTGGTACCAACAGTTAAAGGGCTCTGTGGCTACTAGAGCGAAAACCTGTATGAGAAATTATCCTTAACATGTCAGATTTAAGAGAGTTTTAGATGCTGTTCCTACATTCCTGAAAAGCAAGGGGCTTTGACAGCATTTTTTCTAAACTGTGAATTATCTGGACGTCAAGGTATCTCCACTCAGCTACAGATCAAAAGCAGAAAGCTTTGTACCAACAGTATAAATCCAAAGCAAATCTTTAATGACCTCTGAAGTGCAAGTCAACTTAAATATTCTCTGACACTAAATGTATCCACCCTCAGGCTTTCTTGGGAGTCCTCAGGCAAAAGACAGACTTGGCTAGTCCCACATCCCAAGGGGAATAGCAGTAAAGATAATCTTCATTTGCTTTTCTGGGAAAAATGATGCTTGCTTAAGTATAATGCAATAAATTTGTGATATAGACACTATCGCAAACTGTGACTGAAGGATGTGAAATAATCTAGACATGGGTTCCAAAAATACAACCAGAATTATGTGTTCATATTCAAGCTAAATATTTCTTATCTATATTTGTTTCTGACTGAATTTTTGCATGAAGACTTCAGTCAAAATATTTAGAGAATTACACTAAGCAGAAACTGAAATCATCTCACACCATTTCTTTGAGATGCTCTCAAAACTGTTTTTTTGAAACAAGAGCTCAAAATTTGCATTGACTTATACCTTCTACTTTTCTCTTGATGTTCTGAGGAAAAAAAATTGGAAAAACTTGTACATAATGGACATATTTTCCCTGAATTTCCCTTTAATTTGGCTTTCTACAGGAAAGGTCAGGAGGCAGAATTAGGACCAGAAGGCTCTATTCTATCCTCTGTTCACACTTCTAGCACTCAATACACTTTACAAGTACTTGTAACCAACCAGTCATTTGACTAGGATGCAAGGAGAAGAAAGGAAGAAACTGCAAGAGAATGGTCAAAGAACCCCATAGAGGGGAGGACAGGATTGAATTCTCACAGGGTTAGAAGAAGGAAGAAGGTACAAATCAAAAACTGCTTAATAATTACTGAGTAAGTAAAATGCACAGAATACTTCTTGGTGAGACACAGGAAGAATGGAGACATTAATGTCAGGGACCAGAGAAGAACAGAGGAGCAAAAATAGACTGAAAGAGAGAAATGGCATGAGGTGACAAAAGAACCAGCCATGCTGTAACTGGCACAAAATATGTTGAGAGATAGGGGTGAAGGAAACTCTGACAGGAAGTCAAGGCAGGAAACTGGAAAGGAAAATGAGAAGCAAGGAGTTAGACTAGCATACTGAACATGATAGATGAGTTTAAGAATACAATTGATCTACAATTGATCTCCTGTGCATAAATATTATGACAATATTTGGATGGTATGGTATTATCCTATAAGAACTTCTTCTTTCTATTCACAAAGAGAGAAAGGACAGCCATTTATGACAGCCATGTGCACTCCAAGAGGACTGGATTCCATCCCTTCCACTTTCCCAGAGCTCTTGTTTATCAAAGGGTGCATCCCTTAAAATATTTTGAAAGGCATTTTCAATGGCATGTTCTTTGGTGTCTGAAAGGCTAGTATGAAATCCTGGACCCTGATATGTGTGCAAAGTAAAGCATTGGAATTGAAGTTTGAGGTGTTTCTTATGTTTGGACAGAACCTGGTTGTCTCAAACTCTGATCATAGTTTCTCAATTCCTAATCTATAAATACAGGACAATCCTAACACATCTCACAGCACACTATAAATGTCTCATGTTGTGAAATAAACACAGGATAACACACATATACAGAAAACTTGATGAGGAGTATTTTTGTTTGTTTGTTTTGTAGCTTTGTTGAGTTGTACAAAAGATTCCTGACACCAAAAATTAAAGAACATTGAATTATTCAATCTTGTGAAAGCCCCACAAGAATGTACAGGTGTGATGGTCAGCAGTGAAACCTCAATTCAGCAGTTTTTTACACATATACTTTTAAAAGCATAGAACATCTAAGAAACTGAAGCAAAGTGATCCTGATCTAAATGAAGGAAAGGGAAAGCTAAACTTACAACACAGAAAATGCACCACAGAAAAAATTATGCTGGCTGATGCTAATCTGGAGGCTAATGTGTCAAAATGCTTCTTGTACAGGACTTTGTCTATCTAGATTATTTAGGATGTAGGCACCTAAAATTCACTTAGAAAGTGATCCAACCTGAATGCTTCCTGAAGATCTTCCCACTTAGCAATGAGATCCTGGAAATGTATTTGCCATGCACATGCTCATATACTTTCCTCCCTTAGGCTCCTTTGCTAGCCAGACATGCACCTAATGCTTCACTGAGCTTCTGCTGTAACCTACATTCAGGCAAACAGGCGTCTAAACTCAATGCATGCTGAAATTGAGAGATGGTCTGTTATTCACAGAGCGGTGCATCTGCTGCACTCCTTTAGACAGGCTTCCAGGTAGTTACTGCCACACAGAAGGCAGGAAATAAGACCTCTTCTGCAGTCAGATGACTGGGGGAAATGGAGATGAGGGTCTGGTCCCAGCTTCATATGATGCTTTCTATTCCTTAACCCACAGTGGTCTAATACAAGAGCAATACTCATTATGGGTAGCAGATCTGGAACCCGCTATGCTTAAATTAAGCTTGCTTTGATAACACCACACACTTATACTCCCAGCCAAACAGTATCTCAGCTTCAGATGAGACTTCACACTCCAGAGAAGAAAGGTATGTGGAATAGCTTGATGATAAAGGCACTCTTCAGAGAGACAGGTTCGATCGCTTCAGTCTAAACAGTATTTAAACAGCAGATGTCGTGTCTCTGGAATGAGCTTCCTACACATACAACAGTATACAAAAGTTGACTGCTGGCATTGCATTCTGAGAAGTGAAGATGCAGTTATCTAGTATATGCAGTATTCCTTTTTCACAGAATCGCAGAATAGGAAAGGTTGGTCCCCTGTAGCCTCAGAAGATGCCTCCCTCTGGAGAATCAACTCACCCTCTGGAGTAGCCTAAGTTTCAAATAGCATTAATGGGGTTAATTGCCTTTTATTTGAGTTGATCACTCATGCAGGCATTGAGGTAACTTTGTTCCTCTCTTTAACTGTATGAGTCAAAGCTCCTCCTTAAGGCACCTCAGACTTATTTGAAGCTAGTATAAGCTACATAAATTAAGGACATAAATTCAGTTTATTAGACAGTCTGCCCTGCAGCTTGATTTTTACCACCACAGCCTACTCAAACATCACTGAATTTGAGAGAGATCTGGCCAGATATTTTTGTTCTGTTGCTCATTGTAATTTTACATGTAACCTACATAGTTGTTTATTAGTATAATATTTTGAAACTGAGATACTACATTTCTTTCTCACATTATTCTGAAATTATATATACCAGCAGGACATGTTGAAAAAAAAAAAGAAATCTCAGTTTATTTTTAAAAATGTTTATAGTAATCATTTTCGTGGACTTAAGCTTATGTAGATGTGGAAATAGCAGGTGGTAAAGCCTTCAGCATAGCTGAGATAGACACTGGATGTTGTTAAGCATACCTCTAACAAATTCTGACTACTGAGGGTTGCTAAATCAAACTATTATTGCTATCTGCTTTAGCTGCCATCTGATATGATGAAAAAAGTACAAGAAAAGGCTGTCAAATGGAAAAAACTTGTATGATGTTCTGTATTAAAGCAAAAAGAATATCTGAAATATTTGAAGTTAGAAAAAAACCAATGGTCTCATGGCAACTCTGGCTCAAAAAGAGGCTCCACCAAGTAAACAAGAGATACTGCATAGACAACACAAATGTAAGAACAGATTGTTCCCTGCAAAGATGTCACAAAGCATCACTTTCCAAGTTAGAAAATTGCTGGTATGCTAAACTGAATCTAAAAGTTCAGGAAATAAATATGCGCTTTTCCAAGTACTGTGAAATTAGCAAAAGATGAGAAGAGTGTATGAGAGGGGAAAAAAAGGATTTGAGTGTTTTTCTTCCCAATAAAAAAATGATGATTCTATGAAATCATCCAGTGATACAAGAGCTAGAAAACTAATGGAATGACGTAGAGAGAAGCGTGAAAGAGGAACTTTTGCCAGAGAGGATCTGTTTCAGCCTATCAAGTAAAGAAGATGCAAGCAAGAATAAAGATGTGCATCTCCTGTTCAGAGAAACGAAACAAATAGGTATAAACAGAATGTTTGGAGATCCTCATTCTTGTAAGCAATTCTACAGACACTGCTATACCACAGCCCACAATGAAATGTATACTTCCTGACAACTGTAAACAGCAGCTCAGAGCTCCGAGTAAGTGAATTTGTCATGCCAAAAAGTAACCAGAATTCTGCACTGCTGCTGGACTGCTTGTTTAAAGACCTCTGGAGAATTCCTGTTCTTCTCTGCAGTCTGCACAATAAATATATCTTACATTAATCCTTTTTAGATTATCTACCATCCCTACTAAAAGTGGGCAAAGGGATGACTTTTTGTTTCAGTCTAGTTGTAAAGATATTGCCAAGGTCATAAGTTTGAGTTTTCTGGGAACTCTTGTCACAAACCTTATGTTTAGCTTTGACTGTTTGAGGTCTGAAAAAAAAAAAAAATCATCAGAGAAGTCCACAAGGACTCCATGGGCATTGTGTAGAAGAAAAATTAGGGCTAAAGACAATTCTTATCTATAATATCAAAATAACCCAACCAGAGGTGAGATAGAAAGCCTCATACACTTTCAGCTCTTGTTGGATATTCTCTATCAAACATGACATTTCTTCTGTTTTCTCAAATGACTACCATAATCACTTGAACAAGGTAATTTTTTTTTCATTAGACAATTTTTATGTGTATTTATTTTAGATAATATGATTAAAATAAGGAACCACTACATGATATTTCTACATTACAGTATTTCATGAACATACAGGTTTCAGGCAGGTGTTTCCTTTTTAAATTGAACAATCAACTGTCATATAATTTCTTAATTTATTTAGCACATATCTAAAAAGAAAGTAAATATTAAAAGACTACTTATGTCATATACAGTATTTACCTCTATGAACTACTTAAGAACTTATGATTGTACCCCTCTGATTTCACTAACATAAGGAAAATCTAACTTTCTTAATCATGCTAGAGGATATTTTTAATTTTTCATACAAAGTGAATTTATGGCAAAAGCATATAATAATATATTAACCTTAAACAATACTATCAATACATTACTTTTTTAATCTCTTTTTTCCCTTAGACTTTTTTATTTTGAACTTATATTTAAGCAGTTGTGAGGATTACTTTTGTGAAAAAACATGGACTTTACTAAATATGATTCATATTTGATATCTTATTTAGATTCTTACTTACAATCCCTTTATAGATATATATATATATATATATATATATGTATGATCTCTTTTCCATTTCAATATGAAATTTGGTCATCTCATTCTGATCACTTATATCATCCTTTACATCTTTCCTTGAGCAATTGATCAAACCAGAGGAACATTTATACATCTCCCACACAAAAGATTAACATCTCCATAAAGATATTTTGTAAGAAAAGCAGATAGTATTCTATTTACAAAAAAACATGCAGCAAAGCAAGATAAGCATTGTAATATATTAGTAAAACCTACTTTTGCATTAATCTATAGTACCTTAGGAGCCTCCTAATGAAAAAAGGCAAACAACTTGTACCCAAACAGAATATTGAACCTAAATAAATTCAGTAGCACAATGGGAGAATTAATTTTTTATTCAAGTAAGGTTTAGGTTATTTTGATGTACTTTAAAATGCAAAAACAAAGTTTCATACACAAGAAATTTGTTTCTTTAAACAAGGTACAAATTTTTTGCCCATCTTCTACTCAAGGCGCTACTATTATGTGGAAAATGCAAAATGTATGTGTTAAGTAATGAATGATTTAAAGAGACATTCATCTTTATATAATGACCTCAAGCACAAAATTATTCATTGCTTAAACAGTACACAGATTTTATATGTGGGATGCATAGCCACCATCACTATTGAAACCTGTATGATTTTAATGTTGGGCAGAAAGCAAACAAAAACTAATTGTCTCTTTAAATTTCAATTTAATATTTTCACCCCCATGCAGAATTTTACAAGCTGCTCACAAGATGACATGAAAGTTGTTAATATGATTTAAAGAAACACACTCAAAATATGGGAAAACGGACTATAATGTAACGTTTTCCTACTATGCATTTTCCATAACAAACAAAAGAAAACCCCACAACTTTAGTCTCTGTCAGGCAGACGAAGTCTTTACCTGAACCCTAGGAACAAAAGGCGTTGTTCTTCTACTAAGGCTTTGGCTCTGGTAAGCAAAATTAAAGAAAAAGCAATAAAACAAAACCAAAAAGGACAACACGCTGGAAACTAAAAGACCAAAAGTAAAAACAAAGACACACAACTATTACTTTAAACACAGCTTTACACCAACAACATATTTATCTAACACAAAGTATTTTAATGCAATGCATAAATTAAATCTGCAAATCTGTTACCAAATCATATCAAAACCCTGTATTGGAAATTCTTGCCTTAGGGAAGTCAGCAAGAATTTTGCCACTGATTCCCCAGGAGCAAGGATTTCTCCTCACATTTACAATAGATTTAGAAATAACATGTAACAAAAAGAACAGGTCAGCAAAGTGTGATTTAAAAGTGGGGTTGGAAACATAATTTAAGCTTAATCCCATCTTTCAGGAAGATTGTAGATGCATATTCAGAGAGAAACAAGCACAGTACATGCATTGACAGCTTTGGTTGCTTTGTAAAGTAAAGCAAGTAAAGTAAAAAGTTTTCTCTTCTCTGCAATATTAAAAGGCTTCTTTATAAAAAAACCTCCCTAAATAATTTTAGAACTATTAAAAGAAAGTTAGTGCTCTCTGGTATTATCATTACATGGGGGAAGGTACAATCTATGTATTTCAATTCTCTAGCAATCCTGACAGAAATGATATATGGTATACACAGAAAACCCTTGCATGAAATGGCATCTAGAGCATTTAGCAAACTGCATAGACACATTTATAACTCTTATTTTTGTGATATAACTATTCAGACCACATATGACCTTGTGGCTTCCAGTGGCTACCTCAAGACTACATCAGTACAGGAAACACTCCAAAATACTAATTCCAAGAAACCACTCTCCATCCTTAGTTTAGGGCAACAGATAATGGAGTGGCACAGAATTGGTACAGAGTACGAGGTGTAAACAGGAATCAAAGCACACGTTGATACCTCAGAGGGCCAGTGAGTGGGAGACCAGGAGCATGGACAGGCATCTGACAGATTGGAATCTCCTTCATCTCCCTGCTCAGTTTTCCTGTGATTATCTAACTCAAAATGACAGAAAGAAGCTACTATTCAATATTCACTTCTATAAGAAGTGTACCCAAAGCATGGAGATAGGCAGCGTGATGATGCTTCTGCCACCCTCCTTGCTTATTTGGTGTGCACAGATGCTGGAGAAATCTGTTCCATAAAATGTGTGAAGTAACCTGTTCTTACACCAAAGCAAAAGGATATATAAGAAAATTTGACAGTCTGGATCATAGGTTTTGTCTGATGTGCTTCCTGTGCTCTGTGGGGTGCAGCAGCTGCACCCTGCCCCCCACAATGCATGGGCAGGGCTGCAAAGCCTGGTGTATGGGGGCCAGGATGTGACCTACTCACATACAATAAAAGTAGATCTTCAGCTTGCTTCTGCTCCATTTTACAAGGGAAAAACGTAGATTCCAGAATTATGCAATCCTAAGAGGGACATCTCTTAGGACATATCTCCTACCACACACCAAGGGTCCTCAGCAGCCATATTCTTGAAAATTTCCATTCCTTGGAAATGGAAAGCAGTAAGCATCTTGTGTGGACTACCTAGAACTTTCCATATTTTGATGTTAGAGCAACAGCAATTCAATTGCATAGAGGTAGAAAGGGGAGGGGAAAAAAGGGGGGGAAAGGGATAAAGCTGAAAGGAGTAAGGGAAGCCTGTCTCATACTATATCTCATCCCCTCATCAATGTGCTGACATATATGGCCTTCACAATGTACAATAAACACTTTCCAATATGCTACAGATATTGTAACTACAATTAATATAACTCTATTTTTATTGCTTTATAAACTGAATGTCTATGGAAAATCTACTGAAGTGGTTCTATGGTTCAGGTGTACAAGACAATTGATTAATATCATAAATAACATCCTTTCTCTGTTAGAATCTCCACCAGCATAAAAATTAAGTATTGTGATTTTATACTTGGTTCCATTTACATGGTCTTCTAGTTATGTTATTATTCCTTAAACCTAATTATTGCAAAAACATTCCAAGTTATACTTTTCATGCAGTAATGAAAATTAGCCAAAATGCAGTAATGAAGCTAAGAGCACCAACACACAATACTTTTGACTTTTTAAAAATGGTATGAAAGGAAAAAAAAAATCAGTGAAAAAACACAGAAACAGGAACCAGACAAAGCAAATAATAATAAAACTATAATTGCACTAACAGTCAGATTCTCCCCTGAAAGAACAAAGTGGATAAAAAGTGCCATAAAATAAAATGAAGAGAATATGGATAAATTATTTCTATAGCTTCGTAAGTTATAACACACAATAGTTTACTGAAGCTGCACAACATTTGTTCAATTAAATATGTATTTGAGCAGAATAATTATAAAGAAAATTTCCTATCTATGTGAGATGGTTTACTTCATCAACAATCCTATTAGTCAGCCTCACTGTAACCTCAACAGAAGAAAACAGGTACACAGACCAATGCCAATACACAGGAAAATATGGAAGACCGAACCAACAAAGACATCCTTGAATACTAGAGGCATCATTGCAGCTAAACTCACTAAAGCCATCCTGAACATAAAGAAACACACTCCAAAATACCATTAATATATAAAAATCTCTTAAGTACCTATAGCGCTATCCAAAAAAGAAAGCATATACCCAAGTATTCAGATACTTCAGACCTCCATCTGAACTGTAGTATCTCCACTTCTGCCCACAACACTTGTATTTTGCAACCTATTAACCACAGCTGCCCTAACAGCAGCCCTTCAGGACTACATGCTATTGTCCAAAAGAAGAGAAAATACAGAAAACACTTCCAAAGTCTTGCTTATCATCTGTTCCCTGAGATTCATTACACCTGTCTGAATTCAGCCACCATCAGCCGGAATGTCACTGACCAGCCTCTTCCACAAACAACAGTATCCTGTCCCCATTTACTGCCAGGGTTCTGTAGTTATTCTCCTGCCTAGGCACTCACCTTAAAGAGCACATTCATAATTGCATTTGGAATAGTATTTCCTTTCATTTCTATCTTAATCAGCTATTTGGAATGAATATGTGATTTTTCAGTTGTTCTGTTAGAAAACATCTGATTAAAACCAAGAAAACCAAAATACTGAAACACGTCCATTTTGCAGCTGTCTACTAATCTTAGATGTCTAAATTGAGTCTTTAGAGTTACAAAGCATTTCTAACTTCAATGTCAGCTGGATCTGTGGGTTCTCAGATATAAGCTGCTCTCTGAGGGAAACACTGATAATATGTAGTAGAGAGTATTGTATGTAATGGCAAAGAGTTCATAAGGAAGTATCAAAGAGGACTAATGTAGGAAAGATCTTTGAATGACTCTCAACATTATTTGGTTTCCTTAGATGGAATTAAACTTATTAGTAAAGACATTTTTATATTGAAACAAAAAAATAAATAAAAGTAGGAATTGTGACTTCTTGAGTTAAACACCAAATTTATATGCCATTCTGAGAAATAAAACCTTGGGATTTCTATTATTCTCAGTAAACTAGAACATACCTCCAAATTTCCCAATACTGCAGTATCTTATCAAACCCCTAAATCAACCGACTTTTACTGATTTTACTAGTAAATCCTAATCTTAAACTCTTTAATATTTTTATCTGAAACTGAGAAAGTGAGAAAGTCAGTTCTGTGTGGTTCTTTTTTGGACCATCATTCCACAGTGTCTGTGCATTGGTCATCTGAGCAGCTGACTATGGATCTTGAATTTCTTGGTGGGAACCAGGCACCAAAACTTTTTGACAGCGTAATCTTTTACAAAGCTTAGACAAAAGAAATTTCTTTCCTCCCTGTCTCCACTATAAACAATTTTTGCTGTCTTCTAAAGCTAAAAGAATTTTTAGAAACCTTGGTCCGTTTATTTTCACTGTTCACGTTTGTGTACCCTTGTCATTGTATTTTGTGCAAATCATTCTGCATTTGACAGTCAAGATTTCTAGTTTTCCATTTATCCAAAGGATCAAGTCTTTCAAAGTAGTTAAGTACAGTTACAGAAAATTAAAAATTATGTATTGTAAATGGTTGTTCTGATGAGCAAACAAATAATGTCTCATGCACTGCAAAATGGAGCCAACACAGGTCACTGAAGAGACAGAAAAACATTTCTGTGAGGCCTACAAACAGTCTGCTTAGATTTTATGCATATTTTTATGGCACACTCAACAAATACGACTTGGAATTAAAATAATGTGGCATTTCCAAACTTGTTTAACACCAGTTTTGCACTGTTTCCATTCCATTTGTCTTTCCTTCTCAATGTAAGCCGCGCCACAACTGAGCACTTTTGAAAAATCACACTTTGGAATTGTAAATAACAGGGAAAGGTGTAAAACCCAACTTCTTCAGTTTAGAACAAAAAAATTACTCTTTAAAAGGAAACATTCATGTAATGAACTTTGTCGTCAATGAGAGTGTGGAACAAAAGTGAATAACACTTGTACAAAGAATACAGCATTAGTAAAATATCAAAGGGATACTTGGGGAAGGCATACATAAAAGTTAGCGCATAAGAAATGACCAATATTAATGCTCAAGCACACAGGTAATAAAATCTAATGAGTCTACATGTAAGTGTGATAGTTGAAACAATGTTTATACTCAACAGTACAAATATAACTGGAGGCCAAAATTAAACCTGTCTGAAAATTTGATTCTACCAGCCTAGCTTACCAGAAAATTATACATGTATAAACCCAATTCAATTCATATAAAATTTCCAAAAGCTAATAAAACGGAATACACTTTTGACAGTATGGTCCTACCTACACTGCCACATATAGCATTAAACAAAAATTTAGGCAGTTTAACAAAAAATTTCTGTTAGATGTAGTTTGCACTATAGATAAAGTTGTATATGCTGCAAAAGCACATTAATATCAATTAAATGTTTACATACTGAAAGTTGTCCAGACAAGAACTGTGGAACATCCCTTAACATGCCAGGACTCATGGGAGAAGTCACTGAAATAGAAGGTCGGTCCATTTTTTGAGATTCGAATGAACTTGAACCTGTAATTATAAACAAAAATATTTTATAAATAGTAGCAGTCATGCATTTTTCACAAAATTCTTTAAATAAAAATTTTAGAAATATAACCAAACATGCAACAAAGTTGTGATAAATATCACTTTTTAAAAATCTATTTAAAATTACCAAGTAATGATATTCAGTCTTTCAGTGCTTAAATGCAATCAAAAGCTTTTATTTGTAGAATGGAAAATAGTTTATTCAGATATTTCTGACTGTAATTATGTCAGTAAGTTGAAGGTCCCAAATTCCTAAATAATAAACACTTTACTGTGGTCAAAGGAAGTCAGTCTTCTGACTTATTATCTTATATAATCAGACTAATTTTGAATCAGATTTTTTCAAAAATATTAAGATGTATGTAATGTTTCATGTCTATTTTGCTTCAAATCTACAAGATCTGCAAAGGGTCAGGAGACAAGTTTTGACATATAAAACATAGAGCAGCAGTAAATTATTTCTATAAATACAAAAGACAATCCACATCTCACAAAATGTAAAATGAATTTTAAGAGTTGGCTGATGAGTAAAAAGTCATTGGATGAGTTTTTCATATTATTATAATCAAGATTATGCCACTTCATGGTTTTTATTATAATAAAGTTCTAAATCAATGATAAAAAATAACTTCAGGCTGAAATCCATCTTACCAGATTTAAGCCAAAGAACAAGTTACTTTTCCCTACATGAAATACTTCTTTCCCACTTTTGGTTTATAAGATTCATTTGAAATGCAAAACAACATAACAGGAAATTAAAAATTGCTATTAATATTCTTATATATTACTTAGAATTATGCTTTTCTTTTCAGTCAAAGCCACTCTAAACCTATAACCAATTGTCAAACCTAAATCAAAATATCCCGACTTTTGATAGCTTATTATTAAACAAAGATAGATAGATAGATAATACAGTAAGATGATATATTGAGACAAATACAGACAAAGAGACAAGAGCTATACTGACTGCAGATGACATTTTTTGATCTATTTGTGCTTACATAAAAGAGAGAGAAGATTTTCCTACCCCACAATTGAAACTTACTGGACTCCAGCTGTGCATGTGTGCTGTCAGGTATTCTGGGAATGTCCCTGAAATCAGGAAAATTAAGACAGGCTGATCCTTTATCTAACAAGCATATTAAAATTTCAGTTACACTATAACACTTCTCAATCCAACATGGAATGCCTCAGGAAAGGTGTATGATCTGCTGGCTGTCTTCAGCCATTGGGACAATTTATCTCTTATCCCAGTATAAATAATTTCAGTGTCAAATTAAATTCTACAGAACAACTGGTTTGATGAACACAGGAGAGAAGCTGCACAGTCACAAACAAAATAACTCAGTAAATGAAAGAACAATCTCAGAGTTAATGATAGACTAAAACTGTGAGTATTAAATCTTATGATGACATTATACATTAATGAAAATTACTGACCCTCACTCAAATATACTCAACTGCCAATAATGGCTTTCCCAGAACCTTCTTTACTGTCCTTGAATCCCAATTTTGAGCAATCTTACTTTTTCCATTTCTAAATAAAATGTACAAGTTCATTTGGCAGAATTGCTTACTTGCATATACAGGACATGTCACAACTCCTGTATAAAATTGCGCACAGCCATGTCATTTTAAAGCGTTTGGTTGCAATGAATGAGCACCCAACCGCGCCCACACCCTGCCCAGGAACATATTCTTCCTCTGAGGGGCAAACGTTTCTGTATGCTAATAAAACCCATCAATATGATTAATAAATAATTTCTTGAGCAAAACCAAGAAATATGAAGATCTTCAGCAGTAACAATATTTAAAAGCAGGTGGTGTGTTTTGCTTTATTCCAGGCCGCCCCAGGTGCCCGTGCCCCTGCGCTGGCAGCGGCGGCTGCCCCGTGCCGGGCACAGCCAGTCCCAAGGGCTCCTCGGCCACGGAGCCTCTGTGTTAACGTATTTAAGAAAGGGTAAAACAGCTGTGCAGCAGCTGTGAGAGAAAACAGGGAGGAAAAAAGCCGTGAAAGAAACATCCCTGCAGACACCAAGGTCAGGGAAGAAGGAGGGGGAAGAGGAGTGGGCTGCAACTCCCATTCCCCATCCTCTGCACTGCTAGGTGGAGGAGCAGGCAGAAAAACCAGGAGCAAAGGAGTGAATTTGAGCCTGGGAAAAAGGGAGGTAAGGGTAAGGTGGGTTCCGTTTTGGTTTATTTCTCACTATCCTATCCTTTTCCACAACTTACAACAACGGTAAATGAAAAATGCTTTCAGTGATCTCTATCTACTGTATCATACAATGAAAAAAATAGTCTGTATTATACATAAATAAAACTTATCTACTTCCTTTAGTATAGCTTTTCCAGTATACCTTCAGTTTACCTTTTCCAAACATTTTTCTTGACTCACTAGAAAAACACTTTTACTAAGCAGATTGAGTGAGCTGATGCACAGTATCCAACAATTCAAGCAAATCAGAAGGCAAGCAACTGCTCTAAGTGCCCATTGCAGACAAGATAAATCTCTGTTTTCAGTAAACCAAATTTGTCAGAACTCACTAGGGCTATTGAAGAAGCAAAGATTTAAGTTCGTGTATTTGATATGTGTAGAATTTATAAAGGGATCCAATACTCGCCTATTACTTTGCTCAGAAACACAATCCTTAGCTAACTCGTAATTTCAAAAAAGTATTTCTATCGTATGATTTTGAAAATAAAACCATGAAAACATATCATTATCATTCTGAACAGATTGAACATGAGTTTTCTATAGACAGCTGAAACAATAAATGTGAAAGCTTTGAACACTGTTCCTAAAGCATACAGATCCCACTATTTCATGGTAGCATGAATTCTATTTCTTACAAGGAACTCTCATTGAGATAAACATATGTAGGAGAAGCAGAAGGAGTTTTAGACATCTTGCATTTTAAGATACATTCCACTGCAAGCAGATTGTGTAGCATAATTATTAAAACATAGTGCACCATTTCTACCAAATTAATAATAGTAGAAATCAAGAAAAAAACATGCACTTCAAATTAACGATTTCTGAGAATCAGAAAGCAAAAAATATGTAAGTTTTTGTGCATAAGGAACAGTCAGCTCACACCAATAGCAACTCAGCCATCAACTTTTATTTTAAAATGAAAAAAAAAGACGTCAATTGCATGGTAAAATGGCATGTTTTGTGCTGTTGCATTTTTGTAAAATGACTTTCCATTTTATCTGCCTTTATCAGTTAAGCTTGTCATTTTCAGTTTTCATAGCACTCAGCCTATAATAAAGAGAACTAAGAATTGTGTTTACTGGAATTTTTTTTGTACTCAGAATATCAGGATGTGACAACAGGTTCTCAGCTAGGTTAATTGCCAGTAACTGAAGACTTCTGGCATCATTTAGTGTGTTGCTATGAGACCATCCACAGACTCTGTAAGTAACAGGATATATGTCAATGCAAAATGAAATCCTTCAGTTGGGCAGCAATTATTCTAACTGAAATAAATATCGCTTCTGACACCTTCAAATATGAACTTTAAATGACTTTAAATACACTGAAACTTTATTTCCTTGGGTGGAACAAAAACATATGACATTATGCTTTGCTGGGCAAGCAAAGGGTATTAATTTCTATTGTCCATTCAACTATGAACTGAAATCTTCTAAAATGAGAAGCGAATATGGTCTTTCCAGTTCATCAGCTCAAACCTCCTGAAGAACAATTCTGAAGTTGTCAATATCAGACTCCAAATAGTTACACGCACCTACCCAGATTCTAAAACCTTACCAACTTGTGGAAAGTATTCATTACTGAGATTTTTACAGCTACTGTAACAAGACACTGGGAATCAAATACACTGAACAACTGTTTGATCACTGATCTCTCAGTTCTTCAGACTATGAGGCGAACAGTGTGGAAGAAGGCACCTTGAGAGCCCACATCACTTTGGTTAAGGAATTACAGAGGAGCTGGTCTAGTGACAGCAAGTGGAGCACATGGTAACATAACAGAAGACATGATGATAAGGAAGGTAAACAACAGACAGCAAATATAAAAGCACAGGAAAGAATGCAGGAGGTTTCACACAGTGAAGAGAATGCAGAAAGATAAAAAAATCGAGTATTTTCAACACACGAGTGAAAGATTCCTTGAAATTTTCCTACAAACTTCTGTTTGAGAGATACTATGAAAGATTTATACCTCTATGAAATTAATTTGAGACCTCTTTTTCCATAACAATATTCTTCTAGTGATGTAGTCTGTCTCTTAGCATTATTATTATACTTACAACTCCCAAATTATGCAAAGGTGTTTAAGGATAGGACAGATAATACAGCCTTTACCCTAAAGGGGAGTTGCAATTTCATGTGTATGTGGGAAATAACCTCTCATCTCACTGAAAAGATAAAGCAGTTTTTGTTATTATCAAGATTGCTTAAAATTGTCATGCCAAATGAAGCCCCTACACATTAAGTTCCTGATGTGTCAAACATATTAAGTTCCCATTATAGCTGAAACAATAACAAATTATTCTCACTGAAATTCCATTCTCATATTATAGGGTTCTAGATTTTTTAGTAGTTCTCAATTTTTAGTTATGTTACCCATGCCTTTGTATATAAAGTTATGATAATTGTGTGCATCGTAAAAAAAAAAAAAAAAGGTTTAATATATTTATTAAAATACAATTGTAGAATCCTTCCAGCCCAGGGTGGAAGTGATCTTGAAAGATCATCTAGTCAAACCTCATATGGAAAAGGGAGCCTAGATGAGATTATTTTGCACCCTGTCCACTTGTGTCATGTACATCACAATAAATTCTGGGGGGAAAAGAAGAAAACTCTAAACAACTGTAAGTATCTTCAAATGCAGTGATAAGCATTTCCCTCTTTACAGCCCTGGTGTGATCAGATTTAGAACTTCCAGTGGAGTAAAAAAGTGATGGATATGACTTTAGTGTGTAGGAACTCGGGAGAAAAAGAACAGATGAAAAAGGGAAAGTATTCACAGTATAATATAACAAAAGCTACTATTGCTACGCAAGAAAAATTTAAGTTTATACATTGAGAGATAGGTCTGAAGGTTAAGAAAAATAGTCAATGTAAGGCACTAAAGAAAAACTCCCACACAACCCTAGATATTCATTCAGATATATTCTGTAGAAGATAACAAGCAATAATTTAATCGATTCCATAGATGAAGATGATGCAAATTTGGATTTAGGACTTTCTAAAGCATATAGAATATGCCATTAGCATATTGTATTTTGTGCAAAATTCTACATTGCAGACTCCCAATAAATAGAGCTCATCATCAGTCCACACACCAAATATGATCCTACAATTTTATCAAGAATTACAACAAAAAGTATAACCACAGTTAAAGAGCCACTATAGGCTGGATCACCAAGTGAATAGTCACAGAAGGGAACTTAGCAGATAATGCCTGGGACTCTCTGAGAGAATACAGGATTTCACACCAGCTCTTTTTACTCACTGATATGATCTCTCATTCTAGCTATGCTTCTGGTTTACTGAATCCTGCCTAAAAGTTTTACTGTTTACAGTGTTTATGAATGTTTGGTATCTCTGCCCTAAAAGGGAAATTTAGCAATACTTTTATCATGTTTAATGCCAAAAAAATTATTAAATTACTTACCCTATTGGTCTTGAAACCACAAGCTCCACTTGTGGCTCAGGTTTGGATTCTAAAATGATGTTATATACCTCCTCAAAGGTGGCTCCTTGTAGTAGCCTTCCATTCCATTCTAACACTTCATCACCTGAAATTTCAGTAATAACATTATATTTAGGAAGTTTGCTATGGAATGCATTTGCAATGACAATTTAGGCCATTCTATTGTCAGTTTTCTGTGTTGTAGAACAAGTTTGAACTCCTTCATGTAGTAAAATCCTGAGTATTAAAGGTTTATGCTTTATGTATGTAAAGTTGGGTGAAACAATAATATTGTCAGTAGGACCCCTTTAGAGTAAGATACAGCTCAGGCTCAGTTCAGCAGCTGTGGCTCATATGCTTTTCAGAAAATTCACATCTTTAGAACAGTATATCTCATCAACTTACTGTTTTAAAGATCCATTTACTTCTACAGGTTTAAGGTTCAGACAGTTCTTACGTTAATAGTTAATATTTCTTGAACATTCTCCAATCTAGCAATCTATGGTTTGCGTATTGGGATAGAAGCAGCTTCTTAGCCAAGCTGGTTCTGTTCAGATATTTATAATAGCTTGGTTTGCTCTAAATAAAATATACACCACAAAATGACTGGGCAGGATATCAGGATATTGAATATAAAATCATGAGCAAATTTTTTTAAGTAGTTTTTAAACAACATGAGAATATATGCATTTCACAAAAGCAATGGTCTAATAAATGAATGTCAGGTTGAATTCTGCACTCTTTCATCAGACTTATTTAACTTAATTTCACATCTAATTAAACTTACTCACTTGTTATCACCTTCAGGAAAGCAACTCAGCACTATAGATCTGAAGTAGATACATACCTGGTCTGAGATGCCCCACTGTATCAGCTAAGCTTCCTTTTTTAACTTTGGTGATAAATGCGCAGAGTCGACCTGATTCAGTCATCTTTCCTCCTACTACCTGTTTCAAAGAGGAAATATTTTCATAGAATGAAAATTACTTCAAATTACTTAAATGTTCTGGCAACAGGAAGAATAATTCAGCTTTTTCCTTAGATTTTCTGTAGCTCAGGTAAGACAGATGCACTTAGAAAAAAACAACAGAATTTTGGCTATGACAGGTTATTTTTGTAGCTATTCTGGAAATTTGTAAAATTTAAAAACAATGCAAATACAGAATGCTAAAGCTTTTATATTTTAGCAAATACACATATAGTATTTCATTGTATTATAAATTGCCATCCAAAACAATGTAAGGTGTTAGTCTGCTTACTTCAGTAAGCACTTATTTCACTTACTAGACTGCTTACTTCAATACTTTTTTACCTGGAAAAATTTATATTAATATAACAGAACTCACAATGTTCATACTAAGCATCAAACATCTCAATTGATGAAATTCCCTTTGGTTGGGCAATTTAGATGAAAACACTTGTCATACCGAAGATTTCTCTACAGGAAACTTCAGCAGCTTTAACTTTATATTTATCTTAGAATCAAGAGATAGTAGGTCAGAATCAGTCATAACTGCATAATTTTCAAATTCCTAAAGTTTCTTAACAGTCTTCATATTGGGATTTAAAATTTTTAACATTAAATTCAGTTTAGTTTACTTTCAGTATGTAAATATTTGAAATTTGAGGTCAGGAATAACTGATGAAAATCACTCTTTTCAGATGTTTATTGAGATTAAAAAGCAGTTTACTCTTAAATCTGAACTATTAATGACTCTCAGTGAAGAGTAGATGTTTAAACAAAAAGTATTTCATAATGGCACTGTTAGTTGCTTCTCCTGCATTTTCTGATATTAAGACAAAATTAAACACAAAATTTGATGTCCCACTGGCTTATCCACTGGCTTCAAGTAAAATTATTTGTCAATTAAATAAAAAACACAAATATTTCCAAAGCATGTTAGTATATAAGTAACTAGACTGATTTAATCCCTATTAATAGGGTATGACTATAGCCTAATTTGTATATCCAAAGTTAAGTAAGAGTCATGCTAAATAGAGAACAGAAAATTAAAACTTCCTAATAATTTCTCACAACAAGGATGAGGAATCAAAATAAATACGTTTGTTTCTTTTACTCTGTATAATTCATTCTCAGTCTTGTACTAGTATTTCTGGAACTGCAAATAGTAGTACCTCACAAAACTGAGATCAAGATGTGAGCTAGAAATAACCTCATAATGTGTTTAAAGAGCACTGCATCATGAAAGAGATGTGAATATAGGAATAAGAGGTGAATATATTATTTTGTGATAAAAACCAATAAATGTTAAATAATTTTTTATCTGGTTGGTTGTTTTTGTTTTTTTTTAATGTGGCAAATCAAACAATCAGAAGAGAGAAAAATCCAGAAAGAGGCTGTTACATTGGCAGACTCTGATCTGTACTGAAATGTCATTAATTTGCAGATGTCCCCCTGGTCTTCAAGAGCAATAATTTATTTTTCACTTTTCTCCTCTCTTTTGGGAATAGGCATTGTACCATGGTGCAGTACTCAATACCAAAGAGCAAAGACAGGACTTGGCTTGCCTAGCAAGGATGCAATTAGTACTTTGCTAAGAACACATTCTCAGAATACTTGTGAAAACATATCTAGTCTTTCAGAAAAGTACAATTTTTTGAGCCTGCCAAGGACCCAGTAAAACTACTCAAGGTAACTGAATACAAAATATCTATCTTTTAACTTTCAGAATGATAAGACATTTTTTATATTTTCATGCATATGCTATATAAGAATATTTTTATCATAAAGGTAGTTAATTTAACCAAGAGAGTAGTTAGTTCCAAAGTTATTCATTACCAACCTTCAGTCCAAGCATGGCTCCCGAATCTCTAGGCACGCTTCCATCTTTTAGTCGCTTATTTAACAAAATCCGACCAATGAGACGATCGCCATCTTTGGATGGTTGCCAAGTTACTGGATGCTATCATATGGTGTTAATGGAAAATACAGTGAATAGGATTTTAATGAAAAATATTTCAGTAATACTTTTCATTTCCTGATATATTTTTAAAATGCCATGAAAGTATTATGATTACAATAATATTTAATGTAAGAGCATGACAGAAAACTGTGCTGAAAAATATTCATTCGAGTATATAGTTCATTACAGTGTATGTCTAATATTTAATAACATTATCTATTTTACTAAATCCAATTTGTGAATATCTAGAATGATTTTTGCACCTTGATTTGACAGATATAGACAACTATACACAGTTATCTACACACAATGACAATCACACCTGAGTACTGAGAAAAACAACTCTAGAAGTCCAGTATAGGAGTAATACTGGAAAAGAAGTTTAACTCAAACCAAAAATTTGATGTAAGAATTTTCTTCTTTTTCCACTATTACAAACATGTCAATTTTTATCTGACTGACAAACATATTTAGTGTTCTACATTCTCAGTAGTAATATTTTAAAAAATTACAACATACATGAAAAGTCATTTCTTCATTTAAACATTCTGTTTCTTTCTTGGAATAATTACTTCACATGTGAAGCACAGCTACAGTGAACATTATTATTTCATTACTCCATATGGGCACAGTTATACTTGTCTATTGGCATAATTAATTTTTTTTAAGATTTACTTTTGTGTAATCATAGTACTTTTTCACAGAAAAACACTATTTCATGCTCTATTTCATGCAAAAATTAGCAGGCAACAGATAAATCTGCTCCCATTACAACTAATAACTCTAAAAAGATTTAGCATAATCTCCACCAAACTGAAAGCAAAAATAAAATATACCAAAGCAGATGGCAAAGCTTTTAATTCTGCACAATACTGCACAAAAATCGCATGGCAACAAAACAAATGAACAACCATGACAGTGAAAGGGAAAAAAGAAAAACAACTTTTCTGTGCAGAGAGACCCAATTTTCTCCCTTTTTCACCTGGGCTTTAAACTATTAATTTAATTTCAGCCCCAGGAGTTTGAACATAATAAATCAAATAAGCCAATTGGTAGAATCCTTATTGTTAATTACTTTATGCTTTAAGGTAATACCATGATATGCCATTTTGCAACAATAAGAACAACATTCCTTTATGCCTCTCAATTTTTTTCTTAGGCTGCCAAACGGTAAAAGCTGCAAGCATGCAAAGACTTTTCATTTGTTTTTCTTTTCTGCACCTTAAGAAATGCTGTATCATCTCTAGAAACACCCTATCTTTTACTTTATGCACTATTTTAATGAGTGACAGAGAGCAAACAAAGACCAAATGAGCAGGTTAAAATGCAGGCTCCAAAATCTCAGTACCTTCTCACTATGGCTATGTTCCTCGTTTAGGGTTGTGCTACTACACGTATCTACCCCAGAGTCTTTTATCTGAGGCTCAGACCATTCCAAGTCCTCTTCCAAAGAGTGGCCACCAAAGCACACCATTTTCTTTTGCCTCTCGGATAAGGTGTTAGAATCCGACAAAACTGCCTGCTCACTAGTTTTTCTTTTTCCCCTTTGACTGTCCCCTATAGGTGTGGGATAAAAAAAGGATACAAAAAAGAAAACATGCAAAGGTGTAAATAAAACCAAGGAAATGTGAAATGATAAAGGAAACTAAATGGTAAGGCTCCACATGTCTCACCAAAGACATTGGGGATGCCTCACTGCTATGCCAAGACGTATGGTCCAACCAGTTGTAATCCATGTCTCCTGTGAGAATCAGACAGACAAGATAGTGCAGTAAAGGAAAGGGGAAAGAAAGGACAGACAAAGATACAGTAAAACTGTAAAGATTTCTGATAATCCTATCTGATTGATAACCTCTTCCAGCTGGACTTGCAAAGGGCTTCCAAGAAAAAGTTAAGGCTCCAACAACAGAGTACATGGAATATGAAAAACACTAAGGAGGGAGACAAGTTTGTGCATGTCTGTGTGTGCACAAAATCATGTACAGTGTAAAGCATCATTGCTTCAGAGTTTTTAACTGTCCCTACAAAGTCACTAACAGTAAATTAAATGAAAAGGTAAACTGTGTCATATTTCTAAGAGAATATTCATTAGGGAAAGCATTTGAATATGGAATGAAATTTCATTACAATCTAAAGGAACCATTCTGTGTTAAGGAACGTATTTCTTTACTTTTCTGACACAAATAGTATTTATTCTAATTATTTCAATAATACTTAAGACAATGGCACTCCGCATTCGCTGTACAGTAGATGATGTTTTAAGGGAGGTTAAATGAAAAACAAATCTAGAAATTATATCTAGAATAAAAAGCATATTAATTTTTCTTTGTCTACTGGTTAAATATCAGGAAGAATTCTAGTAAGCACAGATACCTCATAGCTGGGAATGTGTAAGGATTTGGCAAAATACATAAATATTTTACAGAATCAGAATTTAACCTACATGGCAGATACATGGTAGAAAGAAAGGTTTGAAAAACAGTTCTGAAGAAAAGGCCTAAATTAATGCTGCTGTCCATAGAATTGGGGAATGACTCATGTATTTTTATAAAACATTCTCTTTCATGTAAGTACTTTTAACTGTAAATTATGCCCACACATTTTGCATTATTAAACTTCTCTTTTTTTCTTTACCATCGTTACTACCTGTTACATGAAAAACATTTTGTTACTACATGCTACATAACATTTTTATAATACTGTATGCAGGAAACAAATGCTTAGTTTTCTATAAAATTTCATAACAAAAAGAACACTAGAGCAAAGTGGCTCTGCTCTTTTTAGTACAGACCACAAACAACATTTTTTTTATTTCCGTTACTTCAGATCCTGCTTTGACATTATTCAACCTATTTCTTTGGACTACACCAGTGAGGTGGTGAAATTTAACTAAGAAGTCTTTAGAAAAGTAAAACATACTCCCTTGGACGGATAAATGTACAATAAAAAATATAATCTTTTTTCACTTGTTTTCTCCTAATATGTAGACTTGCATATGCTATATGAAAAGAAAAAAATCAAGTCTCATTTTCATTTTAAAGAAGGAAATATTCAGAATACAAAGGCCTTATTTTGAAAAAGACACTTCATCTCTTACACATTGCAGAACTGTTCTAAAGTATTAAATAGCCTTTTCTTTCGTAAAAACTGTTTAAGTGACCTCATAAAATAATTTTGAAGTCTTAATTCATTTATATTTTTTAGGTAATACTTAGGTCTGCTTTAAATCTATTAACTCAGTGTCTTGGTTCTTGAAAGGAATTTAAAAATAGGAAATTCATACCAAAACTTCTTTGCTGTGCATGTTAACGTCTTGACTGTATTACAGATAAAAGTGTGGCTGTCCTGCTAAAGGGGAAAGAAATATTCTTCTGAAAGCTAATATGATTTTGCTCAATGTACTTCTGTCATAGAATTTCTAGTCTTACCTCTGCCTCCAGACATTGCTTCAGGGGTTCTGAGTGAAATCATCAGTGAGTTCATGAAGATCTAACTATTCCTCATAAATATACATTTAGAGATAACCAGATGATAGCAAGAGTTCCTGTCTACATATTGCCTATTTTACATATTACCTGGGGCCTTTCAACACTGGTCCAGGCTCATCTGCTGATGTAACTGATTTCTGCTTATTCTAAGAGTCCTCTTTCACAGGTATTAATGTATGGTCCATCCACATACCATATATGTTGAAGATTAGACACATTTAGCCTAGCATACCCACTAACATATAGAAATTACTTATATTTTTAAAAATTCAGTTATTTTGCAAAAACATTTATTCTTTATCAAATTACAAGCCCTGAACCTAAACCTGCACAGAGGAACCCTTGCAAAGTTGAATCTGTTGCCTGACCAAAGCACTCCCACTTCTTGCTCTAACATTTTCCTTTCTCCTTTTCAATCAATATGTAGAAAGCTGACTTTGTTTTTATTTTAGTTGTGCCTCATTTAGTGTGAGTAAATACTAATTATTTGGTATCTATAAAATGAAAATTAAATGAAAACAAGCAAAAACTCCATCCAAAGACTTTAGGTTTTATCTGTATTATTTTCTCCATTAAAATATGTAGTTAATATGTTCCAAAAAAAAAATTGTCATAGAAATTAGAAATTACAAAGCCCTTGTAGATCTTACAGATTTTGCCCTTGACACTGCATTAAGTGATCTAAATGACAGGCCTAAATAGTACAGAAGTTAATAAAGGATGGCTGTCTGTAAGTCCTGTAGCTTAATATATTTCTGTGAGAGGTATGTATGGCTTGGTATACCCACACCTTTTGAGTTACAATGACTAGCTTGATAAAATCCCTGGACATACATTTTTCAAGTTTGATAAATATTAAAATCTTCACTAAGTAAGTGATTTTTGAAATCTTGTAAAGTTAAAAGTAGTAGATGTAAGGCACACGGATCTTTGTCTGCCTACAAAAAAATTGTTTAATCTTTCTGTAACAAAGACACCGTAGTTTTAATTGTGAGTACCAGAGAACGCACTTGTTGCTCTCTTAGGTATTTCTCTTCCACAATAGAAGATGCTTTATTATTAAGAATATGGACATTTAGGTTATGAAGCAGAAATCACTCAGGAAAAAAATACCACCTCACTGATAAACTATGTAAGTTATAATACCAAAGCCATCTTTCATGAAAAAGGAATTAATATAGTACTAAGCAAGATACAATCTGAGACAATGTCATTATAAGAGCATTCAGATGCTTTGTGAGTCCAGGAGTGCAGCTGGATATAGGAAAGGACATATGTGAGGTCTGCTCTTATTAATGTCAATGAGCCCTATGTGTGTATGGAAAGTTTGCATGGACAAATCAGGTTGGGAGAAAAATCACATCAGTAGCCCAGCCATTCTGTATAAATGGTGTTAAGCTGAAACCTTTGTGAACTTACTGATGCTTGATTTGTTTTACTTATTTTCTTTAGACAAAACCAAACAGGCAGAGGAAAAGGTTTTCTTCTTCTATATCCAGGAACCCACAGCAATGGGATCTTCTTATAGCAATGGGAATTTGAAATGTCAGTTTATATTTTAAAAGAATTTCAGTCAATTTCTGTTTCCCCTATATTTTAATTTTTTTTCCTTTCTTCTTAGAATGGCTGTCCCACACAGAAACACAGTAATTGAACATCTTTTATAAGGCATTAAGTAATCTGTATGTAATCTACACGGTATGTGTCTACTCTTTGAGTGTTGTCTAAGTTCATGGTCAAGTTCAAACCCATTTTCCAAATCGTTTAGACTTAAACCACTCAATTTAATTGGTTATTCTACATATACAGAGTCATTTTGATGCTTTAGGGTGCTCAAAATCTTCACATAGGATACAAGAATGACCCAAGCCCTTTCTGACTAAACCAGGATCTACCTAAACGGAAAAGTGTTTCCCTTAGGAAACTGAAAACATCATTTTACTTTGAACCAAATAAACCAAAAACCTTTCCTCAAATTCAAATCTCACTGCCAAAAAAGACAGGTCATATAACTTTAAATTCTTCAAGCTGAGAAGTGTTACCTGACTGCATATTGAATACTGCACACATTCAACATACTGGCTATTTGAGCCAGTGGTGGTACACACATGTCATTACTCAAAACTACAAACAATTTAACCTTGCAAAGGAGTTAACACCTTTCCCCTCAAAGCTAATTTTCAGCATAAGGCTACAGTGAGCTGAGCACATTCCTGTCTCTTCATCCTCCTCTTAACTGAAAGGCTCCCAGTGCAGTCCTGTACCAGAAGGGCTCTGGAGAGAAGTAAAAAGCAGACTACAGCTATTGAAGAACTTTCATTTAAGCAGGTTACTTTCTGTGCTTGCAGTACTATCCATCTAGACTGCCACACAGTGGGGGACTCCAAAGAGGAGCTACACAGCCAGAACTGCCTGGAGGTGATTATGTGAGAGCTTAAACAATTGCTTTGTCAGCTCTGGACTCTTCAGGGACATGCTAGCTTTTGGTGCAGGAACAAGTGCAAAGCTGTCTGGCACATGTAAAGAACAGAAATAAGTTTCAACACAGTCACTAATGCAGTTTGAGCAGTGATAACAAAAAGAAGCATCTTCTAGCAGGTCTTACAGCAGGCTTTGAAAATTCCTACCCTTTGTTTCAACGTTTCTTGCTGGGAAATAATTATTCTTCTGAATTTGTCAAAAATGTCTAAAGGATCTGGTCCTACCAAAAAAAACCATGAAATACAGTACTGACTTTTATTATATGAAATACAGAGGAATGCAGCAACTAGAAGAAAAATGTATTAATTTTCACTAGAGATAAGGAAACTGCAGAGCATACTCTGATGTTCAGACTTAGCCCCAGCTATATAAATCAGCGACAGCTATGCTAGAGCTGTCTGTAAAGGCCTGCACAGCCTTACTATCAGGGGTTGTGAAGTCTCACGGCAACCAGATAATTATATGCAAAAGATTTGGGACATCTTTTGTCAGATCTCTGAGAAAGCAGACTATGACCCACTGGTGAGATTCAGTGTTTTAAGAGAAGTCAAAGATGAAGTCTTGCAATCGCACTTCTACACAGGACCTTGACAGCTGTAAGAACCAAGAAAATCACTGTGCACAGTTCAGCAGAGACTTGGGGAGCTTAGAATACCAGCAGATTGTTGTAGTAAGTAGGAAAGTGTCCCTCACCCAAAAAGTAGAGACACCCACAGTCACCTCAGGTAGTTTTAGATTTCTATATCAAAACCAGTTACTCTTGTCTTCATTCATCACGTGTACTTTATATATCCACTTTAAGCCTGACAGGAATTCAAGAAGAGTATTCAAGAAGTGTATTCAATGACTGTAAAGCAAGTCAACATTATTAACTTGGGTGTAGATCCCTAGTTTGAGGGTGTTTACATTTAATCAGATGGAATCTCAGCTCTCATATATGAATCTGCAGATTTATAGGACCCCTACACATGATGAAGGGTCTAAGAGTGATTTTTTTTGTGTGTGATCTTGCTTAACTGCCCTCATTAATGGTGAACATCCATAAGCACTTGAATTTCTAATGGCCAAGAAATAAAAACATAGAAGAGAAGCTACAGACTTGGAAGAATATTTTGAATAAGAGAGTGCTGCATCCCACAAGGCAGGTGGAAATAGAATGGAGGAATCAGGAGCACAAAACAACACACACCCATGTGGCAAGAATGATGACACTGGGACCATGCTGGCATTGAACAGAGATATTGCTACCAAAGACACATCTCTGGTCTATAGGGGTTAGTCAATAAGAATTTTAAAATATCTTGATTTTTTGGGGGGTAAGTGATATTTTTAAGGGGAAAACCTTATTAAAACTGAAGATCCTGGTTTACCTTCAAAAAGAATGTAACCCTGCTTTCAACTGCTACAGATACTGCTTAAGAGAAAAGATACTACTCTTAACAGAAAGGCTAATCTAATGTAAAGAGGGAAAGGGTTTCAGCTTGTCTATTCTGTTCTGGCTCTTTCTGAGCCTGAGACTTAGGATCACTATTAATAGAACAATATTTACTGGAAGTATTTTTTGAAGTATGTTTTGCTGGAAGGATTTAAATTGAGGGAAAGACTTTCTTCAAAATTACATTTTCTAAAACAAAATTAGGCTCAGTCTGTTAGCCAAATATATTTTGATAAACGTCTTTACTTGGGAATAAATTGAAAGAAAGCATATCAATATGGCAAATACCTTTGTATGATAAATTGTCCACTTCCTGTAGAAAGCTATTGGCATAATTTCTTAATGGAAGTCAACACTCACCAGACTCCCACTGGAAGGGATGCTTCCAATTACAGTATAGCACACAAAATAAATGACCTTATACACTTACAACCATGTCTCTCACATGACACCTGGATTGTGACCCTGTATGTCACACCACAGCCTCTATCATGTGATCCAGCACCAAAACTCACACTCAGCCAACAAGAAAATGGACTGGTACTGTTAAGAATTTATGGGAAACAGTCAGAAATTTTATACTGGGGTCCCAGTTGTCATCCTATTTAAGCTCTTCAGATTTGCACACTTTTGTCATTTATTCCCTGCTACTCTATTTCTAGTAAGATAAGGAAAATCTGGAACAAACTAAACGTTACAGGTGGATTTCTCTCTTGTGTGACTGTCTTTAGGATTTTGCATTAGGAAGATGTTTACTCCAAATTACTGTTGACCCTACTTGTAGCATTTTCACTTTTTCACTTCTTCCTTCTTTCAGCAGGAACTTTTGAGCCTATGCCTGAAAAAGGAAATTCTTTCAGGAGAATACAAAGGAAAACACATACTGGAAAGCTTTGATAAGACAGTATTTCTGGATCATGCCCAGGACTAAGTAATCAAAAGCAATTTACTACTCTTTCATTATTATTTTTAAAATATGCCTTTTTTTTTCTTTTTCTTACCTAGTCACATCCACAAAGATGATATTTGTGCTCATGGGCTGACCTAACATATCTTCCCTGCTTATCTGTTATAACCATGCTTTCCCCTCACCTTACGTTGCAGCCAACAGCCTCGTGCAAGCTCTTTACCATCTCAGGCTTGGAACCAGCATCAGCAATACCAGATTGCCTACATCTCAGTGAGGGACCCATTAAAGAGAGAACAAGCACTTCTAGTAACGCAGGAGAGAATAAAACCTGTTAATCTCATTAAAGAATCCCATATCTGGCTCTTGCATCAACAGCTCAGTTTTATGTAACACTGAGATGATATCCCCATCAGTTAAAACCAGATAGCCCAGGTCAGAGCAGTGCTCAAAGAACACACCTCTTTTCATAGACTAATCTACTGAAAGTTAATGAGTTCTTGGATCTAATGAATAAAGGAATTAATGGAAGGTGAGAAAAAACCCTACAATTCCACAATCACTGACTCAGGAATATTAGTCACCTTGGAAAACCACTGCTAAGGAAGCACAGAATATCCAATGGCTGTATGATGTGTTGGAGCTGTTGCACAGCTGGGAACCAATCTGCAGGTGCACAACTAATTCCTTTCTCAAACTCTGAAAATAGTCCAGGCAAATTCAACTGTCTTGCTGCCAACAGCAAGGCAACAGTAAAACCTGACAAGTCAGTTGGAAACGAGCCTTACAGCCTCCTGGAAGTGAGCACAGCTCATAACTGGAGCATTATGGAAATTTGTGAGAAATAGCTCAAAGTTTAGGAAACAGGTTTGGGTCTTATGTACCATGTGCTCATGGTACCTATTTCCATCAGATTTTTCTTTTCATTATAATTTTTTATAAACTCACCCAAGGAGGCTTGGTTAAACTGATGAAATAAGTAGCTTCAGAGAAACTCTATTTAGCATTAGTAGACATATTTGCTTATGCAGTTCACTTTGTGCTGGCTTACTCTATACTCAGCTTTTGCACATATATATACTTTTTTTACACGCTGAAGTTGTGATTTTGCCAAAATGACTGCCAGAGTAGCTACAACAAGGCTGGCAACTGGACGTCTCAGGGCAATAGGATTTAATTCAGCACATATACTGAATCCTGAATGTGAACATATTTCTATTTGGACAGACGTGAGCCCTCTGCCTTTGAGGGGGCAGTGTTTACACAGGTGCATTTTAACTCCTTTTAGAAATTAACATCTGCTGACAGGGAGTCTATAATAATGTTTTCTACATGCATAGTTCCTTCTAATATTTATTAGCAACAGAAAAAATAAACCAACAAAAACACCTGGGAAAAACCTTATATTTTGTACTTATTTACTTTCAAGCTTTACTGTTTTGATGTCAACACTAATTATTACAGAAACTAACCCTAAGCTACTTTGAATTAGTATATCTTAATTACTAAGTAAGCCTCAAATTTGCAAAGTGAAGACAACGGGGAAATAATGAAATACAGCAAAGGAATGGATTCTTCATGAGGCATGATGTCAGATTCACAAATGAGGACAAACTCAACATGTCAGTTGTACTCATGACAGAGCTGTCTTCATTTCGTCAAGAGAATAATCAACCATAAGTAAAGCTGAAATAGTGAACATGTCAGGAAAAATATCTTCTTAGCTTAGTTTTAAAGAAATATAAACATACTTATTCATAACGGTTTTCTATATTTTATCCCCAAAGTCATGTAGACCTAATCCTAATGAGAGGAGACATTACTAACATAGAGATGTCTCCTATCAGAGGCACACAATTATTTAGAATCAATTTCCATCATCAGCCCTACAGCCATTCATATATTATGACTGATGATCAGCCAGTTGTTCCATTGACCACATCTTTTTCTTTTCTCTCCACTAATTCCAGTGAGGATCACTGATATCTTGCTACCAAAAAGTGATATTAACAAGTACTCATCTTGTGATTTTTCAGTATCAAATAACCAATACACAAATAATGTATCTGATTTTCTAATAGAATAGTTCAACAACAATGATAACAATAAATTTAAAAAAAAATAAAATTTTGAAGTGAAACAATCTTATAAATCTGATCTAACATTTCACATGTGGAATACCAATAAATTTCTGTTGTCTAACCAAGTGTAATTTTTAACCTACTACTTCTCAAAACTAAACTGCAGGAGACACAACATACATTCATTTCACTGTTAAAATTATTTGATTTAAGAAGCAAGACCTTAATCACAGCAGTAAATCCACAGCATCATCCGTCCCTGGCAGCACACATGCCATAAATGGTGTAAAAACATGCAGTGCATCTGCTGATTCAGTAAGCTGTAGTGACAGCAAAAAAAACAGTGCAAGAGGGTTTTTCATCACCTTGACACTGCAATAAAAGCCTTTGTAAACTAGTAATTGGATCATTAATTACTGATCTCCCCTTTAGTGGTCATGATGAAGAAAGCAATTTGGTATATCTAAAAACACCTATTGTTTTGAGTTTGGTTACATGTTATTTTTGTCAAACCATCTTCTTTGAAGGAAATTCATTATCTCTTTAAAGAGGAACAGAAAACTTGCAAACAGAATCCAGTGGATTGCAGAAGTAACAATCATAATTAACTGTCTAATTTGGTTTCATACCTTCTATGCAAAGGCTTGACAATGTGATACTATATAATCAAATTAGTTCAGAGCAATGATCTGTTACACCTGATTAACAATTTAAAGAACAGATGTGCGAAAACAAAATAACAATGACCATGGTGGTTTTTTAAGACACCTTAACACCATCAAGGTTGTTTTGCTCATGTACACGTTTAATGTACATGCAGGAAAATTCCCATATATGTTACGTTAAGAGGAAGGTAAGGATGCAAAATTAAATATTAAGGATTATTGAGACTAAGCTTATCACGAAGCATTAATTTAGTCCCTATACAAATGTATTAATATGTAATCTTTCAAAAGATGGTGGTAAAGTCCCCCATTCCCACAATCATCTTCTATGCACAGAAAAAAAGATTACATAAGTAACTAATCAATACCCTTGTTTCTTTAGTTAATGACCCCTTTCATAGCTACTGAAGAAAGTCTAAATGCAGATCTAAATGCAAAATTATTTGTCTCCTTAGAATATTTCTCTGGTGCTCTGAGCATGTTCTGCAGCAGTTAGGGTTAAATGCAAGGAATTGTTCTTTGTGGACTGTCTGCATAATGAAATGCAGGGGATGCTAAAATGAGCTGCTGACATACAGACAGAGCATCAAACACTGTGAAATGTTACAATATTCAGTGCCAAACTTTAGAAATACAGACTTGATTTTTCTTTAATAACTTCTAGCGTTGTAGTTCTGCCTTATCCTAGCTCTCTTATACTCATTCTTAGTAAATGACAGGAATTTATAAAAAACTACTCATCAAATAAGTAATAATTTTATTATATGATTAAAACAAGCAAATAAAAAACTCGTCTTCCCAACATCCATCCAGGACTGTTCATGTCTGTGTATACAAGCTGGATGGAAACTTCCTTTGAACAAAAATTGTTTAAGGATGTTCTCCAAAATGAACAAATATGGTTAATAAAATGTTGTGGAGATATAAGAGTAAGATTGTTAAAGTAATATATAGATAAAGATATAATTAACATTCAAAAATTAATTTTGAATCCTAATGATAAAAAGTAGATTTCTTAACTGTAATTTTCAGTGTCTTCATTATTTCAAAAGAATACAGAACAATGGAAGAGGCTCCACAGAAGAATAGTTGATGTTAGCTCTGTAATTATTTCATTTCGCTGAATACATAAAGAAGCACAGTGCTCAGGGACCTTTCCACAGTCAACAAGAACTACACTCATAATTATAGCCTTCACGGTAGCTGAAGCTGCAATAAAAGTTACATAAGGGATTTAATCTTAGCCTCCTGTTTTTATATGATCACAATTGCCCAAAAATTTATCAACTGAGGCTAAATATTTCCAGAATGAGTTTAAGCAAAAGGTCAGTGTTTTCCACTTCTTTTCAAGGAAAATTCCGTCACATCCTCTACTTGCTCATCTTTAATTTTCTGGGAACTTGCGGTGAGAGGAGAAAAAAAGTCATAATACTTAATACCTGCAAAACCAGCAGAGAATTCCACCTCATAAATTGGACCAGGTCCTAAATCATGGAGGCTCTCACAGGACAAAGCAGTCCTTCAGCCAGCATAACTTGTGTGGTCCTCACCAAAAGAATTTTTCAGAAGCAAACAAACTGTGTAGCAGAGTCTGGACCACTCTTCTCCAGGCAGAAGAGCTACATTCATAGAATAGAAGTTGAACACTTGTGATGTAAACACAGAGACTATACTGCTCCTACTATGAGGCTAATAACTTATTCTTATTACAAATGTATCAATGATAACAAAGCAAAATGCTTCAAAATTTACAAAGTGACTCCAGATAGAATTGTGTAAAACACTTGTGGTGCAGCCATTTTTAAACCATTCTTTTCTCCCTTGCTCCCTTGACAATATAATTACCACAGGTTACCAGAACAATTCCAATGAAAGGGTTTTTTTACATTTGCCTGGTGACTCTGCTCTTCAGTTTTATCTTCAGATAAATTGCTGTTCTAACCTGCTCTACCTAAAGAAGACTAGCAGCAAATGAAATGCATCACCTTATCTCCATCACCTGTCCCAAGAATTAAGCACTTCACTCATGAACTTATTCATGTCTGCAGTATGAAACAAAGTCCTTGATGGGGAAACAGAGTAAGAAATAGGAAAATTGCATATAAACTATTTTCTTTCTTTTGTTGGTGTTCTGAGTTTTGTGTGTTTGTTTTTTTGGTTTTAATTTTAAATTAAAACAAAGAGGCTGCATCTTCTCATCACACATTCTCGATATCTCTGTACAGGACTCAGATGTGAAAAAAATAGGTGTGGGATCCAGTTGGCACAGGTGTCAACACAATGACCTTAAAAGATATGGCCAGCTGAACTTGTAAACAACAGATGGATCATTCCCCTGATTTAAATCTGGCAGTGAATGCTTGGAAGTGAACCCATTAGTCCCTTAGAAGACTGCTCAGCAAATTTTTCTTAGACTCCCCGAAACACTCTTCTTTTCTGCCTCTGTCTGCTCAGCACAGACAAAATACCACACAGCATCTTTGCTGTACTGTAAGAACTGCAGTCCTTGTCAGAGTAAAGGTTTTATAAAAAAAATAAAGTGAATAAGCTGTAATAAATGTATTATGATTAGAATGCTGCATTTCCTGGATCTGCCCTTTTTTTAAAAAAAAAAAGTCTGTGATAATATTTTATTTATTTTACTGTGATTAGAAATAATTTTAAGCTCAGTATTTTTCTGTTGCTGCTTACTATTATGAAAGTAAATTTGAACTATTTGTATCTATCTCAAGAAAATAAAATTAGCTTTAAATGAAACTTTGATTAGTAACACTGAACATACAAATAATGACACTATTAACATTTACTACTATACATTTTGTAATGGACTATGATTTTGTAATTTCCATTCTAGACTTTGTTGAAATAAAGAGAGATCACAGGATTTAGCAAACGTAGGATTGGCTGTAATCACAGCTACACACTGTAAACAACACAAGCAGTTAATGACTTTTTAGGGTGACATTGCTGTTCCTGCCTACTTTTTTTTAGATCATCCTCTGTCAAATCCGATAAAGAACTGGCAAGTATGATATGCTTTGGGAATAACAACTTTGGCAAACTAAACATCTCAGTGAAAACAGTTATAGATTTTAACTGCTTCTCTGCCACAATTCAGCATCTTTCCTTTTTCCTTGTTGAATTCAAATCAGATCTTATGCAAAAAAATGGCTTCTACATTTCACAAAATCATAGAATGGTTTGGATTAGAAAGGGCTTTAAAAATCATGTAATTCCAACCCCCAACTTAATGAATGACTGCATTCTTAAGGTTAGATTCTTACAAATTTCTTCTTTGCTTGTTTTTGCAACATCCTTTCTTTTATAAGCAAAGTATAATAAGGAATTTGTTATTTCTTGAAGTAAAGTCAGAAACAGCAAAAGTTGGTAATTAAAAGTCTTCTACTCCCTGACCATATATTTCCAAGAGTGGTCCAATGGGGGAAAAGTAAAAAACTCACTGCACTTTTTCTTTAATTTCAGGTATTGTACACACCAAGAATTTGGTGGGAGTTCTCCTGTTCCTAGGGAAAATAGGAAAAGTTCAATAGGATCCTTAAAAGCCTTTAACTTAAATGTCCTTTGCAACCATAAAATCTTTTTTATTTATCTCCAAAAACTCTGTTACATGCAATCAACATTCTGTAATGAGATGTGTGTGCTAAATAAATAGGTGATGTAGTCTAGAGAAAGACAATTCTGGAGACAATCTTACTCAGCTACAACAGTTGTTCTGACTTGTATCAAAGAAAGTTCCCGAGGCAGTGCAAGGCCATAGTCCTCTCCCTGCCAGCTGTAATTTTCACGCCTAATTCTTTGTGTCTCTGAACAAGACAAGGAAGCATTCTAGGCAACCTCACAGTAATCCATAGGATAAGGGTTACCAATCCATAGTGTAGCAGAAGACCAAAATGACCACTGACCTCATCTTAGTAGCTTGGCTACACTGAGGAACAGGAGTTATCTCATCTCACAATTATAACGAAATAGTTGACTCTGCATGATTCATGCACTTTTTTGCTCCTGTGGAAGCTGTCTGTTCCAGTCATAAACACTTCAGAACTGTTGTGTAACCAGCAAACTGGGTACGGTGGATGTCACGATTAAAGTCCTTTCCCTGGTTTAAAGGCACCCATCAGGAGAACCAGTGGGCAGATAGCACAGGAAAAGTACTGGTATGGATTGTTCTTCCTCAAATACTGTATAACAAAAGCAGACATTCCACACTGGAGACTTCAGGCCCTGTTCCCAGCCCTGGCCTTGTACAATGCCTCAGTTACTTAGTCTGCTAGAAGAGATTAATCACAAAAAGATGAAATTTAGGAAAGCTTTGAACATCGGAAAAGGGTTATATAGTCAGTGTACAGGAATGAAAAAATGCTAATAGAAAAGAGTGTAATGAGTATCACAGTCTGAGAATTTAGAATATTTTAATTTTTGCAAAATTTTACAAGGCCCAGAAAAAGGAAGAAGACTATCATACAGAAAGTCAAAGAACAAGCCTGGCAGTTAGAGGAAGGTCAACTGAACACAGGAAAAAGTTAGATCTCTTGCTTTGTTTAAATGCTTTGTACCTGAATAGAACTGAAATTTTGGCAAATGACCCCCAACTGGAATCTAATAATTATAAAAAAGGTTATCTGAAATGTAGATCTTCAGTTCTTCCCAGAACAGACATGAACAAAGAATTTAAAATATAAGGGATCTGAGTGCTAAACTTTGTTCTGACAGTGATCCATTGATTTCCAGTCCATAAAATCAGGATAATAGAGCTTTCTTCCACTTAGAGATAAAGGAAGGAACGTGAACAAATACTACTGCGATGAGTGTTCTGCAAAGAACAATTAAAAAATTGGACAGTTAAAACAATCCAGGCTCTTTTAATAAGAATTAAAAGAATAAATGCATCTCATTTCTCCAGATAACATCAATTCCCTATCAATGAAAAAGGCAGATGCTGAAAAAGGACCTTGGGATATGCATCTGAAAGATACTGGTCCAAAGCAAATATTTCAGGAAGCAAAAGTATGTCTGACCATGCAATCTGATTACTTAAACTTTTTAAGTCATACATGACCGAACATTGTTACCTCCAGATTCCAGTTCAAGGGAAGAAGTAATAAGAGATAGGCTCTGACTTTGTGCACAAAGAGCCAAATGCCTTCTCAGAGGTGAATGCTTAGGGTTCAGATTCATCAGGCTGATATGCAGAATCTTATTTTGTCACACTGTTAGTTTTCAAGAGTAAACATAATTTTTCACACCAGCCATTTTTTTACAAAGCTCCTATTTACAGTTCTTGTTTACTTTTGAGTTACATCACATTTTAGTTGGATAAGTAGGGAAACAAAGAAATTACATTAAAAGTTTGCCTAGTTCAGGCATTTCACATACAGTTAATTCAAATTAAATTACTAGGCCTATGTATAAATAAAATAAAAAATAAACTCAGCTATGATGTTTGGGGGTATAAGTACATACTTTTTTACTCAAGTTTGAGATTATTAATTTCAATATTAAAAAACTTTCATTATACCTTAGCAGGTATTGTGTTCTACTTAACAACATCAAAATACTGTTCTCAGTCCATATTTGACATCAGCCAGAATGTTATCAGATTGCATTGCAAATACAGATGTAAGCAAGAATGTGGTCAGCATTTCTCACATTGCATTTATGGAGTAGTTTATTTCCTCTGGCTTAGGAAAGTACTTGGCTTTCTTTCATATTGATATAGCCTTTTTAAATAAATGTGATGGGGATTTTTTTGTTTTGTCTTCTGCTAACATCACAGAAATAATGATGATTCAAACAGAAGTATACCCATTAAATACACTGAACACTTTATTTATTTTTTTTTCATAACTGAGAGGGCAAGTGTGTTTCTTCATATAAAAATTTCTCGGTTTTGAATTTATAAAAAAAGATAAAAATTAGAATATGTCACTTTCATCTATAAAGATTAATTATTTTTGTAGCTTGAAACAATTTGCCTTTGGTGACTAGTGTCACATGAGTTATACTAAGCTGGAGTGTGCAAAGAAGCATTGTTTCAAAAGCTTTATGTTAAAATTCACAAACCACTTTGTTTTTCTGTAAGCACATAATGCTGTATTTAGTGGAATTGTTCCAGAAGTTCATCACGCAAAAGTTTTGCTTACTTTGAAACAACACATATTTTTCAGATATTGAATACTGCTTTGTGAATCATTCTACATCCAGTATGTTATTTAGCTCTTCTGCACACAATGTACATAAATCCCCAGCGTGTTTATCATTAAAACTTTCTGAAAAATCTACACTATTTCATGCACCCTATGGAGAACACAATGCAGTTGATAAAGAAAAATGGTAGTTTTATCAGTCTGCTTCATCATCACTATCAACAGTCAGCATTTTAAAATATCATCACACAGTTTCAATTCTTATTCCCAGAAATGTATTTCATATTATTTCATGTCACCATATAATTTCAGATTGTTAGCTACTGGGAGAATGTGGAGTAAATTCTAGGTATAAAAAAGTTCACTGAAGTTCTAGTTTTGACTATACATTAGCATTACACTTACTCAGTTAAAAAGATAACCATAATCCATACAGATGCCTCCAGAGGAAATGGAGAAATTCTCAGCTGACTTCTGAATTCATGACTTGCATATTCTGCCCTTTGCTCTGCCTTGTTCATTATTCATGACTCAGAATAATGGATACCAGTACACATTAACGTTTCAAATTGAAAAGCAAATGCAATTTTTGTATCCTTTTCTATCAGTGGAAATATTTTTCAACGACATGCAAAAAGTATTTTTGTGCATACGTTAAGGCCTTTCCCTGAAGCAAGTTCCACATTTTAATGAAGAGCTTTCAATAAGTCAGCATTAGGTATCACGTTCAATTGCCATGATGGACTTCCACTCTCAATTGCTAGTATTTTTTAGCCATTTTCTTTGCAGTTTGTAAATGCCTAAAGAGGATGTTGGGTAAAAGACATGCAGCATCTAATTTCTTAGGAGCTGGCATAAGCAGAAACTCACATAACTTTTACTTCCAAAACAAGTTCTTCAGAAAGTCACCTTTGCTCAAAAAAAAAGGCAAAGGTGACTGTCCCAGACAAAAAGCAAACGTTGCCAATGAACATCACAAACAGAAGTTTTCCAGTCACTGCTCATCTGAAAGGGACTATAAAATGTGGAGCTCCACGCTGAACGCTCAGTGATTTCTGGACGAAATCTGCCCACATTGCAATTTTAAAAGGCAGTTCTTGTCACTGTTTTCACAGGAAAATCAGCTTGTTCCTCAAGAGCCTCTTCAAGCTTGTACAATTCCAACTGTAACTTGCTCTGCAAATAGAACTTTGCTGATATTTGGGACTGAGAAATAAACCATCTCCTTCTCCCAGTTCTCTGGGGTGTTTACAAGAAGCACAGTAAAAAAAGATTTGACAGGGATGGCAGGTGTTTTCACTGAGATGCCAGTTTTAAAGTTATCTTTCAGAGGAAAAAAAACCACCTCTTTCAGCTGTAGCCAAAGAAGATATAAAACAACTGATATTAAATTAATATGTTAAGAATACAATCTCCTAAGCTTTAAGAGCACTTTGCTTCTTTCCTGAATTTCTACATTGAATGAGAAAGTAACTTCAGAGTTTATCCCTTCTCCATGTTCTCATTTACTTATGTGACATATAAATCAAATATTAATAGTAGTTACCACTACGAGAACATAATGAGTTATATATGAAAACAATTCAGTTATAAATCGTGGCGGTCACAAAACAAAGTACTAAGAAATGGAAAATGCTTTGTTGGTGTCAAGTTCTCTAATTTGTCTCTACTTCCTATTTCTTTACTTGTGAGTTCTGTCTATGACTGCAGAGATGTAAGCAAAAACAGGTGAAGTGTTTAGCAAGCTTAGATTATTGCATAGTATAAAATCTGCATTTTTTTCTAGTGACTTGACAGCTTAAGAAATAGGAAAAGCAATTTTATCATATTTGTAAAGCTTCAGATTTTTCTGGTTGTTCTTTACAGACCTTACTACATTTTTCTTTTTGAAATAAGAAAAAAAATATTTGTATTGCAATTTCAAAGTCTGCAATGAGGGCCTTAACAGATAAATCTCTCTGGTATAATGGACTTATTTCATATGTAAAAAAAATGTTTTGAAATATTGGTAGCATTCAGCATGGATTTACAAATTCATCAGAGCCACTGTTATATACCTGCCTATTTTCTTCATCTAACACCAATACAGCAAATTCCACCCTTATATCTCAGAATAGTTTAAAAATAAAAGCATATTGCAACAAGGAATAATTTGGTTGGAAGGGACCTTTATATCTCATCTAGTCCAACCCCTTTGCAGGGATATCTTCAGGATATCTTGTGGACAGGAATATCCTCAACTAGAGCAGGTTGCTCAGAGCCCCAGCATACCTCATCTTAAAAGTTTCCAGGGATGGGGCATCTACTACCTCTCTGGGCAACCTGTGCTAGTGTTTTATCACCCTTATTGTAAAAACTGTCTTCCCTATATCTAGTCTAAATCTATCCTCTTCTACTTTAAAACCATTTTACCTTGTCTTATCCCTACATGCCCTTGTAAAAAGTCCCTCAGATCTTTTGTAGCCTCTTTTTTAGGCTCCTTTAGGTACTGAAAGGTTGCTCTAAGGTCTCCCCAGAACCTTATCTTCTCCAGGCTAAACAGCCCCAACCCTCTCAGCCTGCCTCCATAGCAGAGGTGCTCCAGCCCTCTGATCATCTCTGTGGCCCTTCTCTGGACTTTTTCCAACAGGCTCCCAACCTTCTTACTTTGGGGGCCTCAGAGCTGGATGCAGTACTCCAAGGTAGGGTCTCACAAGTGCAGAGTAGAGGGGCAGAATCCCTTCCTGGACTTCTGGCCACGCTACTTTTGGTGCAGCCCAGGATATGTTTAGCTTTCTGGGCTGCAAGGGCACATTGCCAGCTCGTGTCCAGCCTCTCATGCACCAGCACCCCCAAGTCCTGCTTGGCAGGGCTGCTCTTGATCTGTTCATCCCCAGCCTGGATTGGTGTGGTGGGGTTGCCCTAAACCTGGTGCAGCACCTTGCACTTGGTTTTGTAAATTTTATGACATTCCCATGAGATTCTCAAACTTGTCCAAATCCCTCTGGATGGCATCCTGTCCCTCAGGCATGTCAGCCAGTTTCATGTCATCTGCAAACTTGCTGAGGGTGCACTCAATCCCATATATCGTTCACATAATATTTCAAATTAGAATGATTTAATAAGGAAGAACACAACAGTGGGAAATTGTATAGATTTATTTAAGAGTATAGAATCTAACAGTCTTGACAGGAAGTAAACTGCAAATTTTGCTTCATAAATTCTCTCAAAACTTGATCATTCCAATGTTAAAAAGAGAGAAGGAAGGAAGTACGCATTTACTTTCTTTGTATGTAGAACTGTTTATTTTTTATCTCTATTTTAGTCATTGAGCTGGCGATGGGATTATTTTGATCTGATACAAAGAAGCAAAAGGATAAATATTCAGAGTAGAAAATACTCCTCATCCCCACTACAGTTCATTTTCTCTTCAAAAATATATATCACCCTATCCTTTTTGTTGACCAAACTGTCCCTTGACTTCAGGAAAAAGGAACACTATTTCAGAAGCTGAAATTGCAATAAAATATTCAAAGATTCAGAATCAGACCATCTGAATTTTTCCTTTGCGCTGGCCACTCAGTGAGCAGCCATGAGAGAACCTGGAGGATTTGTATTAGCACTGCTTTTAGCCATTGTAGCTGCCGGACTTATGTCAATGACAGGCATTAACTTCACCATCGCTCTGTTTGCTGCATTGCAACTCTGCAGCCTTAAGTGCAAATCTAGGGTGTTAGCCCGGATTTACTGCCCTCCTATCCTACTGCGCAGACCTAGATCAGCCCTGTGTCCCATTTCTCCGTGTTGCAAATGCCTCTTGCCAGGTCCACACAGTTCTGTTTTTCTTCCTTTTCCTTGCTACCACTATTATTTTTTTTTTCTCTCACTGCTCTCCATTCCAAATGTTTTATCCCCCTTTCTTTACTAGGGCACCATAAAAAGCAAAGACTGATTCTGCCGTACGACTCTGACTCCCCAGGATGTCAGACACTTTCTGACTATCTCATTATCCACTTTTTTTCATGTCATTTCAATAAATTTCACATCATGCTAGAATCATTGTAAGGAAATAACTTGCCAAATGTTTCGTCACCAAAATACCACGAGACTGAATCGATTGTGAACAAATTGTGAGCAAAGCAAAATAATTTCTTGTCCACAGTATAAAGGGTTCAAGTTGTTAATTTCCTAATGTAATGTCTTTTGTGAACACGAGTCCTTTGTTTGATCCCATCTTATCCTACATCAGAATGATTTTTTTGGAATTTAGTTGTCACAAACAGCTTTGTTCCACCCCTCAAACAAACAAACAAAAAAAAAGCTCCAGTTTCTCTGTTTGCTGAGAAGTATAAAAACTCATAAAAGAAAAAATAAAATATTCTTAATAGTGGTACTTAAGTCTTACAACACAGCTATTACATTAAAATTATTTTTCTTAAGGGTGATTCTTAAACCAAGACTAGCAGGGAAAAAAACAAAAAAACAAAAAAACAAAACAAAACAAAACAAAAAAAAAAAACAGCATGGAAAAGACTAAAGATTAGACCCAGAAATACATTCAGATAGAAGGTGGTTAATCACAAAGACTTGAGTTAGAGGATTACGGAGCTCCCATAGGGCAGATGTTTGTTTATTGATGTCACAGTAAACAGAGGAGAAAAATTAATAATTTTTCACTGACTACAATTTCCACATCCTAGATACACCTAGTAATAAGGGCAGTCTTCAAAACCACTCCACAAACTCTGTTTTGCCTACAGACTTCGCAAATGTAATAAGGAGTTTTATTTCTCATTTTTCAGTCATATCCCCCAACTCTTTTCCGCAGTTTATAACTGTTACACTACAACTGTCCTGTGTGGTAGATCTCTCCACAAGTTGCATTGATCAAGAAAATCATTAACACTGACGGAAATTATGGCACAGAAAGAAGATCACAACCAACAAGTCTGCACTTCTAAGTTCACCTAAGTGCACAAGCACTATATCATAATGTTTGTCTCATCCTTTCTATTCTTAACACATAACGTGTTGTGTTGTTCTCCTCACTGCCTTAGGAGACCATCCCATCCCAAATGAACTCTTTCTGTAAATGTGAGTAATCTCAAACAAAAGATAAGAATGTGTAGGTTGCTTACTAATAGGTTGAATCACAAAACTAATTAGGAAAAATAAAAGTCCCTGTGAGTATAAATGTCTACAACTGCAAAATAAATTCTGGGACAGCAAACCGGGAGATTAATTTAGATTAAACACAGTATTTTATTGACGCTTTAACTGAACATAGAATTAAAACTTTAAAGACTGCAATCACATTATCTCAACTTTATCATACATAAGAATTTGCTGTGCCAAAACATTTTTTCTATTTTTTTTTTCTAGTTGAAGTGACTGGCTCAAAGCACAACATGACTTACTTTTTTCTTTTTATAATTTATTCAGACTATGAGCCTTTTATTCCACAAGGAATGCACATCAAGCAAGCAGAACATGTCATATGCACAACTGTCAACTGTATTACAATCCCATCATGACATAAATCGAGTTTTTTGACATAATATAGTTTAGAATAAAGAATGTAGATGACATGCTTTTTACTGCTTAGTCATATGTGTGATGCTATAAAAAGATGTAATCCTTACAACCTTCTTATCAGAGAGATATTTTAACCCTGGACTTCACATCTGCTATCCACTATCAGTTTGAATTTCCCTGGCCCAAATATTACTCTTCCACCAGTATACTTCTCTTTTGTGCTGCTGAAACTACATTTGTGATGATACTGTTTTCTAAATATTCTCATAAAAAAGAAACTGTCAAAAAAATCCTAAGGATAACTCACCAGCCCTCATCTCAGAGTATTTGTACAGATGTAGTTCAAACATTCCCTCTTGCAAATGGTATCAATGTATTTGAAAAGAAGAAAAAAAAAATTTCAGCAATGAGGAATAACTTTTAAAAAACACTGCAGTCTGGGCACAGATGCAATTAATAATTAAGTACAGATGATTTTCACAGCAGATGTATAAATTCTTTACTTAGGCACACCTGTGCAGGCATTTGAGAACAGACTGTATCTGGTATGCCAATTTGTTATCACTTGCTTAAGAAAGATTTATCCTACTATTAATTAATCAGATTTTGTATTTCCTTTTAAAGGAAATAACTAGAGTTCTCTTAAAAGCAACAAATATTTAATTCAAAATTATGGCTTCCTGAAAAAACAGGTTTGATTTTCAAGACTTTTTCCAAATGAAAGTTAGGAAAAAATAAACATTGTCATTGAAAGTGCACAATCATGCAGAATATTTTCTTCTTTATTTCTTTTTTAAAGTTTTGTAGGATTTGATATACTGAGCAGAAGATGTCCCAGATATTTTACAGATCTTCCACATAAATGTGGACTTGCTATTCAGGTATTTAAACATTTCTTTATTACTTAACAATCTTTTTTTCACTCATGCTTTTGCCTGATATTAAAATTTTCTGCCAGTTTCAATTTTATGTTGTTTTACTTGAGAAGAATATTTCTTAAGAAATCTGAGTCAAATGACCCCTTAAAACTTAGAGAAATTGTCATAGTCATCTTCTATCGGCAGAAAAGCACAGTCCGTAAACATTAATCTTTCCAAAAATGTCTGAGCATTTGTATTTGTTAAAATAGGTTACCTTGAAGGTGCTTAGACTAACTGAGATTAATTTTTTGCAGTTAAAACATAGATCCTCACTCCAACTGATGCATTTGAGAAATTTCCTACTAAATTCAGGGAAGGCAAAAATATTCTGACCAGATGAACTCAATCAAAAATAATCTCATTGTATAGAGTCTAAGCAAACTCTTCAAATATAAATTCAAAAACATAAATTTATTTAAAAAAAAATGTTGGAAACACACTAGAATTAGATGCTTTGATGGCTTTATAATCAATGATAATGCCTCTCTGAGAGGCATTTAGACTGAAACCTGGCTACACCTAAGACAGGAGCACAACTCCCACTGACTGCGGAGGAGCCGAGATTTCTCTATTACAGAGCAATTTGGAGATACTGCTGGCCATCAGGGATCTGCAGCTCTCACCTTGTCATCCTGGTGACAGAACCTTTACTTTTAGACTGCTTTAATCACTTCAGCTCATGGCACAGCTCTTCCTGCTGATTATCTATATGGGTCAGAGCAGAACCCTGTGAGGTGGTTGGCTGGATGAATCTGAAACAGCCTTCAGGGATATGGTCACAATCATTATTACATTTTATCCCTTCACCACATTCAGTTTCATTTTCTGTCATTTTCTTGACTTTTACATAATCAGTTCCAAAACTGCCCAGTTTTTGAATTGACTTCATGCAATCACCACCATCATAACTAGAGGAGAAACTCAGACATAGTAAGTAATATTGTCCAGACTCATAATAAAGCAAAAGGAGGGGAAAAGCAAAGCAACTAGTATAGTCCCAAAATAATTTCTGGAGATTCAAACCTACCTATTCTCAAACAACGTTACATATTTCTATACCTATTTTACCAAACAAAGCAATCACCAATGGAAAAAGTTTCCCTATTTCTTTTGTCCTTTTTTTTTTTTTATGAATATCATGATCCTAAATTGAAGAAATAACATTAGCAAATATAAATTAGCCAAAACCCCCACTTTATTGCCTCTCCTTTTCCCCAGGAGTGACAATTAGCACCTGTGAGAGTCTCTTGAAGAGGTGGGGGGTTTTCTCAGTCTGAGGATGTCATAGAAATACAAAAGAGTTGTTCATTGTTTGATGTTCATATTGCAGTGATTTAATTCTTTTCTAGTTTTGACTGTAGGTGTTATAAATGTCAATAGAAATAACAGAAAATTATTTTTTGGTGAAAGAAAACCCTTTATCGAAGTCCCACAAACCATAATGAGCTGTTATATTGCTGCAACAGAGAAAGTAAAGCAGCAGCTTTACATATATTATTTCCATCTATAGATTTGGCATCATCTGTAGAGACAAAGGGAGCAAGACCAATACGCTGGTTCAGATTACGATCTGATAAACTACATTAGAAAGACATCTACTCGCACTTTAATCCATTCTATTCTGCAGGAGGCCAGTCCCATTAGCAGACATGTGCAGAGCCAAAGTAAAGTTTCTCAGTTTTGTAGAGAGAACTGAATTTTTCTGCATTGAGGGCTAGTGATGTCCCATAGTATGGGGTAAGGAGGCAGAAGAGATGGAGCTGAAAGTGAGGGTGAGTACATTCAGAGCCAGGTTTGTTGTTCCTGCTTCCTTCAGGCCACTGCAGTTTGAGGCAATCGCTCAGCTTACCCTCTCCTTGTCTGCAGCAGCAACCACTGCACCAAAAAGTCTCTTGCAGCAGCAACAGCAAGCTCAGCATGCCAAATAATCAACTGGGCAATTTCACCAAGCCTAATTATTCTGAGCTGCTGCCTACTTAGATTAGTCCTGAAACCCATCCAAGACATTATCTACCCGACCAGCTGCAAAGTCCAACATGCTTACTTCTTCTACCACTTCTGCCGAAGATGCACAAACAAGCCCGCAATTGGAAAGGGCATAATTGTACTTATGCAAACTGTGATCATGCTACTAACCCCAGCCACCCTACTGAGCTTATTATCAGTCACACACTAACATGTAGAAACGGCTGTTGGCAAATGCTGCTGTGGTTGAGGGCACAGAAGGAGCTGGCACTTAGCTATGAGGATACATTCAGGCACTAATTTTACGCATTTGCACCTTGTTAGAAGGTGCAAGACAATCCAGGTAACATCAGCCTTAGAGGCATATAAAATTCAGTTCTTTTTAGCAAATATTAAATAATTCATTTATTTAATAGTCTCAATATGATACTTCTACATGAAAAGGCCTTGCAGAGTATATGATACCAAGTTTATTGAGTATCCATAGTTTACCTACAGTTTGGTTTTTGCTTTGGTTCATTTCAAGTACTTTAGGACAGAAGGTACCTTCACAAAGCATTTCAAGCTGGGCTCCTTCAGTCTGGTGTTGCCTGTTCACACTTTCAGGAAGGTATGTGGATTCAGCACAAACCTTCCCTGGTATCAGCCTGCAACAGGATCCCCTCGGCCACCAAGACCTCAGTGTTTGCCACATAACAGCTGGCAAGAGACTTTTTCCACTTGTCACCCCATCCCACTGGCAAGGAGGCTGGGGGTATGCAAGAAGTTGGGAGGGGCCACAGATGACCCTAGTCTGACCAAAAGGGTGCCCCATACCATACAATATTTTTTTCACTTTTAAATATTACCTGAACATGTTACATCAAATAACTACAGCTTTTATATTTGATGCGGTAAAATATTGCACTGAACTTCAACAGTCATAAATTAATTTTCAAGTATATAAAAAAGAGTTAATGAATAATTTGAGTTTAATTTATGAATCTTTATTTTCTCCTCATATAATTTTAGAAATGCCTCCTATCAATGATTTTAAATTCACTCAGTATACTTTTCTAATAAAACAAATAGTTAAATTATTATGTCATATAACTTATTCTCTTATTATTGGAATGGTAATGATGGACATAACCATTATTGTCTGATTTCCTGGATCCTCCTCTTAAGCAAGAAAGTACTTAATTTGAATGCCATTGGGTTTGAAATCTTCTTCCAATAGTTTTATTTAATTTTAATATCTTTCTTTAAGTAGTATTAATCCATTTACATGTTTGCTAGCTCACAACATCTAGATGGCTTTGTTGAAAACCTAAAACAAATCAGCCAGTTCATACGTAGCACATAGCAAACATATGCTCAAACATAATTCTATAATTAAAACACAATATCATTTTCTCTGCTTACTTCTTCACATCTTTTAAATTCAAAACTTCTCATATTAAAAGATGGAAAAATATCTAACTGAACTCCAGAGAAGAGCAGTTAGGAGATCTGTTTAGGGATTGAACTAAGAATATTTTATCCTTTTTAGTTAGGTTGAGTCCTCATAATTACTTATGAAGATGCATCCAATTTTAATAAGTTGAATTTTTACCATTTGAAGCAAACCTAGGAGCCCAGATTACATATAGGTATGAGTGTTACACTCTGTTTCTGTTCCCACACAGTCTTAGGCAAATGCAGAAACTTGTACTTTATGATTAATACCCCTGACTTTACCAGGCTGATTTAGAATGCATAAAATTCAGACTGTATATTTCAAGATGAAGGTTTAAAACACACGCAAGGCTAGATGAATGTTTCGAGTGTAAATTCTTAACCTTAAATGTCAACAGAAATCATCTATTGAAATGAACTATTAAGAGACATCATAGATTCTCACTTCTCCTTCACACAAATGCTGGATGCCTTTCAAGAAATGCCCTTTGATCAAACATGAGATGTTCTTAAGTCATACAAGTTATTGAGTTCAATAACAAATTAGCAGCATGTCACTGAATGGACTGTGATAAATAGCAGGCTGTATTAGATGTTGTAATGGTAATTATTCATTCTAAATTCTGTGAAGCTATAAAAACAGTTCAGAAGAAACAGCAGAAAAATTTTACAAGCCCTAAAGCAGAGCTTTCATGCTCAATAAAACATTGTCTGTTGACCAAGTTAGACTCTAGATAGCAATATATTGGTTCTATTGCAATAGCACCTAAAAGCAGCAGTCAAGGATTAGGGCCCTCTTGAGTATTCCTCAGTCTGTAATATGGAAATGAAGCCACAATTTTATGTTTATGTTTTTATCATAAATAGTTCTCAAGTACATGATCCAATAGGGCTGTCGAGTACAGCAAAATCTGCTTTATTTTTAAAGGGAATATAATAGCCAAAGCATTTGGTGGATTATGCTACATAATACCAAGTCTAAACCTCTAATAGACAGGCCAGATCCCTGGCCTTGAAAAAGACCTACTGTGCATTCCTAAGCCATTGCAGTGACCTTAGGTAGCCATCTGATGAACTGGCCAGCGTGAGAAAGTTTTGGGGTAGCGTAGAAATAGAAATGCCAGCTACTTGGCACATACTTGTGCAACCAAAATATTTCTGCACCCCAGCAACCCTTACCTAATGAAAAATAAATTGGACAGGCAAAGCATATATCTACATTTCCAGCAGACACTAGGACAATCACAGCCGTGCCACATTAGACTGCAGCTGTGTCCACCACCAGTCCCACTGAGGCCCTACCCACTCTGTCCCCCAAGAACAGTGAAGCCTTAGGGAGCTGTTGTTTGTATTACTTCAATTACATATAAAATAAACGAACATGATGAGGTAAGGTCTACAAATGAATACAGATCCGAAGCCTAAAATGGAGGGGAAAACTCAAATCCATCAATCTTCTACAATTGAGTTGAATTCTCTTTTGTCATTTACTATTAGACAATCCATTTGAAAATTATTTACAATCCCGCTTGACAAATATGATTAGAAAAGATTTGGCAACTGTACTAGTTGCTTTCATACAAAGATAAATCTTTAATTACTTCTACTCTTACAGCAGCAGAGTTGTCACAGGAAGTTGGAGAAAAAAGCATCCATCTAGAAAGATCTAAACAACAACAAATACTCAGAAAACTCTATAGAGCAGCTAAAAGAATGATGAAATACATTAAAAACTAAAAAGTTACTGAAGTTTGTTTAAAAAAATGCAGTTTCTTAAGATCTGCTTTGTGAGCTTGTTTATCCCATTGCTATAATCTGACAAGAACCACGTCATAGTGAATAGGAGAGACTGTTTCTATGGCTTGTTATTGCCATAGAAATCACTTAATAATGTATTTTACTGCATCTGTACCACAGGTCTGGACTGTAGGAATTTACTTAAGGAACAATATTTCCGGAAGTCAAAATAACTTATGATAATAAACTTAATTAAATTTCAGAAAGTAATATCTGAACCATACTTAACATAATTTTCACCAAACAATATAAGGAGTCCTGGGGTCAGGACATGGAAGGCATAACAAGAATACAAAATATGTAGTCTTCCTTTTGTAATCCTGTACTGCCTTGATTCAAACTGGTTAACTCTCGTGGTTCTGAGTACACAGGACAAAATAAGTTAATAATTCCTTAGAGAATGTCCCTATATATTTACAGTTATACACCGGAGCCTCAAGAATTTCAGTAGAGCCATAGACATTAGCAAACAAAAACTGAGAATTCTCTCCTAAGCCTAGGTGAACTGTGATTTTTGTTCAAAGGTTTTTAATAAACTCTGTGCCAGTTTTCATAGTGACATAAAATGGACACCCTTAGAATGAAGGTGATGCACCATTTCCAATTAGTGTCTTAAGTGTTTTAACATGGACAAAACAAGACATTTGCCTGTGAATTCACCCTTCAAAATGATTGAATTACATTTTCTAAATTGTTATTGGTTCTGGTTTGGTTTTGGGTTTTTTTTTTGTTTTTTTTTGTTTTTTTTTTTCAAAAAAAGAAAAGTCAACCTGCAGCAAAAATCCAGCAAGGAAAGCTGCAGCACAAACAGCCAATTTTCACTGAGATAGAAACTACAGATGAAGTAGGAAGCCTGAGAAAGTGCTACGACTTGCAACTGTTATTTATAATTAGCAACTAAATTATATAATTACAACGTACTTTCATAGTACCTCTTACAGCACATTTTTACCATTTTTCAATAAAAAGCCAACTTTAGTTTCACACGGCTCTGTAAAATGCTCAGCGACCTGTATCTGTGCAGACTCACTGAAGGTCATTGCCTTCACAGGGTGATGGGATTTCACACTCACACTACACAAATGTAAATGGCTCAAAGAGGTAGGGCACTGTCTCTTCCCAGATATCTAAAAAGAACAAAGCTGTTGACTAAGCATTCTGTATTCTCATTACATTTCATAGGCACACAGAGATTTAGCACTTCTGAAAAATAAAGCTTTTATCTTCCCCTGTGATGCATGTTGTCTAATCATCTGATCTACTACAGAGTGAATACAAGGAAGGTGTTAGTGTTAATGTTAGCAAATCAGAATGAGAATGTTTTACACCCACGTCTTTGTTACTTTGTACAGATAAAAGGAGAAGGGAACAACAGAAACTCAGGGTCAGAGAATGTCGAATGAGAAGCATGTCAAGATGCCTTCTTGTATATCTATTATTGCTGCATTTTTCCTTTCTTATATAAAACTATTAGAGGTAAAGGCAATGGCATTGAGCATGTAATACATTTTTCTGGTATTAAGTTTTTCACAGCCATACACTTTGTGAACTTAAACTACAGCAATAACACAAAGTATTGCCATTTTCATAGATGCTTTTTCTCATCTTATACAGGTGCCATTAAGGACTCTTATTTGCACAAGCTTACTGCTTAGAGAAGTCATCTTCTTCCAGAGGCCAGGGCTGAAAAGCTGCTTATCTCACAGGGTATCTGTGCACCAGTACAGCCTCCATAGTAACAAGGACACAGGCATAGCAGCTCAGCACAGACTCATCACATGAATATTTACCCAGGGTCTCAGCAGTTAGCACCCTGCAGCTCCAGCGCTATCAGCACTTTAACTATTGCCCTCAAAACCAGTTCTCATCTGTCAAGATGAGCTGCAGTCGTGCTTTGGACTGCAGTGTAGCCCTATCTTTAGATAAGATATGTGGTTTCAATTTTAGGAAAATAGGAGTACCAAGCAAGAGACTCTCACCTACTCTATCACCTCTCAAGCAGTCATATGCATCATCTTCTATAATTTGCAATTTTGCTTATGATGTTGCCAGTGTTTCTTGAAAGTCATACTATTATTTACTGCTTTGTGCAAATGTGATCCATTAGGCAGCTGAGTTATCTAACAGCTCTTTGTCACTGGACGTGGCTGTCTCATTCCTCTTTTCCATGCTGCTCCCAGCAGTGTGACTGTGCTCTTTTGTGCCAGTTCTGGTAAAGGCGCAACATGCCATAGTAATTCTTCACCTTATTAAGGTGAAAGGAAAGTGTTCATTTTTGCTGCAGTGGTTCAGTTTCATACCAATGTAGTGACTTAAAATGGTTCACTAAAAGTCAGGTAAATAATGGATTTGGTCCAGATCAACAATCATGAGAGAGGATCAGGAATGGGGCTTTCATTTCAGATGGCAATGAGCTGCTGGCTCAGCCCATCTTGCCTTACTGAGCCACACTTCAAAACAAAACCTTGTGCTCTCAGTGTCTTGAAATGAGACACTAGTACTTGGTGACTTCTCAGCTTTTAATGAGGTCTTTAAATCAATTCAGCCAACTCCACTAGCCTGAGTTTCCATGACGATTTTATGCTTTTTACAATGAAATTCTGGTGCTGAAGGGATTAATCTTTTATTTTTGTAGGACTAAAACCACAAAGCAAATAACAGAAAACTTGCTCCAGTTACCTTTACTTATACTGAATTATATCTATGAAGATTTCAACTACTGACCAGCCTTGGCTTTTGTAAAGGATCACAGTGATTGGCTTGAGACAAAGGACATATGTCTGAAAACCAGGAACTTTCAGCCTCAGAAATATACTTCCTACACCGAAGAGACAAAAGCAATCCATTAAATTGTGCCTGGCTGATTAGTCTGAACTTCAAATCTAGTTCTGGTGGCCTTCATCAATGAAAAGCTTTCAAGAACATATTCAGTTCCTTCAATTCAACAATATGCTAGCTTTAAAAAGTGCTTCTCATTATAATTTTTTTTATAGTGTATTAAAATTGCAAGATGAAAGCAGAACATGAAGGTTTTCAAAGGAAGTCAGCTTTTAGAAACTCTCAGTATGATCAGATTTTCAGAACTGAGCGTGGAAAAAAACTACATCCAATCTAGAATACACAGTAGAAATTGTAAAATTTTAAAATTAATAAAATTATTGTAAAATTAAAATTATAAAATCCAATTAAAAATACTGAATGCAGTCACTTCTTAGTTAAAGTATTATATCATGTAGTATCTAGACATCTCATACTGTGTCACAATCCAAGCCTTTCCTTGTTGTTATAGATGTATATAAAAATGGCCTATTAATATGCAAAAGAATAAATAGTCATGGAAGTTTGTGATGAAAACTTCTATGTGATTCTATTTAGATTATATAACTAATGTCCATATATTTCCATTTTCCAAGTAAACAGATTATATAACTATGAACCTAAAAGATATTCACAATCTAAATGTTCAGAAAGGCAGAAATTATAAACACTGGAACTGTTTCTTATAGAATGTTTCTCTAGAATACCATTGTTCTGAGTACATTTCTATAAGAATTGCTGTTTTCAATCTGGCCTAAACTTCAGTGTGTGACACAGATATTTTTTATGTACATATTTATTTAGTTCATCTTTTTTTACGTATCTTGAAAGAATATCTTAAGCTAGAAAATAATGTTGCATGAATACAGGCTACTAAGTTCACTTTTCTATTGAAACAGATGACACATAAACCAGAAGCTCCATTACCACACACTTCATTCACAGTCTACTTCTCCATTCTCACAACTACTACTCAAACTTTCCTCGGCAACAAGTTGCTTAACCAACAAGGTGAAATGGAGTAATCAGATACATGTGACACTGACTATTTAGCAAGTTAAATATTAACTGAAATAAACTGTATTAAAAGTATCTTCAAGTCTGAAAGCCTGCTAAGTGCTGCAGCATGATCAGTCAAATCATGGCCTAAACCACATGGCTTCAAAAAAGAGAAAAGGGGGAAAAAAACTGTAAGAGAAAACCTAAAAATTCAGTACAGGGAAAAAGAACCACTGAGTAATGCAAAGACTTTGATGAGTTATACAAAGCAGTACCAGGCTGCTGTGTAGTAAAGGCAAGATTGCCACGGGGAACTCAGTGAATTTTTTGCTTGTCTTTCTCCACTTTCCTCTTTCTCTTTTATGCTGCATTGGTTCTGTAAATATGTAACAATGCCCAACCATTGTCACCTAGTAGTTAGGACCAAAAGCCTGAAGACTTGTTTTCTCCTAAACATTATAAGACGTCACTACTTTAGTGACCACTACTTTAGAAAAGCATGATCATGATACATTTTATGGGAAATATTTTCAGAAGTACGTTATGAATTATTTTTTTAAATGCTTTCACATTTCAAAGTCACACAGAGAACTTTACAACAAAAATAAAGTGATGATTAATAACCAAGAAAAGGCAATGTGGCCTAAACATTATCCTTGTTTTCTTTGTGCAATGGTCTTTAACCTTTCCATGACAAATAGGACCAGTTGAGTAGAAAAGGTGAAAATGTTAGCATATATGTTAGAATAAAACTTCAGTCTTAAGAAAAATGTAGGTACTTTGCAGTCCAAGGCAAAATAAATTTCTCAACACAACTTTATAACAGAACCACTGAGCACTAATGACTCAGTTCTCCTCTACCTGTTTCACATTTTCTAAAACATCAGAAAAGTCGTTATTATTAAGTTACATTTTTTCTATTTTGCCCCTAAAATTAGGATTTTAGTATCAAAACAGTGGACCATCAGGGGAGAAATCTACTAACCCTCCTCTGAAACTAATGAAAGACACCAAAAACACATTTAAAGGGTTTTAAATACACTTTCAAGAAAATATTACTGTTGAAAAAAGCTATAATTTTCACAAATACGATGAAATCAGATTCCTAAATCAATAATCAGATTCCTAGGCAGGTGGCCTGGTTTTCAAGGCACTCATCATTGAGCATTTGCTCAGGGCTCTGACTGGGACGATTTCTGCAGGACTGTAGCTGTGACTGTTGGGTTCACCCCTCACACTTGTGCTGTTGCCTTCACCAGAGGACCAGCTCCAATGTTACAGAGCAGCTCCTGAACTGCTGTAGTTGAAATTACACCAGACACAGAAGGACAGAGGAACTGGTGCCACTTTACCTAGACTGCTCATGTCAAATATTTCTTTCTAGTAACTAGATTGTGAATTGCAATGGATGAGGCTTGCATGGAGTGAGAACTGTGAAAAGATGAAAAAGATATGTTTTGCTCTGACAAACATATGCTTCCAGCTCTCACCTTCAACGATATTCAGTTTAATGTAAAGCAGCTTCTGTGACTAGCTCAAAGTCCTGAATGGCACATTTAGGAGAGCTTGGAACAAGAGGGCTAAAGGACAGGAACTCAGTTTTCAGGTGAATGACATACATACAGTCCATCCTGCTTATTCCCCCTTCACTTTGTTTTCTCTTTTCCTTCCATACGGATTATCCTATCCTTAATGAAATACATATAAAATAACAACAGAACAAGAAAAACACATTTTTAAAGAAAATGTAAAAAAAACCCAAAAAACCAAACAAAAAAACCCCCAACCACATATATTTGATAGAATACTCCCAACTAAATCATTATTTTTAATTAATTAAATTAAATTATTTTACAATTCCCATTTAGTTTCTGATAGTGAACTGAAGGAGTAACAAAATTACCTGCAAAATCAATTTAAATATGCACTAACATATTATAAAATGACAGTCCAATCTGTGACCCATAATTTGAGTGATTTTTTTTACTAGAAGAATCAAAGTATGAAGAAAATTATAATTTGAAAAATACATGTATTATACAGAAGTATTTATATAAATGCCCTGAAAAGTTCAAAGAAAAACTCCACGATGGTTTTTGTTCTATCATGGCATTGCAAAGAACCGAAATGTTTAACACAGAATCCATCAGGTCTTCGTTTTGCCCTTTCTGTGCCAAACCTGTATGATTAATAGTACTTATCCCTGACGCCAGACTTAGTTGACAAGTCCAAATTTCTAACTTATTTAAACTGAAAGAGTAATTTGAAATAAGTAGGACAGTTTGGATAAGATAAGAATTGCCTACATAGGGAGCCTTGCATTTTTCAGGATGAAACCCTTTCCAGCCGTGTTTGTACAGGAATTTCTTTCATTGTTATTAAAAGGCTAATGAATATTTATTGATTTTATACAGCAAATATTCCACCTGCCAAGATGTGAAAGGATAATGGGAAATTATCTTGAAACGATATCACAAGTTTCTTTTATTTACTCTTTAAATTTGGAAAAGATTTTTTTAAAAAGTTTGCAGAGAAACAATAATCCTTTATTTAAGAGTGGTCACCCAGATAATTCGATGGTTTACAGCTTAGACTGAAAAAGAAACATCTTTGCCTTCAGAATAGAAAATTTTCACAATTTTCACGGTAATTGTAGTTAGAGTTAAAAATATACACTGAAGACAGGATCCAATGATAAAAATTTTTCCCAAGTAAAAATTGCTAAAAATGGTGTCTCATTAACAATAAACTTAATCTCATCTGGAATCAAAGACAACTAAGAAAATTGCACTAAAATATTTTAATAATAATTCATTGTTCTTCTGTTGCAGTATACCAGGAGATAATTAATCTTGTGTTCAGACATTTCTGCTATAGTCATAGTTCCAGTAAAATCCCAGAGTAAAAGGAAACATGATTAAAGAATTACAGTTTTAATGATTTGTGTACATTTGTATGCAGAAGGTTCAGACCATAATTTAGTAAAGGTTTTAATCAATAAAATTGAATATTAGACTTTTTTGGTTGAATCAAAGCACTAACTATGAAATTATTCATGTTCATTTACTTATGATAAAATATTCTGTCTTCTCTGATTATCATATAAAAATATTTCTTCTTCCTTACTTCAGTAAATCCCTTTCTATCCACAGATTCTGACAAGGCATAATCTGTTACACACTATCTTTTCAGCATGTATTATGATATCTTAGAGGACAATCATTACAGTTTTATCAGGAAGCTTGAAATGTTAATATTTACCATCTTTTTGCCTAATTAAAATTGCCCCATAAAAGTTTCCTGGCTTTATGCAGTGTGTACCTGCCCAAATGCTTCTGCCAGGCAGAGTGATAATACGGATGTGAATATGCAGCCAAGAACTGGGAAAAAGCAGGGCTTTTTCTATGAGAGATAATATTGTCTTATGCCAAGTTTAAATTACTGCAAATTTAAAATATTATAAAGTAGATTCCTCTAAATGCTGCAGAAAAATCACACCCCCTTCATTTATCTTCTAAGGAATATAGAAGTGCTAAGTAGAAGAAGGTTTGGCAACAATTCAAAAAAACGTTCTCTGCAACTTGAATCATTCTAGTTCCGTTCTCATCTATGTGCCTGTGAAAAATATTTTTCTAGAAAAGACATCACAGCCAATACTAACATTTTAAAGTAAGAGACTTCTTATTCAATGTTGAAAGTACATCAGAAGCAGTGATGTCTATTGCTTTAACATATAAGGACAAAAATGCAATATTTCTTATCTCTCAATATTTCTTATATTTACACTTAAAATGGAGGCAGTTCATAGGAAAAAGGTTAAAAAATAGAATAATAGAATTCTGATTTTTTAATCAAACCCTTTTAATGTTAAAGCTGCATTTGCCCTACATAAGTTACAGAGGTCTCTATGAAAAAATATTTACTTATAAACACAAAAGAAATCTCCTACACTCCAATATTAAATGAAATAATAAAAAGAAAATGTGTCACTCATTCAAATCTGGGTTTTAATAAAACATGTCAAACCTTTCAGTATTTTAAATAATCAATTATTCTTCTTCAAAATTTTATTTGAATTCTAAGGTATTTCTATGCTGAAACTGTGTGCAATTTCCATGCCTTCTTGTTCAAATGCTGCAGCTCAGTCCTGAATTTTTGCCTTCTAGTATAATTTGTTCCACAGAAGTTAGACTTTCAGGAACTCTTTAACCTGAATGAAGCAAATTTTAGAAACAATGACCTCATTCTGATCTAATTTAGCTCAGTGTAACTTTGAAGGCAAAGTTGTTGAAAATGTATGAAACTGGCACAAGTAAGATTGAAATCAGGTCCTCTATCTCTCTTCTTTAAAGGTGAGAGCACTGAGATGGAATCCCACTTGCCTGGCATCTCTGCTCATGTAAAACATGCACTATTCTTGCAGTAGCACTCAGGAAATGTGCTTCCTGCTCCTCACATTATGAGCTACCATACTTTTTTTAACTTGTGACAAGTATATTGTTTCCAAATAGACTTTATTCTCTGTCAAAACCCAAACTGTATCTCTACCAGATTGGTTTCTGTACTGCAATAAACAAGTGGGTCCTGCAAGCTGTTCCAGATATGAGGATATTTTAACTTCTATAATGAAAAAGTGCAGTTATTCATATGTTTGAAGATGACCATAACACAGCCAGTGGAAGGTTATATATCTATGTTTTCAATGCACTTAGTGACAAAGAACAGTGTATTAACACGTTGTCCTGCATACACACATTTCTGTTCACACAACCTGCACTCTGCGGCTTTCAATCAACAACACAAGGATGTTGAAGATATTAGATCACTGGAGCCTACCTATCCATATGTTGTGTTGGGAGTGCTGGTCAACAGCTGGCTGAATACGAGCTGGCAGCATGCCCAGGTGACTAACAAGGCCAGTCACATCCTGGCTGGTGTCAGAAATAGCGTGCCCAGCAGGACCAGAGCAGTGATTGTCCTCCCTGTACTCGGCACTGGTGAGGCCACACTTCGACTGCTGTGTTCAGTTTTAGGCCCATCACTACCAGAAAGATATTAAGGTGCTGGACCATGTCCAGAGAAGGGCAACAAAAACTGGTGAAGGGTCTGGAGCACAAGTCTGATGAGGAGCGGCTGAGGGAGCTGAGGGTGTCTAGAATTGAGAAAAGGAGCCTCAGGGGTAGCCTTATTGCTCTCTACAACTTCCTGAGAGGAGGCCAAAGCCAGGTGAGGGTCAGTCTCTTCTCCCAAGTAACAAGCAATAGGATGAGAGGAAATGGTCTCACGTTGTGGCAAGGGCACAGTTTAGATTGGATATTAGGAAAAAATTCTTCGCTGAAAGGGTTGTCAAACTCTGGAACAGGCTGCACAGGGAACTGGTTGAGTCACTGTTCCTGAAGATATTTAAAAGACATGTGGATGTGACACTTAAGGGATATGGTTTAGTGGTGAATGTGTCACTGCTAAGTCAATAGTTGGATGTTATCTCAAGGATCTTTACCAATCTACATGTTTCTATGTTTCTCTCTATATGAGTTTCCTTGAGAAGACAAGCAGGCATCCAACTAGCTATCGTGTTTTAATAAAAGAACAGTGAAAGCAAACACTAAACTTAAGAACTGCACCTCTGACAAAACACAAACACATTTTCCTTTCCCACCACAGATTCCACCCACATCAGATGTCAGCCACCATTTGTGCAGAGATACCTCTCACAGCGTGCTCTGAAAGGTGGCTGGGAGCATGCTATGTGTATATGCCTGAATTGTTTACCACCATTTGAAAATCTACTATGTCCTACTTTATATTTAGAATAAATTAGAGCAGTATTTAGAGCTATCTTGCACCTGGATTTTCTTGAGTGAATTCTCTTTTCCCTTGTAGAGATTGTCTCTTGCCGGAATCCTAGAGTTTGAGAGATTGATAAAGGACTCTAGGACATCTAGGACCCTCAAATATTTGGGTAAGTAAGAAGGAACCCAGCTCCAGTGCAGGTCACCTATCTGGTGCCTGCACTCTAAGTGGGGGTATGACAACCCCAGGGACCACCAGCTTTCCTGAGAGGTCGTGGTAAGTCTCTTCAGATTAGTCCTTTGGTGGACTGCAGGAGTGACAGTATTGCCACAAGGAACACATGGGCAGTGCTACTGTTTGATTTTCTAAATCTACCTGGTGAAGCCTGTGGACACAGAGAACAAGCCTGTAGCACTCTGCTTAACATCTGCTTCATGCTGGCTGACAAATTATAGCGGCCTTTTCAAACCTCCCTTGGGGCCTACTCCTTACAATTGCACTGGCAAACATCTAACTGAAAGTACAAACAAAAAATACACTAACATTCCCTCTCAATAGAAGACACTGAAATTGGACAACCAATATAGAAAGCTTGGCCTAACTTGCACAGCACAAAACCCAGCTTTATTTGGAGTTCTGTAGGTGACATAGTTCAATGTCCACTTTACTGCAATTAGCACCACAACTGTTCTTATTTCTTAGAGCCTTGGAACTGAACCACATAAACTGAGATGGTTTTGAGAAAGAACTAGTGACTTGAACAGTCTAGAACATTTATAAATACATCATCATGATCTCCAGGTTTAATGATGGAGGATCGATTTTACTGCCATTTAAAATTTACAAATTCTTAAAAGCACTGGCATTTCAAGAATTGTTTTTCTGTAACATTTTAAGCAATTTTGATCTTTCAGTGGTAGGGAACATAGCAATATACCTAATATTTTGGTCCAAAACATATAGTCACACTCTGGGTTTTTTCTCTCAAAGTGTATTTCCTAAGATAGGCAGGGAATTCTGCAGTGGAGATGCAGCCTTGAACCATCTGATATACTGATCTCCAGGACTGGAAACAAGTGTTGAAAATGGCAACACTGTCTTACAGCTTCAGAAGCCTGGTATTCACAGCAAGAGTAAAGAAGGGTCCCTTAGATAATGTGGAAAAAGTATTGGAAGCTTCAGAATAATCTGAACAGCATAATAAGCAAGAATTGTTCATCCTATGCACAGAAAAAGACAGAGGTCACCTGGTAAATTGGTATTTGGTTATGTCACTAAGGACAGCTTCAACCTGTATGAAGAGCTGCACAAAATTCAGTCTGCAAAATATGTCTAATTCTGACACAACCTAAGTTTCAGGTAAACATATTTGTAATCTCAGCTATGTCCATTTAACACTGTTGCCATACGTATTTCCTGAGATTTTAAAGAATGAACTGGTCTGTCACACCATTTTCTCCTCACTGTGATCTTACACTTCTTACCTCACCAAACACCCTCTCAGCACTTCAGGTCAATGCTGCCAGGTTCACATTCCTTGCTCAGGGAGTTCCAGCCCCTCTTTGCAAAAAATCCCAAGCCAAGTTTAGCCCTCCTGCCCTTCTCTCCAAATGCCCTTTTCCCACCCACTCACCATCTCTCCCAAAATGCTGATTCTTCTTCTCAGAACCCTCTAACCTACCCTTCAGGAAGTTCCTGTTCTCACCTTACCAGTTACCTTTATCAGCCTGATTTCCTTCACTCTATCTGCGTTTCCCAAACTACAGGTCACAGGTTTTGCCTACTAGGTCTACCAGCTTCGCTCTTCCTTCTTCTCCTACAGCCTCAGTTTTCCTATCAATCCACCAGTTTCCAGATACCCAATGACATTTTGTTTTGCCCTTCCTAAACTTCTTTCCCCTATCTGCTTCTTTTTCTTCTGAAGCCTCCTGATTCCCGTTCCAACATCCCAGTTCTCAGCCTGGCATATGACCTGAATATCCTGGTCCAAACATATTTGTATAACAAAAACTATGAGTATCTTAAGAATCTAGCTCTTCTTTTCTGCAGTTGAACCTCCATCTACAACAATTCTTCACCATGCTTGTGTTTCACATGACTGTCCATGGGGTACCCAAGTCCTGTCAGGGTGTTCATCACCTTTCTCTGCTCACAGTTTCCCTTGTCCCCCAGAGAGGAGGTAGGAGCATTCCAAGGCAATGGGTTTTTTGGCCATCACCAGAAAAAATGAAGAAAAAAATTTTGCCTTGTCCCTTCCCTGAAAAAAATTAATTACATTTTTAAAAATCAAGGAAATTTTACCTTGAGACAGACAGCTATTGAAATGAGATCAGGCTCAAATCCTGAAAGTCACAGGCATTTAGCAATAATGGATGCTCTTCCCAGAGTTCTTAATCCAGCAGCTGGTACCTGTCTCCATTGAACTCATAGAACCAAATGTCTATCTTGATTTTGTATGCATATATACGTTCCAACTTATGTATGTAAGGACCCTTTTCCTTTTGAAGATAAGGTTAAAAGGAAAGCTTTCAGTCCTTTGAAGAGCATATGACTATATTTTTTTCCTATATTTCTGGAAAATTCACAGTTTTCAGACTAGTATCTTAAAATCAGTGTTAGGGTCTTGTACAATCTGGACCCATTTTTAGGCAAAGTCTGGTGCAGTGTGACCCTGGGACCAGGGTCAAAGGTGTAAAGGGAAAGGTTCCTATCGCAGAATGGCACTCAGCTTTTATGGATTTTTCAGGTAGGCAGTCCAAGGGCAATTAGGAAGAGACTTCAGGGCCTTGGAATGAGTCGTTCTTAAAGGGATCAAGAGCACAACTGATCTTCTCCTCTATGTTCCAGTTCTAGGAAATGGTGAGGAAAGAAAGGAAGATTCCTTTCAGATCAGTACCTGACTCTGACCCTGGTGTCATCAGCAGAATTTTGAGGGTTTTTGATCATGTTTACGGTTCATATGACACCAGTCCTGCTGACAACAAATGGGGGTTGCCTGTCTCAAAAGGGGAAAAGGATCTTTGGGCAGGTCTGAGCAGGGCTTGTTGAGAGAGCCTTGAACAGGGGATGGAGATTCAATGCAGCAGCAAGGACACACAGGGTTATGGATATGTTACAAACCATGGAAGTGCTAGATTAATGGTTGAACTCAATACTCTTACAGATCTTTTCCAACCTAAACAATTCCATGCCTTTATAATCTCAAATGTGAATTTTTTTTTTATGTTATGTGTACAAAAAATATAGAATTCGTATATTCTTCTGTATATTATGTTTCCTATGCTGGACTGCCATAAATAAACATTTTTTTACTACTTCCCATTCATTCTTTGGTCCTATTTTACTCAAGGTTGTTTCTAAGAACAAAATCATGAATACCATAAAGTTGGTAGAAGTTTTTTTCTACTTATCAGGAAGACTAAGAAGTCAAGGTTTCAGGACAGTTGTTTCACATAAGTCCATGCAACTGTCTACTACTTTGACCTGGGTGAAATTTCCTTCCATTCCACACTATCTTATTCCTTACTTATCAGACCACAGTTGTTGATATTGACATATGAAAACTCAGACTTATTTCACTAACTCTAATTAATTACTTGCTTCAGAACCAATTTGATAGAAATATTAATAATGTATAGTAACAAATCTTCTATTCCCAATCCACAACAGCAGAAGACAACTCAGGAGAAATAGTAAAGGTTCACTAGCATAAGAGTAATAACTCAAAAAAGGTTAAAACTAATGTACTTTAGACCAACAACATACACAGAAGTAAACTAACTATTAACACTAATTGAGTTTAAACTGATTGTCTCCAATACTTTCATATTTAAATCATACATTTCCTTTGTATAAATTGGGAATCATTTCAATCAATCTTAGCTTTGTTTTCTGACAATGGCATAAATCCAACACTAATCCTAAAAAGTACTAAACCAAAAAGCACCATAGCACCAGAAGAAAAAGAAACCTCCACTGGTATAAACCACATCAGTCATTTCAAATTTGTTTCAAAACTTGAATGGCTTAACTTTACACACACAGGCCTTATTGCAGATCCAACACTCTTCAACCTGCAGTAGGCAGCATGACACTGGCATAAGGTCTGCATCATGTGCTCAGGTTAATTCAACAAAAATGTGGTCATGCACCCACACTTGATCCAGATCAAATATGCACTGATTGTGATCCAGGAGCACGCAAATCTGGCATTACTGGACAGGAAGCCACAGCCTTATATGACAGACCAGCCCTAGATGCGTTGCAGATTTCATTGACAGGTTTTTCAATAGGCTTGCTTTTTTCTTTAATATATCCTAATACTTCCAGTAGTTGTGATGTTCTTTTGCATGTAAATCATTGACTTTAGATCTAAGTAAATGAAACACAAAATCAGAAAAAAACCCAACTCCCATCACAACAAAATTTGAGTCATCTGTGAAGGGCTGTAGATAAGTGGTGGGAATCAATTTAAACAGTTTAAATATACAATGTAATAGAAACTAAATCACATCTAGATATTGAAACAATAAAAAATTAGAAATCTTACCTTTTTCACTAACACTTTCACTTTCAATCTCTACATCATCACAACTTGTATATTCTGGAGTGGATGCCAATTCTTCTTCTGAGCTACTTAATGAAACCTGGCGCATTTTACCTCCCTTTTTTGTTTTATGGGGCTTTGGTGGGGGAGGTCTGATAGATTCAGACTGGTCTGAGCTAAGTGAATCATTCCGTAACATGGTCTCCATTTTTTCCCGTTTTGTTTTCCGTACAGCAGAATTGGGATCCAAATGGTGCTGTTTCCTTAATGAATCAGAGCGCCTCATGTCTGGTCTTTCCAGAGGAATTGGACTCCTCCTAGGTGTAGGAGGGCTATGATTTGTGGTCCTCTGACGATTGGGACTTGGCCCCTGAGCCTCTCGAGTTCTTTCCATAGAGTACGAACGTTGGTTTTCCATGGCAGCCCTGCGCTCAGACACCGATCTTTGTCTTGACGGCCGTTCCATCCTGAGCATAGACATCCTAGAATCCTCCAACTCTGTATTTGCCAATGAGACATCACTATGCCTCCGTTCATGGCGTGCTCGGGACACTTCAGCATGGATACGCATTTGTTCCTCATATGGTTGTGGTTTGACTGGATAACGAGCCAAATTAGGGTCACTTCGGTATCGTGCCTGGTATTCCTCTTCTCTCCGCTGCCTTTCATATTCTTCCCTGTTTTGTGCATCTTCTTCTTCTACCGAATACTCCTTGGAACGCCTGCGGCTCCTTCTGTTGGAATCCCTATAATCACCCAGTTCAGGTTCTTCATATAACTGAGGCCCACGCTGTGACCGTCTATCTGAATAATCTGATGGTGACCTGGGCATCGCACTGTCTGATGTAGCATACTGTGAATATTCGTCTCGCTCGTCCCTTTGGTCGTATCTTCTGTTCTGTTCTCTTGATATTGATGGGCTTCTTTTCCTAAATAATCACAAGAAAACAGAAAGAAAATTCTGTCAATACTTTATGTAGTACAAATATACAGTTAATGCTAATTAAATGATAGAATGATTTCATTGCATTTCTTTGTGAATGCGCTGTCACACTTTCTGTACTAAATTAAAGAAAGCATGTCATGCTACAAATCTGCTTCTGGTCACAGCTTAAACAAAAAACAGCTTTGAAGGAAAAATGCTAATACAACGTTATAAAATATAGAATACAAATACTTATGCTACTTTGTAGTCATAACTGCTTTACAAGTACCAGCATTTTATTAATCCTTCGTAATCATTTTACAGCGATATAACTTGACCATATCCTTCCATTTCATAGGGCTTTATAATCACCATAGAAATTAAGGCTAGAAGGGTCATTCAGTTAGTCTGCCATTTTTGCAGCCATTATTGCTCGAAACCACACATTTCCATTCCTACGAAATTATAACGTGTGCCAAGGGCAGAAAACAGACAAAGATCCAGTGGCCGCACTTGTCTGAATCAGATGAACTCAGAAGTCCTGAACTCAGAAAACAAAACACTTTTTTGTGCTGTATAGAAGGGAAAGCACTTCAAAGTGCTGTCTGAGTTGACAAAAGAATCCTTCCCATCTCTACAGGGATGGTAATAGTATTAGTCCAAGCATTTGAGCAAGACACATCAGAATACCAGAATGGAGTTCCTGTGCCACATAAAGCATGGGCTCTTTGTCATAGTCACCATCTGGCCATAGACAACAACTGAGGCTTCCGAGGACGGTGGAAAAAGAATTATCACGATATTCTTTCCTGACATTGACAAAGGATAGATTGAAGCATTAGATTCTTTCATATGTATTACTTTAGTAAAGGAATATTATTTTAGTTTCTGGAATATGTCATGAATGTTATGTGTTTTTTGATACAACATTGTTTGGCATATGATTAGAAAGGATCAGTTAAATAGGGAGTAGCATTTCACAGGGAAAAAACAAACCAGAGCTTCAAATCCTTACAGGGTAATGAGCATTGAAAATTATACTTCCTTCCTTCAGGCTTAGCTTTTCCCCCTAGATGGATCTGAAGAAGTTACCTGCAGGAAACTGGAGCAAAGATCCCAGATGTGGATAAAAGCCACTGAGAGGTGGGACTTCTCTGGGATAATACAGTTAACTCAAACTTTAAGTAATGAAAATACATATATGAAGCTATTTTTGTATTTTCAGTCCTTTCTTCTTATATTTAGTTCTACTTTTATAATTAGGATCCCATTTAAAATGTTTTCTACCCTCACAAAATGGCCAGTGATCCTGAAGGGTAGCCTTGCAGGCAGCAACAAGGAGATCCTGCCTAGTGTTTAGAAGGATGGGAAAAAGGTGAGCAAATACGCAATCTTCTTGTTGCCACAATGGTCCTAGAAGAGAAAAGGAAACCCTTCAATTTAGTGAAGGGGAGAAAGAGAAACAGGTATCCAGAAAAGGACAAAGGGCTCTATGTTTGGCCTCTGTGACAGGAGAACAATGTTCTTCTCACAGCCAGAAAGGAAATGCAGTCTTTTCTCAGTAAGGGAAAACCACAACTGTCTGAGCAGAGTGTGAGGTGGTGGTGATTGGCAAACTGGCATTCTGCACTGTCTTAGGTATCATACAGGATCGTTAAGCTGTGCTTGAAAGATTGGACCCAGTTTTGCCTTGTAAATATTAAAGTAATTTAGCTTTACAATGGCATCTAGAAATTAGAAAACCAATTCAGTTTTGCAAAAATGAAACTCTTTGTGCAAAGCACGACAAGTAGTATAAGAATCTTGCAGATACCTATTTGTGTATGGTGAAGCTGGGATGTCCTGTGTGTCTTATTAGAGTGTCATGTTAGTATATCAGTAAAAATCACAACCTCAGTAAGTTTAATAAAATCTCTACAGATTCTGCTACTGGGGACTCATGCTGAATCGCTCTAATGTGACACAAACAGAGTTTCATAAGTCTAAAACCAGAATGGCCAAGGGGAATGGACAATTAGGACAACAGAACTACCAGAATGCAGACAGTTTGCAAAGACATTAAAGTTTTCATTAAGACAACAGAGATTAGGTTCAGAAATGCTTTACGGAGGAATAAAAATATTTTTTCACTTAAATACTTCAGCTGATGAAAAATATGACACATCCCAAAATAAATTGTTCCGATAATAAATTATCTAATCCCTCATAATTTCTGCCATGCCTATAATAAAAATTTGCATAACTTCTCCTTCTCAGTTGAGTACCCCATATAGGTAAAATCTTTTTATCTCTAGTCAAGCCCAGTTGAAATAAATGGCACTCAGCAGATGCAGCATGCATTCATATGGATCTCATTGCAAGATTGAGACCAGTACATGTGCACATGAAACGTTCACATATTATGCAGTTAGTACACCGCATATACTCAGTCTATATTATCTATAGATCAAGCTGGATTCACAGCCACAGATTTTTTGCATAGCTTTAATCCTCCAAATCATTAAAACACTCCAATAAGTACTGTCCATAGTATCAACTCCATGATGTACTGTGAAACACACAGAACTGTACAGAATATAGTTTGACAAATCTTACACGTGCCTTGGAGTAGTCTGAGTGTACACGTGCTTCAGTATTAAACATCTACATACTTGTGTCGACAGTAATATAAACAACAGAATAGAGGATTTGTTTTAGCTACAAATAGATTATAAAAATACACCCACACTCCCCACATATGTTTGTGTATATATATAAATATAAATACATATATACACACACACATATATATTATTTCTTGTCACAGTGTCCTCATACGGATGCATAGAATAATAGACAGATCACTTCAGGAAACATTACTGCTATAATTTCATGGAGGGAAGGCTGAGAGGATTAAACAGATAGATTTCTGTATGAGTAAAAACAGTACTGCTGAGGAAAATGTATTTCTATCAGGAAAACACATCATCTGATGAGCTGGCACAGGATTTACTGAAAAATCCACCTTTTTTCTAGATTAATGAGAGTAGGATGTGCCAGTTTAGCATTATATTTTTACACCACTCACACTAACGTTTTCTAATCTTGTGTGCTACATTTACCACAAACAGTCATTTTCCATCCTCCATTTTGTTGCTAAGATATGAATACAGGAACACCATCCATGGCTAACAGCAATGCAAAGAACATCTGGATCCTCAATCTATTCCAACCTTTCATAAAGGAAAATGCTTTGTACAGGTGCCCTCCATGTGGCAACTGCTAGGCCACATGCAAGAAAAAAGACCTACCTGAAAATGAAGTGCTTTTCTTCAGAGAATGAAGCCTGGTAGATAAAAGCGACTAATTTAATTCCTGGCCTGTGCTGACTGGCACTATCAAGCTCCCCTTCTAATTAATTTCATTCCTGTTGAAGCATCTAACTTGACTACTCGGATCAAATGCCAGAAGTTAATCCTATCCATCAGAAACATTAACTGTACCTGTAAACCTGACCAGCCAGAAACCTTGCTGTCAGCAGGGGCTCATCCTGCCCTGAAGTCACCACATCACTAACTATTCCAGCCTGTCATTCTATTTACCTGTCATTGTAGCACAATTAGTTCCCCTTTAACACTCAACATTTTTTTAATTTTAAAAATACCTGCCATAAACTTAGTTGTACACTATATATTTTAAACCAGAGTTATGAAATCATGGCAGGAGGAACAGTACTTGTGAAAACTTATGGTCAGTCACTACTATTAAAAATCTGCTGTTATTTTTAGATCACTAGCTAATTCTCACTCACCTTCATGAGCCTCTGTCTAATCCATTTCTCACCATTAACTACCTGAAGATACCTTAATAAAAGCCTTTCATCATGTACTTCCGGCTGGATACCCCATGGAAAATGATGACATCTGCCTTTCCAGGACTTTCCTGGAACTTTAAAAGTTAAGAGAACTTTTAGGGGTGTGATACACACCCTCCAGCTGCCAGCTCAAATAAGCACTATACATCTCCTATCAGAAGGATTACCACCCTTCCTGAAAAGGTTACCATACCACTGAAAAACCCTCCAGGCCATTGTGATTGCTGCTTGTTTGAAAAAAAAACCACAACAAACAAACAACAAAAACAAACAGACAAACAAACAAACAAAAACATAAAATAAAGTCTCTTTTATGGTTAAAAAACTGTAGAACCTGCATAAATCTCTTTGTCAGGCGCAATTTATAAGTATTATTTTTTCAGATGTATAATCTGAAACTTAATTTTTCCTAATTATTACTGTGTATTTATTTTTACTGCTATTGATCAATACATGACATTTGGTCTTTTAACACACAATCCATAAGCTTACACTGATGGAAATCTTATTTGCAGTGCACTACAGACATCACTAATATGATGAAAAAGCAAATAGCTTGACTGTAACCTGACCTCCTGCTCATAATGTTAAATTATTCAACTCCCCCACACTACAATAGAATTAAGCGCTCAAAATATGACATAGAAGAATATAAGACAGCTATTCGGCTTTGATGGCTGTGATTTCCATAATGGAACTAAATAGCTTGAAAGTCTTTGACATTCATTTGTATTCTTCCTTAAAGAGAAAACACTCTTCTCCCACGATTTAGATTTTTTAAAAATTAACCCAAGGTTACTGTAGAAATGGAAATTTAAAAAATTAGGTTTCTATCATATTTCAGATGTCACAGATACTGAAAAATATTTTAATACGGAAAGAATCTGTATCACTGTCAAAGCTAGATCTCAGGTCAACCTGCAACTAAGCTTGTTCTCAGACTAATAGAACACACATTTGAACGGGAGAAAACTTTCACAAAAATATCATTCTAGAAATACGTTTAAACATATGGGTACCTGAATTAATCTGCGTTTAACTTGAAAATTTCTATCAATTAGAAGCTTTGAGTCAATTAGAAATAGCAAGGACTGAGTGGGCCTGAGCCATCATCTACTACTTGAAAAAATGAATATGGGTCATCTACTTGTAAGACCTAATCATAATTTACTAGATAATACTTTGATATTTTGTTTTCTCTTTCCTATAAATTAGCAAGGAATAAAATTGACTGAAAAATTAAAACTGGAAACATTTCTCCTGCACATATTGCAA
>NW_020955319.1:1274696-1279922 GCF_003031625.1 Empidonax traillii | reverse complement strand
TCTATCAATTAGAAGCTTTGAGTCAATTAAAAATAGTAAGGACTGAGTGGGCCTGAGCCATCATCTACTACTTGAAAAAATGAATATGGGTCATCTACTTGTAAGACCTAATCATAATTTACTAGATAATACTTTGATATTTTGTTTTCTCTTTCCTATAAATTAGCAAGGAATAAAATTGACTGAAAAATTAAAACTGGAAACATTTCTCCTGCACATATTGCAATTTCAAAATGTGATCTTTCAGTACATGAAAGAGTAATTCAAAGAAGGTAAAAATTCATATTTTCCACTAGCACTCTTGTCACAAAAACCATGCAAGAGACAGGGCTTCCTGCTAGAGACATCATCAAATACACAGAGCACAGCTTTGTCTCTCCATTACTATAGGGCTCCTGTCATGGAAATAGCATTTGTTGGTTCCTGGGTGATCGTTTAAGAACAGTTCTTCTACCATGCAAATCTTTTCTATTCCTACATGTTGTATTCAACAGACAGTCAGGCACTTGGTTTAAAACAACGGTGAGAGGGAGCAGATAAAACACCATCATGAGACCTTGCAAAGAGGTTTCTAGGCTGCCAAAATGTGAGCTGCACACACTCTGGACCTTGCAACCAAAACTCCCATGAACGCAATGAATGCAGAAAACTTGCTGTGCAAAATTAAGGTCTGGCTGCCTTTTCCAGGGAGGATCCTACCCTTTCACTTTAAAAAAGCACTTCCACAGATTTCCACTGCCATACTGAAGAATCTGCAAAATGTTTACCTATTTTTGGCAGTGTTTTGAAGAGTCTTTCTGGTACTGATTTAACTCCTTTTCTCATTCTCTGCTTATAACTTTTGCTTTTGCTGAGTCACATTCTGCATGAGAATTCATTTTGCCCTCTGAAGCAGCTGTGGCTGCAGCTCTTTGAAAAAAGAGCTTTTTCTGACTTCTAAGCAGTTCCAATTCCTACCAAGATCTCTTTTTGCAGTTCTTGGTATGCTGTCTGGTTTTATACTAGATTAATCTTCTGATCTGTCAGTTCACTCTCCTTGTTTCTCACGCCCCGCAAAATAAGATTAAGAATGTAAGCAAGCAATGCACAATTCACAAGTTAATTAATTTAAACAGCCTGCACTGATAGAAACAAAAGGTGCTTATTGCATTTCTTGACCAATACAGTTTAAAACAAATTGCCCTGAAGTACATCTACAACTCAAATACCTAAGCAATTCACTTAGTAAAGCTCACGAGACAATGTTCCATTCCTCATTTCAGCCATACCTTGAAAAAACTTTATAGCAATCATACTTTGAACCATTAGAATATCTTCCAGCTAAATATCTCCAAACAAAAATGAATTAAGTTTAAAATGATGATTAGAAAAATTACTGAAGCATGAGACTGATAGTGCAGATGTTGATCTCTATTAGATTTTATCTGAAAATACGAACTCATTGACTGCAGGCTTGTATCAATGGAATGAAAGGAAATCTGTAGTAAAATATTAACATAATGAAATTCACCACTGACAACAATTTTACTTTGAACTTGACATGATTGCACAGACATATAAAACAATACTTTTCTATACAAGCAATTCAGCAAATATTCAGCATTGCAGCAGGGCTAATTTCAATTTGTGTGAGGAAAAGAGTTGTAACATGGAAAAAACAAGTAATTGATGAACAAAACTAGTGATTTTGAGTATCTACAAATATTTAGGTAATAAATTTTTTTCACCTTTTTTCTTTTTTTTTAAATCAATCAGATATTTCATTAAATCAGATAGGAGAACTGGACTAATGGTAGAAATGACTTTGTCCTCCTTTACTTTGGCTGAGTATTCAGTGGTCCTTACATCATATAATCTGATTTTAGAGAACTGCAAAGAGGTATATAAAATAACTATCTTTTAATCTGAGTGCTCATTCAGATGTATTGAATAGGTTAAACATTATAAATTGGTTAAACATTCTGAGATTTTTCTTCATTTCTACTTTTGAACATTTTCAAAATTAATAGTTTGGTAATCGTTTCCACTTAATAGATAAACAAGAAATATCTTATCTATTTCAATAAAAATTTCATGTTAAAAAAAAAAGCAGTTAATCATAAAAACAATAGCAAATGGATTAAATTGTATTCTAGCATAATTGGTCAGAGTCTGCATTCTTGTTATCTGCATCAGTACTGACACCACAGAAATAATTTGCAGAAGGATGGAATCAATTAACAGCTGTCATACAGCAGGATTCAAATTAGTTTAAAACCCATGGTGTTAAAAGAATAGCAGGTCACAGAAACATTCAAACCTAAGAAGGACTAAATACAATACTAAACTGTTACTAAAAAGGACAAGTAATATAAAATACAAGGCCATTTCAAAATTCCACATACACTATTTTTATTGAAAGAATTACAATTTTTCAAGAATTTTATGTCACAGAAAATCAAATACCATTTAAGAAACTAAACTAAAGGAAGACTTTGTTAATTATAATATTCTCATATATCTGATGCACAAGAAAAAGTTTTTCAGTACTTGACCTTTTTTCCTAAAAGTAACAAATATCTTCCTAATCATCCCCCAAAAGAACAAAAAATGCTGAGTGTTAGACATTGTGTTCACACAACACATTCAGCATCTTTCTTCCCCGCTTTACCTTTTGATCAGCCACTGCACATCTGGGAAGCTGGAAGCCTCGGGTTCATGAGAATTCATCAATTTCTGTTCTCGCTAGCGCTTTCATTTAATCCTCTAGGTTCAGTGAAATCATATGAACAGTCTCTTGATTTTGAGACACAATTTTTTAGATATATTTTACAACCTTTTCCCTTCACCCAAAATGTAATTACAAAATATAAGGCATCTAGGAAAAAAAAAAATAAAGTCTAGTACATGAAACAAAAGCAACTCCAGTCTGAGAGCTGACCCAATGGGAAGCTATTGAGAGCATGAGAGGAGTGTTATAGTTTAATGCTGTTACCATGTGCTGTATATAGCTGGAGGTCAAGTAAGAATTTACCCTATAAGGAGGATTATGGTACTTAGCTGATTAGTGCCTTGCTACAGTACTATTGCCTACAAATGTACATGCTGGTCAGGGCATTTCATTTAAACTATTTTTAAAATTGTGCAGTTCCAGTATTTCATGTTTTGTGATACTAGTTCCAGCATTTGCTTTGCGTTCTAGGTCTCAAATGTAAAGTTATGTAATATCTATTATTTTTAGTTTGTAAGTAGTCAAATTTTGACATAATTTTCAACCATTAGGCTAAAATAGCTGTGGCATCTACTACAGTCTGATGCGCTGAACACCCAGTAAAACTGAAAATACCTTTTCTTACACACCATTTTAATGAAAAAATGGAGTGAAAATCAATAGACTAAATATTTCCAGAACAGACATTTGAAATATGGTGAGAATGTGAAAATAATAGAAAGCAAATGTGTAGATGCCTCATTTACATGAAATAAATTAAAAACACATTTTTCAGTTTTCCACAGCGTCTTCTACCTTTTCAAACTAGCTTACAAATAATGTTCAATATAAAGTACCATACACAAACCAAATCTGACTGTAATGAATTTAGGCCAGGATAAAGTAGCATGACATGGGAAAAATACAGACTTTGCAGCAACCTGGATTTTCTCTACCTCAATAATAGTGATTTCAGGCTCTAGAAAAGGCAATTTGACACCGAAGTTTTTTCCCTCAGCCATTACAGAGAATATATCGTAATGCACTTCATCATTGTATTCATCATTTCATCTAATTTTGAATCTAATCTTTTAAAGTGTATCAGTTTCTTAGTGCAGGGATTGTTTAGCAGGTGCTTTTACCAGCAGATGAAAGTATCTCAGTTCTTCAAAGGAAACATCTAAGTCTGACAAAGAGGAGAATTTTCTTTCAAAGAAATACTCCGTTATTACTAAAACACATAAAAAATATAGCTACTTCAATAATGAACAACTAAGAAAACATCAGCAACATGAACTGTCATTTGAACATTGTTTCCTATTATCGTACGTCTCTGGAGGTGTTTTGAACTACTGAATTCCAGGAATTTTGCTGATGAATCTGAGTCAGTGTATCTTTTCTTTGTTTTTTTCCCTCTTCATTGTGTCCACAATTACATGTGATATCATACAGTGAACTTCAGTTTTAAAATATCTCTGTGATTCATATTTCAGTCTGGAAGAGATTAAATAAATCATACTAAGCTGTTTTGATGCCTCCACAAAAGAGCAAGCAGAAAATAACCGCTGCGAAAACGTCCGGTTTCTTCAGTAATGGGAGGTAAAGGCCCATTATTAAATCTTGTTAATTAAATCAGTGGTGGCTCATCAATGAATGATGGGCTATCTGCAGTAGCTTCTCCAAAACAAAGCTGTCAGGCTAAACGTGTTCTTGCTAGGGAACATCAGCTGGACCACTATGCAATGAGACAGGTGCATTCAATAACTCGTGGAAATTACCACAGCACAGAAAACTAAATTTTCTATTCAACTGTCATTCTCAGCATGCTGGTGGTAAAGCATTAAATGTGCGCATTTTAAAGCAGCACAGGTCTATCCAACAGAGAAGTAGATTACAAGTTTATGAAAAAATTATTTGCATTTGTATAGAAAGGTATAGATCCTATATTATGTATTGGTAAGACATGATTCTACAATGATTTTCAAGCCAAAGAACTTTCTCCACAGTAGTTTAGGCAGTCAGCTCGCAATCCACAGTCACTGTGTGAGCCCAAATATGCAGGATCAAATAGTTATTATGGCTGCCTAGACAGAACTCCTTCAGTTTAGATCCCAGACAGAAGATAGGGATGTCCACCATGTCTGTGCTGCCTGGGTTTTCAGAGACACTATCTGAAAAACTTTCCCTTACTGTATCTCTCATCACCTCTTACAGATGTCTGCACCAGAAAGAAGCTCAACAGGCAACTTTCCAAATTTATGCTTCATGCTGTATTACTGCTGACTGGTTGTTTATTCTGCACTAGGCCGGCTCTTGAGTCTTGTGATGACTCTGTTACACTACACCATTTGTGATGGCCAGTCTCTTCGCGAACGAAGAACCGGGGAAGGTCTTTCCACCTTCCAGCCTGCGCATTGGATTTTTTAGGTGAGACACAGTGTGCGCGGAACTGAGCCCACCCTTTAATCCTGAGGTTCATCTGCCGGGGCCAAGCACGCTTGGACGGTGGCAGCGAGGTCCTCAGGACGTAGATGGAT
>NW_020955319.1:1269493-1274409 GCF_003031625.1 Empidonax traillii | reverse complement strand
TGCGCGGAACTGAGCCCACCCTTTAATCCTGAGGTTCATCTGCCGGGGCCAAGCACGCTTGGACGGTGGCAGCGAGGTCCTCAGGACGTAGATGGATTGCCTTACGGGCTAACGAGCTCCATCTGCCCGGGGAGGGGCCCCGACCGGGAATCGAACCCGGGTCTCTGCAGTGACAGTGCAGTGAATTTTTCCCCTGGACCACCGGGGGCTCCCACTACACCATTTAACTACCTACAGTAAAGTTACACTGCACCAGCACTAATTGTGAGAGGATAGTTCCTCCCAGCGCAAAATCCCTATAGACCTCTAGAGACAAGTGCCAACCTGCGTTCATAGACTCTGCTTTGAAATAAAGGAAATATCAAGGGGAAAATTTTTACACTACTGGAATAAATATGAGAAAAAAGTCAAACTTCTAAAGTCATTAGGAATAGCATACATTTCTGCAAACAGCAAACTTTACATGGAAAACATGTTCACAACCAAGAAATTCAACATTTTGCCAGACATTCCAAACACTCTCTGTCAAGAATCATCAAAGACACAGACTCACAGGAAAAGGTTGGTCCAGCAAAATACTTGAGGATTTTGCAAGGCTGGTAAAGGGTGGAAATATGAAATTTATTCTAATTCAACTTACTAAAAAATTCTGTTTTCTCTCTTTCTCAATATTTTCAGGTCAGGACAACCTAACACTGGTAGGTCCATGTTATCTCGCTGTCTGCAAATTATACTTTTTAGTTTAAAAATTCTGGATTTTAAAAAGAGTCTTTCACGCATACAATAACCTGGACTCAACAATTCAGTTCCAGGTTATCAAAGATAATGAATCTATTCATCACATAAAATGACACAGTTAAAGACTGCAATAGAAACAGTGAGATGATTGTCATTTTATGTAAATTATGTATAATCAGAGGGACTACCACAGGAGCTTATAAATACTGCAAGAACCTGGACTGGGAACTCGTTCAGGACCATTCAGATATAATCTTAAAAATCCAGGGGAGCTGCAAGCAAACACAGACATATGCATTTCAGTGAAGTGGACTAAAATGCTTTCAGTAATTATTTTATTTGGAAGTTGTAGGTCTTGCAATCAGTATTGATCGCTAGTGGATATGCTGGGCAAAGCAGCTCATCAACGAATGACAAGTATGAAACATTCTGAGTCTAAAGAAGTTGTAATCAAAAAGATAATGACATTTTGCTTATTAACAATTTGAAAAGAAAATAAAACTTTAAAACCGTAACGTTACAGTTTTACAAATACTGCCTACAGAAATCAAACAAAAAAAAAAATCAGTGCTAGGATACATAGGCAGAAAATAAAATGCAAACCAGGATATTTCTAATCTAAGTTTCTGTCAATACAATGTCTGTAATAACAATGCTTGTAGGAAATTAGAAGGGAATATTGTACATTGTACAGGAGCTGTAATTCACTGGATATAAGTACAGGCAGGAACAAACTGTGATACTCTGGTTTATTAGTTGCCTAAACACACGCTCAAAAATATTTCCAATTTCTCATCATTCGCCCTCCCAAATTTTCACATATAATTTTGTTAGTTTATTGACAAAATCTTCTGGCTTTATATGATTAGGAATGATTTGCCCCTTATTGTTCCTTCTTAGAGTAGATATTGCCCCAAAGAGCCTTCTGTTCTGGAACGGGACAGCATTTCTTCCTGAGGGGTTTGATACCTCCTTGTCTATGAGCTCAAAGGAAAGGAAGGGTTTAACTGAGAAATTTGTGTTCTAATCAACCTTAGACTAGCAACAAGACAGTAATAATTTATTCCTTACCTTAAAAGAAAAGAAAGAAAAAAAAAACAAACAAACAAAAACCACCAAAAAAAAGCACTGAAAAAATGCACTTTTGCTCTCAAAAAAAAAAAAGAGGGTGGCCAAGATTAGGAAGTCAAGATCACAAGGGCCTTATCATATATACTCCAAAATTCTTTATTTTCAGTAAATCACTTCAATAGAGTTTAACACGTAAGAATACAAGTCTCCATCTTTCATTGTTTATGGCAAGCTTGAAGGTGCCTGAAAATGTCTCTGGGATGATTTTCTTATAAAACATGGGAACGATGGCATGGGCAAAGTTAGGGTCAGTACATTAGTGATAGGAATCCCTACAAAAATGCTCATATGAACACCTTTCAAAAGCGAATAACCACAAGTGCTTTTAATGGGGACATGTGAAAAGCAGTTTTATAGCCTGAATCCATGACCAAGCTCAAGCACCAGCTTAAGAGGGGGTTTTTAATATATATTACTTCCAAAGATCAAGAGACAATTAATCCTCTGGACTTCTTTCTTAAGCTCACTGACTATTAAAGGGAGCTTCAACACAGACTTGATTTCCTTTCCTGATCCACTCTATTGTCAAGCTACCTGCTGTCTAACAATAATTCCAGTAGTTTCAGTAGCACAGCAAAACATAAATACTCTGAGTATTCTAACACAGAGGTTCATTTGTTCTGGTGTTCAAAAAAACAAACATAGGTTTCTTCCAGTAACACAACCTGCACACCAATTTTACTGCAAAACCTTTTTTCTGCTTATGTATTTTTTAAACTTTCCAATCCTTTATATGTTCAGTAGCTGACTGGCATAATGAAGGCAATAATACCAGGTAGCAGAAGAGCAAATAAATAGAAATGCACCTTATATAGATACTTCTCATATGTTAGTTGGTCTTCCTGAATCCACACATATTCCTGTTCTTTGCCATCAAAAGCATCTTGTGATCACAGCAAAATCACAGCATTATCAACACCAGGGATCCATTTATATTGCTGTACCACTTTTTAACAAGAGGGTTTCAGATGCAGTGCTGTGGTTGTGTCCAAGTGCAAATCAGATTTCTTCCATCAGAGAATCTGCATGAGACCTTACAATAAAGCATATTTTTAAAGAATTTATCTCAGAGCCTTTTCCTGAGAGATCATACTATCTTTCTGGGTCATCTTTTATGACATCTTCTGAGGACAGGCAACAAAAAAAGCAGGCACTGGATTGAATGGTATCTCTTCATATGAACCAGACTAACGAAGGCTTTTCTCAAGTAATGATTCAAGATCAGCATGGGAGATAAAATTGAAGCACACTGATATCAGAGTTGGATACTAAGCAAATAGCAAGCTTGAAAACATCAATTTAAATTAGAAAACTCCCAGAATTCTTGGTTTGAGATGACCCACACAATTTTCTTATAGTCAGTAGTACACTGAGGAATAGCAGTACAATTACTCTGCAATTTTTAACAATTACTTTGACAGTTAAAATGATTTAACATGCTATCTTCATGATGCAGATTGCAGAGTGGAAAATGCCTAGCCTTGAACACCAGTTCAGGTGAATTCACAACACATAAGCAAAGCCTCCACTGCTGCAACTGTATGAGGAAGTTTTAATGCTGACTGTCCACGGTCTCTGGTATTGAATTCACGATGCATATAACAGCAATGCACAGGTACTCTGATGAGAAATAATACTTCATTCTTCTGGATTTGAAAAAGAAGTGAGCCCATGACAAAGATAAAACCTTTATTTGGAATTCAGATAGATAATGCAAAGGAGGAGAGGGATTTATGACTCAACCTTCACAAAAATTTCAGACAAATAGTTATGCAACAGATAGGCCACTGAACGTTCAGCAAGTGACCACCTTCAGATTATTCCTCTATGCCCTCAGCATAAAATGGAATGGAGAGACAGAAGAAGGAGGGAAGGATACATCTGCAGAACTTCAAAGAAAAGGCTGTGGGAAAAGAAATGGGAAGAGAAGCAAGAGAGCATGTGCAGCATAATTTGCACCTACTGTAAATGAGGTTCTCTTCAGTACATTAGGAGGCCTATTAAGTGGCTCTGATATCAAGAAATTTACTCCAGCAAGGAGTCTGAGATTCTGAAAAACGCCCAACACCTCAGTCCATATTTCATGGCTTTTTCCAAAACCACTACTTTAAGACAGATAATCTTCACCAGAAAAACTATTTTCCTCTTATTATTTTTATCTCAGTAGCAATGCTGCTGCAGGGGATTTAAAGCCTCTTTATAACTTTTCCTTAACACCCAGCAAAATAGCTCTCTGAAGTCCAGAAATCTATGTGAAAAAATGTTTAATTTAAACGTTTCTTAAAATAATAAGCCCTGACTATAGTGTGATCTCTTTTTTTCTGAGTAAATTGTCATATGGAAAAACATTCATAAGTATTCATTCAGTATAGAAAATTTAATGAAAAAGTGAATGGTTGAAACAAAAATTTGGTTTTAACAACAATTCTTTTTAAGACTTTATTATGCTAAAGAGTAAAAACTATTCTAGTAATACTAGTGATGTTCTGTAGTGTGACTGCAGAGCAAGCGTTGCCTCATCTTTGAAGAATTAGTCACCCATTCCTTGAAAGGTGATATTCCTGTCACGTGTTTTGTAGTGGTGGGTAATAACACAAAGTTATTCAGTCAGGAGCCAGTAAGTTTTAAAAATGAAAATCAGGAAAACAATTCCACATACTGAGTCATATTCAGAGAATTCAAGAGGGTTCAACAAGATTCATAACTGTGATTTTTACAAAAAGAGAGCTGACAACAGGAAGTAATTATGCCGTGTATCACTGGATTTGTTTTTTTTTTTTTTCATTTTAGATGACTTTACTAAAACTTTTCATTTGATCTTTGCTGTTGCTATGACAAAAATAAGAAAACAAATTAAAAGTATTGGGCCAAATGCAAAATGATGCATTTATAACAAAGCTTAATCTGAAAAATAAAAAGACAGATCTTATTGCTAAATGTTACACGAGATTTTCTAAAGAAAAGCAGAACGTCAGGGAAAAAAGTCTCTACATGGATAACTGCAGCCTTCACTTTATGTGGCTAAAATTAAGTATTGGTGGGAAGCC
>NW_020955319.1:1266728-1269229 GCF_003031625.1 Empidonax traillii | reverse complement strand
CAAATGCAAAATGATGCATTTATAACAAAGCTTAATCTGAAAAATAAAAAGACAGATCTTATTGCTAAATGTTACACGAGATTTTCTAAAGAAAAGCAGAACGTCAGGGAAAAAAGTCTCTACATGGATAACTGCAGCCTTCACTTTATGTGGCTAAAATTAAGTATTGGTGGGAAGCCTGATTTTTAGATGGACCAAGATATCCAAACATTATAATTTTATTGCAGTTCCAGGCATGACCAACAGATATTACCAATTTTTAAAAGACATCCAGAAATCCATCAGTGAGATGAAAGCTGGCTGAGACAACGGGCTATCATGCCGCAAGTTTAATAAAGTTTCAAATCTTTTAACTAGCAGAGAGTTGGCAATTCCATGAGACAGTTTTTCTATAAGCCAGAAATTAAATTTCATGGCTTAAACAACTAACATCAAAATGCTCGATAAGTGCATGTTTATGAACTCTCTGGCCCACTTTATATAGATCAAGATTTATACCATTATATACTACTTTACCACATTCTGATCAGTAAAACAGATATTTCATAACGAACATAAAACCAAGCAAGGCAAGCAAATGTCTTTAGAATTCAGATCTCTTTTCCTAAGTCCCAGACTACATTACTTCTGAAATAGGAAACATTTCACCAGCACCTGTAAAAGACTTTTGAAATAAACGAAGGTAAAATTAAACATGCTATGCTGTTGTAGTTAAAAAATGTAACTGTTTTTCTTCTCAGCATTTAATGAGGACACTGTGCAGGGCATAAAATGATTGCTGGATCAAAAACGCGAGAGGGAGAGAAGATGCTCCCTTATCTACTTTGGAATCCTGCACCTACATTTGTCACATTTCCAAAGATATTTATATGGAAATTTCTCAATTATCAAAATTCAGTATGCCCCCAAAGTATGATCCTCAGGCTTAGAAAACCTTGGAAGTTTTTACATATATTTTCTCTCTTAAAATCATACTTCAGTGGGTTCATTAATTTGAGCTTTTTACACATCACGTATTTTTAAATCCATAGCATCCCTTGCTTCTAAGCCTATGAGGTTGGACCACCTTTTATTATTAGCTTAGAATAGACAATATACCAAGATACAAATAAATCATATTTTTCTAGTATTCAAAAGAATTATTTTACAGTAAATAAATTATTATTTTATTAAAATTTCCAGCCTTCTAGCAAAGAGTATTTAACTATTTTTACCTTCTTTCCCCAATATTAATTACATAATGAAATAATCATATAAAGTAACCAGTTTAGTGCCAAAGTAGTTTTATATTCTACTAATGCTTTTTTTTTTTTTTTTGAACAGTTAAAGGGTTGGGTTTTTTCTCAAAAAGGGACAGTTTTTAAAAATAACAGAAGTATTTTGTCAATATCCTCTACAACTTCATACTTTTCATACTGGAGAGTACAAGCTGGGGCTGCATTGTACTTTCCGGTTGAAAGAACAGCAAAAGGAGACAACAGCACATTTATTCTGATATTCACTAGAAAAAGCTTTCAATCCCTGCAAAACAAAAACCATACATGTTCACTCTGAGGGACACTACCAAAATGTGAATACAAGACCCTTTCAGCAAATAATGACTCATGCATTTAGTCTTTGTTCATTTTCTCTTATAGCTCATATGAAATGCTACAAAATAGTGGGTCACTGAATATACAAAATATAACTGCAAACTAGTATCACAAAGACATGCTCCTTTGCAGCATCTTTTAATAATAGGACATGGCTAACCGATTCAAAATATGCAATGCAGTCTACTGAATAAACTATAAAATGATATGTCTCAGTCTACTTTTTGTGGCTGTGCTTCAGAAATGTAATTAACTGTTGAAGAAACAACAGAAGAATCTAATCAGAGATGGATTTCTCAAAGAATTCAGTGTCCTGCACTGAGGTTTTCAGCAGAATTCTCAGAAAAAGCCAGTGATAATATACAGTAATACATAAGCAGCCTGGTTTTTGTTTATTTTCCAAACTGCAGACACCAAAAGAGAAAAAATATCTACAAAATGAAGGTACTGGGTCACTTATTCAGAAGCATTACATTATAAGAACATTTAGGAAGACCACAGAATTTAAATCTTCGAAAGGAGACTGAAATCTTTTGAAAACTATTATCTTTACTCTTCTATGACCCACCAGATATTATGCAATAGTCTGAATATGTGAAAACACACTTAGTTCTTCTATCTGCATATGTAATAAACATTTCATTTATCTACTTATTGTTTAGCCACTGCAGATCAGGGAGATACATAAAAATTTCACAGGTAGAGGCGAACAGAGTTCTGGTAGTTTATTTTTAAGAGTAAAGGCTAAAAAAAAAAGCCAAAACCAAAAACATTCAAAATTTGTTTTTACAGGTAGCTTTTTCAGCCATCGCTTTCTCACATAAACCCTTCTGCTCATATATAGAGACTTAATCAGTTTGCCTTTTTGTAGGAATAACCATGAGTAAAAAAAAAAAAAAAAAAAAAAAA
>NW_020955319.1:1263897-1266151 GCF_003031625.1 Empidonax traillii | reverse complement strand
AAAAAAAAAAAAAAAAAAAAAAAAAAAAAAAAGAGAGGATAATTACTTACCTTACAGTAATTGGAGTTCTGAGAGATGTATCGCTTTGATGCACAGACACCTCAGGCACTCAACATGTAATCTTAGGGCCATCAATATTTGTTGGGGCTGTACCTAAATGCTCATACCCTACTCCCTACCAGGCTGGAAAAGGGCGGTGTGAGGTCCTGCAGCTCTCTTGCCACTGCAGAATCGGGATCCCCCAGTGGTGAGGACGGAGGAAGTACCATTCCTCCACACGCACAGGATGCCTCAAGGAACCACAGGTATTGACAGCCGCTTTCTTTTCCAAATGACAGGTCATCAGCAACTCATTTTTTGCTGACTCACAAACAGTAACCTGATATGCAGAATCTAGATGCTCCAAGTCCATCTAAAAATGACTCATACAATTTTGCCAAAATGAGAGCATACCTATAAGCCTTTATGAAGGAATAATATTCCATAAATGTTCATATTAATCCCAGAGAGGAGCTTTTTAAGAAAACCTACAATCCAGTCCTGAAAATGAGGACTCAAGCTTAAAACTCAGGGTTTCATAAACCTTCATCATAAACGTGTTGAAATGATTAGTCACAAATAAACCTGCTTTCTTCTCAAATTCACTACAAAAGTAAACTTGAACATAAAAGTGATTCTGTCAAAGGGATATTGAATTTCAGTTTTGCTAGCAAAGAAACAATTATTCTCTATATGGTTTTTCTTATTGAGCCTTAAATTGCATTAATTCTGTTATCCCTATATGTTTAAAATAATTTAATTTCTATTTTGCTGCCTAATTACGTCAGAAATACACAGGGATTATATTTTTTTCTTTTACTCTGAGGTACCTCCATAATGGTATTTAAATGGATTTAAGTAAATCATGTTTACCTACCAAAAAGTGACTAAATACTATATCTAAAATTATCAAGGCTACATGAGGATAAAATTAATAGCAAGAGAAAATTCATGACCAAATAAATTTTTGCTTTGTTCGGTAGCAATTAAATCTGATCTGTAACATAATGAGTGTGTGTATGTGTATTTGAAATCTCCTATCTGCAACTCAGCATATACAGAAAAAATGAGAACTAGAAAACCAAATAACACAGGTACCCAGGACCATATCATTCTGTACCTAAAATAAAAATTAAATCTAGCATATTTTACCCTAGAATTAACAGATTTTACTCGATCTAGCATGCTATACTGTGATCTGTTTTTAAAGATGCTGCTTTGCAAAGAAAATAAATTATGTGCTCTCTCTCTACAATTTGGGACAAGAATCATCATTTTTAACAATACCTTAATGGGTGCACACTGACTTACAAGTGTTTCCAGAGCATTAGATTTCCTGTGGACTTACATGGAACAAACACTCTGTAAGTTAGACTGGAGAGTCTGCTCTCCCAAGGTTCCCTCTACAGTCAGTGGAGAGAGGCAGAAGATTCTAATGGGCAGTTCAGTACGGAAAACTAAGTTTAGGTTCTCTGAATCATCCCCTAGAGGACCCATCTCTCTCCATGGACTATGAACAGAGCCAAGGGAGATGAGTTTCAAATTAAAGTTAAAATTTTTGATCTTGTTGCACTGTTTAAAGGGGGAATAAACCTTCACAGTCCTCATGGCTAAGTACTGGCATCTACACCTCGTTTGGACAATGCTTTGTGAAAAAAATAGAAGAATCATTCATTTTAAATAGCTAGTTTCCAAAAATACTAAATGAAATCAAAACTTTTGCCTCATACTGAACATTACATGTTAAGATGTCCAAACTAGCAATCATCATCATCATCATTAAGACTCAATTGTAAAGCAAGGAGAAAAGCCGCCTAAAAACATTATCAATGTGCTTATCAATAGGATAGCTGCCTTTTTTACATTAAAAAAATATTAAATTTTCATTAAAACAAATGGAACAACAAACCACAGACTCAAGAACTGGGTGATCTCACCTCGATGAAAAAAACAGTGCTTTGGTATTTGAGAGCAAGCTCCCTAAGTCATCAGTCAGTCCCTTAAACTCACCAGGAAGAAATGGCATTTAGAGAATCTAAAAAATTTTAGATGTCTCTCCTGGAAAGAGATTCGTTTTTTTCCCCTAACACTGTTTAATTTTCTCCTTTTCCTCTTAAGGAAGACTAGACAGCTAACACACAGACTTCTACACTGTAGAATTTAAAGACAAATGAAATTAATCCAAAATGAAACCAAAAGCACTATCTCAATAAAG
>NW_020955319.1:1140774-1262751 GCF_003031625.1 Empidonax traillii | reverse complement strand
TAAAAAATTTTAGATGTCTCTCCTGGAAAGAGATTCGTTTTTTTCCCCTAACACTGTTTAATTTTCTCCTTTTCCTCTTAAGGAAGACTAGACAGCTAACACACAGACTTCTACACTGTAGAATTTAAAGACAAATGAAATTAATCCAAAATGAAACCAAAAGCACTATCTCAATAAAGAAAAAAAAAAAAAAAAAAAAAAAAAAAAAAAAAAAAAAAAAAAAAAAAAAAAAAAAAAAAAAAAAAAAAAAAAAAAAAAAAAAAAAAAAAAAGAAAAAGAAAAAGAAAATGCAAAACAAACAAAGGCAAACCAATCAGGTAGGGAAATAGGGAATATAGGAATAGGAAAGACATGCTCCAAGCTCTAAAGTAAGTGATAGAAAAGAAAGTTTTATTAGGATAAGAGTACAAGGGAAAAAAAACAACTTGTCCTTAACTTTAGGACTATTATGGTATATTATGTTGTATTATATATATTATGGTGAGGTATGTGGGATGCAGCTTCTGCATCACGAATTGAGACCAACGGCATATCGATCTCAAACTAAAGAAGTAGCACTATCTGTAGTCATACCTGATCTGGATGTTGTTTAAGAATATGTCTATTTCTAAGACTCTGCCAATGATTACACAACTTGTCATGACATGAAAAGTTAAAATATACTAAACAATATTAAAATAATTTGTTTAATAAGCCCCCTGTGCATCTTGGTCTACTTCTGATGATGTTCTCACTAAGTAAAAAGAATTGCACAAGCAACTTATTTACTACTAGGACAGAGAGCACTGCATAAAGACATAGGAAGGTTCAGGTTGGAAGTGATTTTAAAGATTATCTAGTTCCAACTCTACTACCATGAACAGGGACATCTTCCACGACAGCAGGTTTCTCAGAACTCCATCCAACCTGGCCTTGAACACTTCCAAGAGTGGGGCATCCACAACTTCTCTGGGCAATCTATGCCAGTGCCTCACCACCCTCATTAAATATTTTTTTTCCTTTTGTCCAATATACTACTCTCTTTCAGTTTAAAAAATTTGCCTTGTCACTCCAGTCCCTGAAAAAAAGTCTTTCTCCATCTTTCTTATTAGCCCATTTATACACTGGAGGCCACAGTCATGTCTGCTCTCTGAAGGCTTCTCTTCTTCATTCTTTGATATTTCTCTGAAATCTTTCAGGATTAATTAGAGTCCTAGAAAATCATAAAACCTCTTGTAGAACAAGATTTACAGTTGAGAAAATATAGTGTATTTTTACATCACCTCATGCTGCGCTTTTGTATGCTGTAAAGCCTAGAAATAACACACGTTGCTTTCTGAGATGCGAAGGGTGCCTGCCCTGCATTGGGCTCTATTGCATTATTCTGCAAAAAATGAAGACCGAAGTCTTCAGGATAAGGATGAGTTTGACACCTATATTCCTTGCCTCTGTCTCATTCTCTTCTTGTTGCTAACTCACATGCTGTCTATCACCATCCCATATCTGATAAAAAGGATAAGACCATCCGGCACGAATGTTCTTCCTCTCTCGGAAAAATTGAGAGCCAGGATGATGACATTGCCCTCCAAATGTCCAGAGTGAACTTTGAGACAAAAAGAGGATTGACTCAGACCTCAACAAGTTTAAAGTATGATCTAAAAGCAAGGCCTTTTTCCTTGATAATGCCTCAGCTGGTTTTAGCTTATTTTCCAAAACAAATCAAAGAACTTTTGCAAAATAACTCAGAGAGCTTTGAATTTATTTTAATAAGAGGTTTCATGGAATAATTTAAATGTCAGAAAACACTGAAGGACTAATAAAACAGTTCTTATAGGATTGATGTATCTTGAGTAAATGTTTTTAAATTTAAACTATATCTTTTTAGTTCACATTAACAAGACTTCATGACTTCTGAGTCGGTAAATACTCTTTTACATCTTTTTATCAAATATTCATAAAATTTGACTGGAAAATTGCCCTAAGCCTAAAGATATTTTGTAAACTGGAAAGAAACTGAGTATTGATTAAATGTTCCTGGAGGGTTCTGATTTTTTAATTGATATTTATTAAATTTATTTTGAATTATTCACTGAATTTTTCAGTTTCTAACCCTGAATTGTGAGTATCTCAAGACTCTGCCTACAAATATAAGATTCCATTTAACTGTTGTTTTAACTGAGTCACAATTAGTATTGTGGATATGTTACAGAGCCTTAAATGACATAGAAAGTGAATTATAGAATCATAGAATAGTTTGAGTTGGAAGAGACTTTGAAGATCATCCAGTTTCAACCCCTTGCAACGGACAGAGACACCTTCCACCAGACCTGGTTGCTCAAAGCCCCATCCAGCCTGACTTTGAACAATTTCACGGATAAAGCATCCACAAATTCTCTGCACAAGCTGTGCCAGTGCCTCACCATCCTCAACATAATTTTTCATTTCCTTTTATCTTACCCTAATCCACCCCCTTTCAGCTTAGAACTATTGTCCCTCACTATTACTGTGCTCCCTTGTAAAGAGTTCCTCTCCAACCTCCTTGTAGCCTCCCCCTTAGGTACTGGAAGGTGCTGTGAGTTTTCCCTGTAGCCTTCTCTTCTCTAAGCTAAATAACACAAACTCTCCCAGCCTGTCCCCAGAGGGGACTGATCCTCTTCCTGGCCCTCCCCTGGAGCAGGTCTATGTGTTTCTTGTACTGAGGACCCCAGAGCTGGACACAGTTCTGCAGGTGGGGTCTCATGAGAGCAGAGTAGAAGGTCATGAACACCTCCCTTGACCACACTTCTTGTGATGCAGCCCAGAACAGGACTGGCTTTCAGGGCTCTGAAACCACATTGCCTTGAATACTAGAAAAATACATATTTCTAAGGTGTATGAGTGCCTCATGAAAGAATCCAGATTACTGTGACCATTTATTGATACTAATTTAGATACAATTAATTTAAGCCTGTTACAACAAATTTTATGGGAAATTCAAGACTTTCATTAAACACTTCTGCACCCTGTTTTCTTAAACTGACACGCCACAGCAAAACATAGAAATAAACTTTAAAAGTCAGTGGTTTTATTGTGAGATTTTCCTGACAATATGTGTTTTGAAATAGTTTGCTGAAGTACTATATTATCATCCCAAATACAATAGCCAGTCCAACAGAACAGATACTGCCAATTTACAAAATGGTAAATGCTGGCAAGCTTAAAAGCTTTCTTAAGTGCTAGTGAAATATAAATTATAATTTTTCTAAGAGACATTCTGGCACTGCTCATTACCAACTGACTTGAGTAGGCATCTTTTGCAGTCAATCTTGAAAACCCCATTCCCTAACTGGGTCTGAACTTGGATGTCTTCATTAAGATATTTTACAGAGTTTAAGCATTAATGTGAGCTGACAGACCAACTGGTTCATGTTCACAAGGTCAAAATGCAGGGCTGTGTTACATAGTTACAGAGGGCAAGACAGAAAAAGGGATTCCTGTTGGAGGTAATTTCATTTCAATAGAATCTGTATTGCTGTACTGCTGTCTGCACTTCCTAAGAGATTCTCAGCTGATGAGTCAAGAAAAGCATGTTTCCTAAACAAGCAGTGCTTAAATATACACTTGAAAGTCACACATGGTTATTAAGGAACCATTGTGGTATTACCACATGTAATTTTTGTTTACTGAGATTACATCCGATAACACTCACAGCTGTATCAAACACGAGCTATTGCCCCTTATCTAATTTGCTATATCTCCTCCTTAATAACGTCTTTAGTCACTTTTTTTTCGTCTTTATTCAAGTTATTTAGTAAGAGGAGATATCTTGAAAATCTACTAAGGAAAAACAATGCAAATAATTTGCAAACTTCTGTGAGTCATGCAGCTAAGAGGAAAAATCAATCTTATTGTTGCCTGATGTACATCAAGCCAAATCACTTAGATCAAAGTTTTTAAATTTTTAAACTTCCATATACTTTTCACCCTTCAATCGAATTGCAGCACCTTCTTCCCCATTTTCCACACACTGTTATGCTAGGAAATTACAGTACTAGTCTAGTTTCAAAAGGGCTTCCATTGAAACTTGCATTCTTACAAGTCCTCAGAATCCAAATTTAAATATTTATTTAGATTTTGAAAGAGAAAATGGGAAGTTATGTAAGCAACTAATTTGACACACACCAGGTATAAAGATCAGAGGAGTAAATATTCAGAAACCTGGGAAATGGCTTAGATAAACGTTCCTTTCCTCATCCTCAGTCAAAATACACCCCAATATTATTTGTCTGTACTCATTCACAGTAAAAAAAAAAAAAAAAAAAAAAAAAAAAAAAAAAAAAAAAAAAAAAAAAAAAAAAAAAAAAAAAAAAAAAAAAAAAAAAAAGATATTATGAGTCAAAGGTTATGGGAACTAAAGCCAAAATGAAATTAAAACTCCATAATAGTTCTTTTTTAATGCTAAAATCAGAATAGAGAAATGCAATTTTTAACCTTTGCAATAAAAAGCTGTGGAACCTGGAATAATATACATTTAAAGCCCATTAAAAAGGAAAAAAAAAAAAAAAAGAGAGAGGAAAAAACCACCTTGTGTCAAAATGAAATACAACTGTTGGAAAGTAAAGCCTTTTATGATAACACTAAAAAGGAATAAGAATATTTTAAGATCATATTATTTCTTTAAAGGTAAATGAATGCTCAGTTCCTAGTAACACTTGCACAATGTACAGTGGCCCATAAATAATTTACTGGGAAGAGGGACACAATTTTAAATTTCAAATGTGTTACGCGAACATTCTGGTAATAGAATTCAATTTTGTTCAGAGATAAAAGGATATTTCAGTAAAGTACAGTCCAATTTAAAGATAGGATATCCAGACTAGCTGGTCAAATAACCCAGGCACTCAAAATTTTGAAAAACCTGTAGTTACAGTACAAGGAAATCTGAAATATTTTGCATTCTGATCATTCTCAACATTTGCAGTTGTGCTTTCACAGCTCACTGCAACCTTAGTCAGCTATTCATCTCAAAATAACATCAGCTTCAGCTAAAATTTTAGCATTTACAATTTGTTCTTTCAAGTTGTTAAGTGCGTTAATTCACTGTAAAGCAATTTACAGAAGAAAAAAAAACAAATAGTAAAAACTTGATTAAAACTCCTCTTTTTCTACCATTAAGGAATAAACCCTGACTTTTTGGTACTGGAATATTATACCATTAAGCTATATTAGGCCTTACTACATTCTGTATTCTGTTACATGAATATTTTAGTTTAACATACTTGTGCCTCACATAGAAAGCCTATTCAACCATTCAGCTATTCAAAAATGTGAGGAAAATAAAATGTCTTCAAAAGATATGCTTCATATCTTTTGCCCTTCATAACGGAACTTGCCAAGGGAAAAACTAACAAATATGAGAGAAAAGATATAATTATAATTTTCTTTTTGAGCCATGTTTTCATATGTAGGAACATCCACATTCAAGCCAGAGGCTGCATAAATACCTTACCAAGCAGAAAACATGATGAACTAATTAATTTACAGTAGGATTTCATTTAAAAATTTACTTCCCAAAAACAATGCTTCAGCAAGCAAGGTCTATTTTGCCACATTTACCTAAGAGGTATGAGGATCCAGTCATTAGTCAAAGAAAAACAAAAAAAAGAAAGAAGACAAGTAACAGGAGAAGGTAAGAGAGACCTATTTTAGCTGTGTAAGCATTATATGTATAGCAGTTTGTGATTCAGCCTGGTAAATGAAGTAAAAAAAATACAATGGTTCACAAGGGATTTTCTCCTAAATGAAGCTTCAAACAAAAGCTCAAGCTGCCTATGGGAGCTAATTACACAGGCTTCAAAGACAGTTGGTGTAGGTGTTTAAGGGCATTGAGGGTAAAAATAGAAGTCTGAACGACTAGTAAAGTATCTCTAATCCAAACTATTTTAAAAGTAAAAAACCCTCTGCATATTATCTATATGTAATTATATATAATGTACAGATGCATAACTAATGAATAATTCCTAAGCACTATATAGTTAAGATGGAAGGAAGGAAGAAGAGAGTAAAACCAATCCTGTTTATAGCGTAATTTCACTACAATAAATTGAAGTCCCTTAATGTATGAGCAGACTAACACATTATCTGTGACCTTTATAAGGAATATCTTTCAGATATTCCCTTCACAATGATCCAATACCAATAACAAATAAGAGAATTGAAAGCTATGGCCTAGCAGAACCCTTACAGAGAGCACAGAAAATGCAAAGTACAGGGCCCCCAGGATCTATGCTTTCACTTTGACTCAACTAATGTTTATTTATTAAGTATCTAATAAAAATTCAACACGCTGCTCAAGGATGTACTGCCTAAACAGAAGGAGCTATGATTGAGCACTTGTAGCGCATATACCCAAAAGGATGGTAAATTGTGTCTTTAGAGGCGGGAATGTGTGAGACAGGATATGGGACAGATGAGAATGGACAAAAAATTCTTCAGCTGTCAAAGACAGCGTGTCATCTAAACTATATTTTGAGCAGGTTAATTGATGACTCACATATTCAAAGTTAGGCATGCACTTCCTCATCTTCCTGCACACAGATAGTCACTTGCATTTTTAAAGCTCTATTTCATCACATTCATTAGAGAGGTTATTTTTCTAAGACTCATTTTAGCCTGTTTTTTTCAACTCAGGTGTTAGCAACTACTCTCATTTAGCATCATTAGAGTATTTAATTCACATAATATTAAATCTAGATAATTTAATAAAAGTATAGCCTATTATCAGATCAAATAGATCCACGTGTTATTCACTTGTCTCCCATCCTGAACACAACCATTTATCCTAAGCTACTGTGTGATGTCATTCCATCACTTTTCAATAAATGCAATTGTACTAATGCCCAGATGACTGGAAATGAAGTAAAGCAACTTAATAGATTCCACTGAACTCTCCTGCAGAGGACAGTAGGGCCCTGTACAGATTTACTTGTTCCTTAAATTTCACTAGAAACTGAAGCTGGATGTAGGAGATGGAATTTGTCGGGTTTATAAGCCAGAGTTTTGAAGAGTAATACTACATGTCAGCTCATTCACCTACATGTTTTTTATCAAATTTTTAAAGCTGTGCAAATCCAAGATATGGTAACTAGGCAAATTAGGCTGGAATTCTTTTGGATATTTGAAATCGCCAAACTAGTGAATAAAGTTGGAGAAAGGCAGTAGTCTATAAGAGAATTAACAGGGTCTGATCCATCTCCTAGTGAAGCCAGTGTGAGACTTGTCGTCTCAGTAAAAGTTAAATTAGGATATCAAAGTAGATAAAGGCAGTTGAGTTCATAGAGCAGTAAACATTATGGACCTCCAAGCAGCACTTATGTTACCAGGGACTAAATATCTGTGGATCACATTTGAAGGAAGAAGGAAACACTTTAAAAACAAGGAAAACTCTGCTTCTCTACCTTTCTCTCTCCTTCCATCACATTGTACATGGGTTTTACACTATCCTTAGAGCCGGTGTTTGTAGGGTAGAGAGAAGGTTACCAGATAGACTCAATACTCAGAAAAAGGGTCCTTGAAAGCAACAGAAAAGTCAAGCAGAATCAGAGAAGGATTGTGCTTTTTTGATCAAACTGTGCATCAGCTACCTTATGACAAATTAATCCACCACGTGAACCTGGGAAGTTTGGATGGGTAATAATGGCTGTAGGACTGTAAAAATACACACCTGACTTTCAAGTTTCCTATTTCTCCTTCTTGATAACAATATGTGTGCTGATAATATTCAGTATATTTATAGATGACTTCTAAACAGACTTAAATACTGACATGAAGTTTCCATGGTTATTTAGAATACAATGAAAACTGACCACTAAGAATTGCTATAGGGATCTTACAATAATGCTTGGATAATAAGCTGGTTGATATGTTTAAAAAAAAAAAAAACATAAATGGGAAAAATAGACCTTAGCACACAACTTATAAAAGGCCATAAATAAGCTATTTTCTACTCAAAACCCTGAGACATCACGGCTACTTTTCTGAAATATCAGCTTAGTGGTAAGTAGTGGTCAAAAGCATAGATCAATGCTTTGCAATGTTGAAAAGAAACAGTTTAGGCTGATGGAAGAAGATGTTAGTTCATAAAATCATGCATAAAAAAGGAAAAGATAAACAGGAAACACAGCATCTCACAAAAACTGAATATAATGGATGAAACTGTCCAATTACAGATTTTAAAACAAGCTAAAACGAAACACTTTTTTCCATGAAGGACATAACTCAAATGTTACAATAGTAGCCTGTGCTAAACCACTGAAGGATCAAGGAATTTACTTTAAAATGGGAGAACAGGTATACCAGAGACAAGCCATCTGCAACACGCCTCCAAAATTCCCTGAATTTCTTTCTTGGCAGCTAAGCTGTTCCACACTTTTACTGCTATTCGTATTCTTCCTAAACCTCTGTTGCTCATTGCTGTCAGAGATAGGAACTGAAGTACTCAAATCTCTGACCTGTATGGCCTTGTTTACATAATGAAAAAGTCAGTAGTGAAAGAAAAGAAAATACAAGGATGGTACTTCAAAAGGCAGGAGGAACCAGACTTTTACCTTACCATTATACATCAAAGTCCTACACCATTAGACAAGGTACACTGTTGTAAGTGGAACTATACAGCCAAAAGAGTAGTTGTATTTTCTCCAAATAATATGTTTGCTTTCCAATGGGATTATCTAATTTTTTTTTTTTTGTTCACTAAAGTATCAGATAGTGAGTTCTGTGCAGTTGATCATGTTTTACCCTCTATTCACTGATAAATTCATTGCTTCTTACAAACATACATGCAAGTTAAATATTACTTCAATGATTTACATACTTAGCAGAAAAAAAGGGATCTCAGCTCTCTCATTTAAAAGGAAAATACATAATTTTTTAATAAGTTTCTAGTCCTCTCAGTTACAGAGAATCCTGAATAGCAAAAATACTAAAATGAAGATCTGTAATATCTATCCTTGGGAAAAGAAGAAAAAAAATTCCAAACCTGTGATTTTACAACCAGCCTGAACTGAACTTTTGAACTTCAGTTTTTGTTTCTCTTACTCATAGAAGTTGGCTGCATAAGTGCTGTTTTATAAAGTTATATAGTGTATAGCAGAAACTAAACACAGAAATGTGCAGTCCAGAACCATTCATGTTTATCAGCTGAATTTGAGGGTTTCCAGACATTAAAAATCCAACACAATAACAGAAACAGGGAATTTTAGTATTAAAAAATGTAATCTTACTTAAGTGCAAACCCTTTTGCAACAAAATATGTGGTCCTTGACTGAAGCTGTTAGAGGAGGCAAGGGAGACATTTCTAAATCAAATTCAGGATACACGCAGTGGCCAATCACAATGCTGTGATACAAAGTATAATACAAAGGCATGATACAGTGCAAAAGACAATTGTGGATCTAGGACTAATCAAAAAGTTACTTTTGGCAACTACAAGAAGTCTTCGTAATATTATATGAGGCACTGTAAGACTCCTTTTAGAATACTTTGTACACTTTTGTTAGCTTGTCTTCAAAGAAAAGTAAATCGTAACAAAAACCTGGAATGAGTAAGAAAACGGAGATTTTCATTTAAAAGTATTACTAAAACAGTTTGGCTTCTCTAGCTATCCAAAATGAAAGTCAAGAGGGAATACTAGGGCTCTATGTAATTAGGGATAAATATAGAGAGAAAGGAGCAACTTAAACTACAGGATAATGCTGTAGCAAGATGAAATAGATACAAGTCATGAATAAACTAAAACTGAAAACTGAAATGTTACCTAATCATCTGTGAAGTACTTTTCTATGATTGTGTTCCGAATGGTAGTAGAAGCATGAAACCTTCATTATTTTACAACAGAAACAGCACTTTTAAACAAGGTATAATCTGCCCAAGGTATAGAAATATAAACCTGAGACACGAGCACATAGAATTCTGTTTAATTAACAAACATAAGGAAACGTTGAAAAACAAGGTCTAGATCCTGCTTGCTCTACTATCTTATTTAACTAGTCCTGTGCTTTGTGACTTTCAGTGATCACATGTACATTCTTGTTTTCCAGAAGCATGATTTGATTTTAGCTTTGCTAGACTTTGGTTTTCACTGATGTGTGAGAATTTGGCTCTATCTAGCAACAGATTTTTGAGAGGAGGACAAGCATGCTCCAGATGGTATGAAAAAAATCTCAGTTGTCTTATTGTTGCATCTTACTTACCCTTTCATGGATAGCCTAACTGATGTAATTGAGGTCAAGAATGAATTTTAGGTATGTCATATTGCCAGGGACTTATTTTCCCTTTCTCTGAAGAGTAAAGTCTGGTCCATTCTTTTAGGTCACTTGTCATTCTTATCTATGAGTGTTTTATAAAATATATGATATTGGTAAAGCTCTTGGTAATTTCTTCTCTTTTTCTGAGATCTCACATTATGGGTCTCATATTTTTAAGTGTAAGAAGAAACAGACAAAACCACAGTGCTTTGTAGCACACAATATTTTGTAAACCTTTGAACAGTATCAGCTGCATCCCAATGGAAGGGATTGGACTCAATTACAGTACCTTTCATCCTATGCTCTATTTGAGGATATATTATCTCCTTAGAGAAATTTTTTACATTTCTGAAGGTAAGGCACTAATTAGCAGCACAACCCAGCTAAGAAGAGCCAAAGGATTTTCGTCTGAACAAAGACTGTAATATTAAGTCAGAGTAAGCCTATTTAGTAAATGGGTGAATTCAGCTACAAAGAATTCTTCTCTATGCTGCAACATCGAATGTGTCTCAAACAAATGTGACCATAGCCCTGCTTGACTGAACTTTTTACATGGTAAGAATTTATGTGTTCTAGTAAGTTTTATTACATGATCTCATTCATTTGGAAAACTTTAAATGGAATCACCTTTGCACTTTTCCCCATAGGGTATAAACATTTCATTTTGGTTTATAAAGGTCTTTCTTCTCTCTCTCTCTCAAAAAAGGATTCTTTTTCACATTAAGGGCATGCAAAGATTGGTGGTTTGTTGCTTTATTGGTTTTTTTCCTGAGTAGACAGGAGCCTAGAGGAAAAGGACAAAAAGAAAAATAGGTTGTTTGACTTGAAAGTGTGCAAATACTAGGGAAGTAAGAAAGTGACCTAAGGGACACTTCATCTCTATATCCTGTAGCGATGTCATGTAGTAAAACACTAGGAGCTCCAGTCTTGCAAAATATCTGCCAGATATTATTATAGCTATAAGAAGGTAGCTTTAAGTAATAATTGTGCAAAGCAACAAAGTTTTGGAGAAAAAAAAAGATGCTTGCCTTTGCATTTTAAACCTCTGAGTTTAATTTCAAATAAGGGGCTTGTTTCCTAACTAGTAGAAAAGTTTAGGCAAGGTATTTTGAAAGTCTCTAAACTGTCAGACAAGGTTGTCCAAATTGTCAGCAAAGAAAACTAGCAAATAAAACTGTAACCACATCTATTCATATACTTGTTTTAATGGCCACCCAGCCCAAAGAGCAAGACAAACAGACATGTCCACAGAGAAAGCAATAAATAAAAGATAGATTTGGTCTTTGATTATCTCTGTTGATAGAATATAACAAAAACTTAAAAAAAATGTATGAGAAATAGATATACTACTGGATGCCATACTGCCTTCTAAAGTCAAGATACAAGCTACAATTTTTGCCTGATGGGCTTCTGCTGTTGGTAATGACATATATCAGAATTAATAACACTGTCATACAACACTTTGCAGGTTATGTATGATTGCAGAATACTAAGAACTAATGACTAATTTTGAAGACATCATTGATCGCTTTTTAGAAGTGTGCATTGGCCCAGGTATGGATCTAAAAAGACTCATTTCTTCATACAATTCATGTCACTAAATGGAGGTCAGATAATTCACTTTACTAAATGACTTTCCTTTAGTTCCTTTACCTATCTTCTGCTTACAGAACTTTTAGTGAAATTATCTCAAATGTTTTAATACAAAAAAAATCAAAAGACGGACAACAAGCTTGCTATAATTTCCAAGTCACCCACGAGCATCATCATGCACATTCTTTGTGTCATATGCCAGGGCATCAATCAGCTGTACCACTTTCAGAGGTGGTTGTTGAGCTTCAGCCTATCTACAAAGCATCCAGTCACACCAGCTAAGTAAATGACGAATTCATTAAGACTATCACCCATAGAGCAACAAAATAAAACCTTTTTAATCATTAGAATAACATTAGAAATTAGGAAACGTTAGAAAAAGTATATATGGCACACCAATTGCACACATCAAGCTACTGATGTCAAAATGTCCCCAGAATTTTTTGGAAAGCTGTCAATACTGAGAAAAAAATATTGCATCAACAGAAGATAGATATCCTGAGAGGATGATGAAGAACTGGAAATAATCTGAGTAACATTCTAGGTACAAATGATCACAATTACTTTGTATATGTTACATGATTTATAGTCAACTGCAAGCCTATAATGTGTATATGATGAGTTTTAAAGTAATCTGTGCCCCAAAGCTGAAAACGACTCCTAATCAGGAGCCAAAACTAATGAGGGGAAAAAAGTGTGAATTGAAAAGTGGAAACTGATCAAGTACTCTGCAGAACATTTTAGCAGCTATCCTTCACTTGAGTGTTAAGTGAATGTAGCTACACCAACGTAACAAGTAAAAAAGAAGGGAAGCTGAGAATAATTAACGTAAAGCTAGAAGTTAACAAAAATCTAGGCATGGAACCAGAAACATATAAGGAAAGTCCTTTGTTAGATGAGATTAGAACAAAAAATTTATGAGGTATTTGTGCAAGTATATTAAGGGCACAGGAATTCTAACATGTATAGGAGTCTTGTTATGAAATAAAAAATTTTCATTGACAGAAACAATAAGTATCACTCTCCTGTGGTTTGGAAGTCAGATGATATATTGATATTAGGTGGTGATCATCACAATATTTCCCATTCCATCAGTAGCCAAGGAAATCTCTAATGTTAGTAATGATTGGCTTACATTTTTATATAATACAGAGTTTATAAGTTTAATACAGAGTTTATAAGTTTGTAACCAGTTAGCTTCAAAAGGGCTACGCCAAGAGCAAGGTGATGCATTAACAGTGATTTTCCAGACCCTGAAGCACTGGGGGTGTTCTGCCAATAGTTATTTACACATTGACCTTCACATATCTCCCAAGAAAGTATGAACTTGTCAGGATGGCACTAAATAAATGACTAAAGGGACGAAGAACTTTTGAAGTCTTCACAGCTAGGAAAAACAGGCAAGTCATATATATTAAAGCCATGAGTCCATTTTGCCTCAACATTTATGAGGTGAAGTGATAAGCATACAAAAAAATTGATGAGAATCTTTATAAATATTTGGTAAGGGCCATAGAAAAAAGCTACCTGTGGCTGGAGTGGTGAAACAGCAATACACACCATCTGGGTGAGTTTCTTAAAATGCACAGAAAACATATCTACTACTAAAATTGAACACAAGGCATGTAATGCATACAATGCAGAATATACAGCAGTACATATTTAAGTAATATACAAGATTTAAAATTATATTCTCAGGCAAGATAGCTAAGCCTTCAAGGCTTGTTTTAAAGCAAAAGTAATGATAAAATCATTAAAACTTAAAATCCTTGCCATGGAAAATTTTCTTGAATTAAAATATTTATTCTTCATTGTTTGCAGTCACAAAAGATATTACAAATGGATGTCAAAAAAAGCAAATTTTCTAAAATACAGTAATCTGGTTCATTAGAGAAAAAAATTAAATGTCATACAAAACAAATGTCAGAGGAAAAAATTAAATAACATCATTGTGTATAATATTTTATTAACAAGATGAATTGTTGAAAGTAATTCAGAAAGTTTACTTCAAAACTGAAATAATGTTCACCTACTTGTGCACAATTAATGTTGTTGCTTTTTTCATGTTTTTGTTGATAAACAAATGCTAGTTCAATATAGATAAAGCAACACAATAAATAAACACAAGAAATAAACTTAAAGACCATTTCACATGAGAATATCGGTGGGGGGGGCAAATATCTATAAAATTACCCTGCTGACTGATACATTCACAGCTTTGACCTGTTGTGTGTCTATAAGCAGATTGTATTACTGTTATGTTCATTTATACTCTCTTCCTATATAACAATTTTATCTCCACTCACTTACTTCCTTATGTTTAGTACAACCTCCTTTATCACCCTTTGTCACAAATCTCTGAGGATATAGATTTTTTGTATATTTATATCCTCTACTTTGCCTTTAGTTAGTTCATAAATTAAATTGCAGAGGAATTATTCTTATCAACACACTTGCTCTCTCAGATTACAAAGACCAGAAGATTTCTGATACCAGAACCATAAATTGCTTTTGAGTTAAAAAATAATCTTCTGAAAAACATTTTGATTTCAAGTCACCCAATCCTAGCATAAACCTTCCACCCTCCTCTAGTCTGAGATGTTGTTTTTCTTGCAGCTAATGGATCTCGTTGCACCTAAGAAAACTTCTCAGGGAGCAGGCTCTTATCAACCATCACCAAGTGAACATTTTACCTTATTTAAATATGCTGGATCTTAAACTTTAAGGCAGCTTTTCTAGACTTTGAACTCCCCTGTAAAGCTTTCTTAAGTTCTTCCCAGTAAGGAAAATCCCTTTGAAAGACCTGAATCTAAAACTGGCTACAGTTAATGATCTTACTAATATTTTTCACACTTATCTCTCACATAGGTGAACCTGGTTATACTTGATTTATGTTCACACCTCTCTGAAAGACAGAATTTTGTCTAAATGAAAAAAAAAAGTCATGAAACACAAGACTAAAGTCAACAAAATCAAAAAGGCACTGCCTTGTCAAGACATTAGCTATTGTCAAACTCACACATTTGAAATCTATTGCTCCTTTATTAGTCTTCTACTCAACTAATTGCCCTAGAATTTTATCTCTATCATGAGTGAACTTTGGAATTGCAACACTCCCATGAGAAGTTCCTGAAATGTTAGTAATCCATTCAATTTTTCAGATACTCGTGTTCTTGCTCCAAACTATACCTCACCTCCAGTCCTGCTTGAGTCTTCTCAGTTCTTTCTCTTTTCACACTTATAAGATTTAATTACAATAACCATAATGATGATAATAACTCACACTCTGCTGAGAAGGTGACAGATTTTTTGCACTTCACTTATGATATCCACAGAGAGGCTTCTTCCTAAACCAAAACCACAAGAAAGAGCCAACCGATTCTTCCCTGCCTCTTTCACCTCTTTTATTACATCCATCATGTTGACTATACTGACTCCACTGTTCTGAAGCCAGCTGGACACCATTAAACCAATTCCACAGAATATTGTGTTGGAAGAAAATCTGCTTTATTTCTCTCCTCTACAACTTGTAAGTGATTATTTCTGTCAGGATTTGAGCATCTTAGAGCTACAGTACTGTACAAGACTACAATAAATACAGTAGTGCTTGGCAAACTTATACAATAATAATCTACTAATTTATTAATTAATTAATGATCTATTTGTGAATGACAAAGCAATAATAAAATATTTTTATTCAAAATAGAGAGTTGCATGGAAATTTTTCACTTTACTTATGTTTACAATTAAATGTTCTCAGAGTGTTTTAAAAAATATATCAAGATATAGTTTCTTTCTGGTCTAGAAACTAAGCTTCTAAGTGCAAATAGAGAACATCAATTCTTTTAAATGAAAGGAGAAAGAACCACGTGCAACTGCCTGTCCCACCTTCTAATAAGCAATACCATAAAATCAGAAAATAGGAGATGACTATGCTAAGGGTGAAAAACTTAGGTATGGGAACAAGGACAATTGCTTCCTAAGTCAGTAGTCCATGCAGTGGGATATAAAATACAAAGCTAATCATTAAGCATTCTTATATAGCAAATTAGAAGATTTAGGAATCAGAGAATTTGACTCATTATATTTCTAAGCAGTATATGGAATACCTAAGTCAACAGATGGTCCTCCTCCAGGACTTCACCAAATTCATGGCCATATCACCAGCAGAGAATATTCCTTGGAGGTTTTGGAATTTTTGGTATCTATTCTCCTTCCCTCATCTCCTGCCTCTGCTGATTCAATGGCATCTCTGACTGGGGCATCCCCTACCTCCCAGGTGCCTCCAGGAAGGAGTGACCACTACCTGGAGTTCTCTGCTGGTGTCTCTGTGATCAGCTTTGAGCCTTTGACTGTGGTCACCTTCCAGGCTGTTTTTAGGCTTTTGCTAACAGAAGAACAAAAGATCCCAGGCTGCAGCTGTGTAATCTCATAAAAAAGCTGTGAGGAGTGTTTTATAAGTGTTTCTGAGTGAGCACATCCTTGGTCACTGTGCCTTGTGCTGGTTTTGGGTCCCTCTGAGAGTCCTCTGTCTCTGAGCACACCTACTGCCCCAGAGTTCTTCATCCAGGGATCTCATACAGGACTACCAGTTTTTTAGGTGACAAGAAGTTCCAGAACTAGCAGGAATTTCTCAGAAGTGCAAGCAGTATGCAAACTGAGTCATAAAAATGCAGGTGTCCATGATTTATCAGCTACCTACGTACTCATCCACAGATTTCCACAACCTGCTTAATTTACAAGATGCACACAGATCTATTTTTCAAAATGTAAGTCAAATATGAAAAAGAGCAATTCTTCTTTAGGACAGTCATAAATTTGTGTTAATTATTAAATATACTTTTAAATATATTTGTGTGTGCATGTATACATATTCTGAAAAATATCCTTGATGTTTTTACAATAATTTATAGCTTAACATTGCATCTCTGGATGACTGAATAGAAAACTTATTTGGAACCAGACAGTCTGACATTGCAGTTGGATATGTGTCCTGAAGCATTTGTTGAAGTATGCGTTTTACTTGAGTGAATTAATTGTGATTGTCTCTGTACAGTATTTCAGAGCTATTCAATTAAATTTTATGTCGCTTCTGATCTTAAAAAAAAAAAAAAAAAGAGAAATTTCTGGAGATTGTAGCACAAGAAATAAAAACAGAAATAAACAGATAATGATAAATCTAATTTTAAAATTAAATGCTTATATTACATTTTTCCCCTGTGGCTGTTCTTTAAGCACAATCAGAATCAATGCAATCATCTTATTAGACAAATAAATCTGACAAGCATTGCTTATTACTTTTAATGAATTAGTATTAAAATTTTTTCTTTCAGTGCACAGATTAAATTAATATTCTGGAAAATGTGACTGTTTTGTGCTAATTCTTTTTCGTTTCAGTGGTTTTGTTGCAACAGCTGCTGTTGAGAGCTATAAGGGAAGCAAAGGTAGGCAGTACTGTAACTATTATTAGGCTGTCATGGATGTAAAATACATTGAAGTGAAATTCAAATAAGCTGAAATAGATTATTTTTTAATGTATCTTCTTTGGGAATATGATGATTTTTTTATGAGTCTGCAATATTTTCTGAGAATTTTGTGTAATATTATATTTAAAGTTTTCAGTTTAGAAATCAATCTCTGCAAAGTGCAGGAATTTGAATGGTGTTAAACAGCGAAGGAGTTTGGAAAAATAACTCTGAGAGCAGTATATTGATATGAGGTATAGTTGGAAATAAGCTGCTTCTATGGTAAATGATACAGTACAGAGAGCATTTCTTGCAAACCACATTAAATTATTTTTGCAGTGAATCATCTGACAAATTTGCTCTCTGAAAAGTTCCACTGCTGTCAAAGCACTCAAGGACAAGCAAACGTGGCTGCAGGCTTGGACCCCCCATTAAAAGAGGGTTCAAAGATTTCTTTGTATTTCAATGGATTTATCAGAGTAGCCTCAATCAGCATTATACTTTTTGCAGACTCAGGCTGTGGTGATATAAATTTCATTAATCTTATATTATGTATTTCATTTAACTTTTATATAATAAAATTTTTATGTTTATTCTGTAAGAAGCACTGCTGCTCCTATCAACAACCATAGTAGCTAGATTAAAGAATAAGATTTTTTTTATAGACATTACATATCAACTACTAAGGAAAAGGATAGGATTTCTCTATCACACTATTTGAGACATGATTTCTTTTCTATATATGAATCTTAGACTCTAAGTAGAACGAACTGCCTTTGCCTAAGGAAAAAGAAAGAAATTATTAATGTTATAAAAAGTTATTCTTTAGCAACTTCTCTTTTCTTTAGAATTTATATCATTATTAAATATTTCTATACATTGTAGTGCCAAAATAACCACTCAAATCCCTGTAACAAGGATACACCAACCTCATTTAGACAACTGATTCAAAATCTTGGTGCATCTAACAGTCATGTTCACAAGAGGTAATTAATATTTGTCTCACACTCCTTTTCTCAGAATACTCCGAGTTTCATTATAATTACCATTAACTGGTTAATTATCTTCAGTATGTAAAATGCTAGGCAGCAATGTGAGCCAGGAGCATGAAGTGGGGATCTAGGCAGCAAGGAAATTTTCAGGGAATAGCAATTGCATCCTTCGCACTCACATCCCTCTGTACATGCTAGCTCCCCAAAACAATGAAGCTACTACTACCTCAACACTTGTGGTCAGAAATATACTTACATTAATGTTGCTGCCTAAAACATGTCAGGTGGTTCTGCTCTAAAATATTGATGTCTCTCCACTGATTTCACAGGAGGCCTACAGTGCTTCCAATCAGCATGTGAAGTCAGATGAGACAAAAGTCCCATTTCCTTCTTGGTGTCTGATACCAGAATCTTAAGTGCAGTGTTAGCTTTTGAAATATTCCTTTCTAGAATTTGAACTTTCAACATAAGCTCCATTTCATGTGTTAGTAAATACACTGTCTGACTCATAAAGTTTACATAACTGAAAATTATTTTGGCAAAGCAAAGGGTAAAACCTTTCTGCTGAAAACTTAGAAACTCCAGGTAAGTGCAGCAAGTATTAAGAATGCCTTCAGAACTCATACACTCTACCCTGGATTTTTTTGCTATCTCTTTATATAGATATTTGATTTCTGAATTAGGTTGTGTAAAGAAATATATAATTGAAATTTAAGTAAACACAACTTCTGATGATGTTTTAACTACAAACTTCTCACATGATCAGGTGACAGTTGCCTCTTTGAAAGAAAGGACATTAGATTGGTGCTGGGTCAAATTAATTTTTAACCTCATGGGAAGAAACACGTATTTCATCCCAATATTATTCCTTAAAGAATCCTCCAATCAAATAATTTACTCTATAAAATCTTGTGCTAAAGGTGATATACAAACACAACCTACACACTTTTCTGAAAACAAGGTTTTTCTTGTCAAAGGGATAATTTAGATAAAGTACAAATAAAATTGATTAATTTTAGTTTCAGTTCTTTGACTTGCCTTGCATTAGACTGATAGACAGCAGAACTAGCAAAACATAATAGAAGTGATGCTCACATGAGGTAGAAAACAACAGAAATAGTAGTAGCAGTATTTGCTCTGTTATTAATGTGATTTAATTCATGAGTTTTAATTAGGCATTCATGTATTGTAAACAATAATTTTTCCTTGATCCTAATGAAATATAAAATTCTTGAGATAGTACTTAAATCTCAGCTGTTAGTACACTATACTGTAATGCCAGACAGTGATAATAATCAAAAATGCCTCCCTTTTCTAAATTCACCTGAAAGTGAATGGCAGAAATAGAACACAGCTGGAGATGGAAAACATTAGATCATCTAGTTTCCATGACAATGAAGGATCTTTCCCCACAGTACATTTTCTAAAGTTTTCTCAATCTAATTTCAGGGGTTTTTTTATTTTTTTTAAAAGCTTATACCATTTCCTATGGGATTCGTTCTATAGTGGGGTGGGTTAAGAAATTTGCACGGTCATTCAGTTGAAGCCACTCATTACACCACACTTCACAGTTGCTTTTTTTTTTCTTTAAATCTCAAAAAAACCTCGTTTTTCTTCTTGCTGCTTAAGTAATCAATACATATATATGCTGCTAATCTGTCTCCTTTCAATGCTAGCTAACCAAGCTGGACATATTTCCAGATATGCTAAAAATGTATGTCCAGAATTATGCACAGTGATCCAAGTATCAATATCTCAGAGATATGCAGCATATTCCCTCTTGTATTCAACAGTTAAAAATACTGCACAAAACCTAAGACAGTCTTCAAAACTTTTTATTTAGCTGATAACCTGCCAATCATGGTCAGCCCCAACAGGCACCTGTGGGCTTTATGTGGAAAACATTAGGTTTCCATGCTACAAATGATATTTGTCTAAAGTTCATTGCTATTTTCTAAAAGTCTATATTATCTCAAGCTGAGTGACACACAATAAACACACGTTAATCACTAAGAGTTCAAATATAAAGCTCCTTTTTCCAGCTAGTTCAATAGGAGCCAAAATTCTTATCAACATATAAAAAGATGGTTTACAGAAGAATACATGGATGCTTGGGAGGAATACTGAGGGATTTTGTGTCAAAATGTATACCTACTTTATTTTATTGGATTTATTGAGGACAGCAACATTTAGGCCACGTAGGATGGGACACTGAGGAACCTGGTCTAGTGGTAGGTGTCCCTGCCCGTGGCAGGGGACGTTGGAACAAGGTGATATTTAAGGTCCCTTCCAACTCAAGCCATTCTGTCATTGTATAACAATAGATATTGAATCCTCTTTTAACAAATAAATTATTTCTGAATATATAACTTAAAATAATTAAACCACCAGATTAAAAAACCTTGGAGAACAACATTAGCCAGTTGTGGTCGTTTTTAGTTAGGTAATACATAGCTATATAGATCACATAGCTACAAAGAAACTAGTAAAAGTTATACAAGTACCTTATTCCTTATATAAGGTACTTGTATAACTTTTTCCAGTTTGTACAGAGTTTAAAAAAAATAAGACCCAGTACGTAAAAGATTATTTTACAGAATTAGAGATGCTTCAGGTTAGACAAATCTAACTTTCTCAAGAGAATGTTAGGAATACCCGAGATTGTTCTCCTTCATACAAGCAAAAAAGTTACATTTTCTCCCTCAAAAGAAAAAAATAAATTACAGTAACTATAAAACCATAATTAAACCATGATAATATATGGATAGTGAATAAATGTACTGTGATTACTGGTTAAATATTCAAACTGTCTTATTTATTATAAATGATTATATACCACAGATAAAATGCAGCAGCCCAGCAGCAGAAAGTACAGTTAATCAGCACAAAGTGTATCACACACAGAAAATATAATCATGTGAAATGGAGCCTATGCCTTCACTGCAGAATTGATTCAGACTTCTGCTGTGATACTGACAATATCCTCCTGCACAGCAGCTCTCAGAAACCTCTTTTTCCAGTTCAGTAATGCTTCTAAATTGGCCTCCTGAAATGTTTTGAGTACAGGCAGAGTCCAGGTCTATGTGCAAAGGTCCCTACTATGACTGTTTCTTTTTTCCATAGACATATATAGGTATATAAACACAAAATCAGTTTCTTACTGGCCTTAGTCAATTTGCAATCATTACAAAGTGCATTCAAATTAACCATTCTAGTATTTATTCATCATATCCAGTTCAGTCTTTGCTAAAGCGTGCTCTAAAAATACACTGCATAGAAGTAATTAAGTACAAAGTCTGTCCGAATAACAGAAAACAAAATTTTCTTTCTAGATCTGCTCAGTACATAAACTAATCCAATACGGTGCTGATTTAAAAAATCTGAAATTAATCTATTGGCCTGAGAACATGCTACTTTCTCTTGCGTTTGATTATATAACTTAAAGTAGTGCATTCTCCTCTGGAAAGTTAAAAAAAACACCCATGGCCATTAGTGCAAAATCATTTGGAAATCTGAAACAAAGTTACTTGGGTTTAGCTAGTGACATCAGCAAGAAAACACGTGTTTTTTAACAATAGATTGAGATTCAACCCCATATAAAGCAATAAGGAAAGAAATTAGTTTCTGCAATGTCTTATTAAGGTACATGGAGATAATGAAATATTCCACTCTATTGCCATAGTTTAAATTTTGCCTTGCATGAGGGATACATGACGGGAACATGATTTATTGAGATATTCTATTATTTTGCAGAATTTTTTCACTTAAGTAGGAGAAGGAAAATAGTACAGATAGGTAAGAGGCAGAAATAACTGCAACTCAGTGAATAGGTCTATATGGTAAACTCCATTTCCTATCTTACCTACACCCTGTTGCACTCCTTAGATTTCAGTGGACTTTTCCCACACATTTTCATATGAGTTAACATTATTTTGTGGAGACAAAACTGTATCACATCAATAACACATCACTCCAAATTTGGAATCGTTATAATGAACTTCCCAGAGTTCAAGTAAAGCAAAAGACCTATTGAAAGATATATTTTTCTTTCTTCTCTTTAGTTATCTCACTTCAGCTGAAGTGGCAGTAGATTCAAGATTAGTTCTCAATCAGATCTAAACTCTTGTTTCAATATCAACTTGCTCCAATCAAAGGTGAATACAGGCAACAGGTTTTTTTCTATATGACACAAGCACAGTTCAGATATCACCCATATATAATCAAAATGAAATAAAGACTAATGTATCTTGCATAGCTTCCATTAAAAAAATTGGTTATTGAGACAGTATTTAGACACCAGTGTTTATTTTAAAAATTTCCCAACTAAAGGTAAGTAGGAAATAGGTTTATTTCTATATTCATCCATCAACTCCAAAATACAAACTTACTCATAGTTGATTACTTTAACAGACCAAAATCCAGTAAAAATCCCTTTGCATTAGTTGCATGGAAGTATTCCAACAATAAAGTCCACAAAAAATGCAGACCTATAGTTTTTTCACCAGTTTACTACAAAGAGGCCACAGGTTTGCTTAACAGGAAAACAGGGTATTTCTGTACTCTACTGCAATCTTGTGAGTATAGTCTGAGTATTGCGTGGTTACCCAAGTTTTTAGTGTCTTTGCAAATACAAAACCCATTTTCTTTATTTGTATATGAATACATAATTGATAAATTATGGTGGCACATAAGGAAAAAAATCTAGTTAGTAACACGAAGCATTTTGCAGCTGGTGTGACAAAGGGTGCAAGTAAGGGCAAGGCACAAAATCCTTGTGCATTTCTAAGATATTTAAGTTACTCCGCCACAAGTCCTAACATCTAGAGATGAACCTAAATTCCCAGAAAACAGAATGAAAATGGATTTTGTACTTTAACCTATGTATACTTACAAACTCAAGATAATGAAGACCTTTGCAAATGTTTATAAATTAAAATTAATAAACTCCCATGAGGTCCTAACTATGACATATGTCCCATAAAACTCCAGCTGTGAAGTTTACATGATTTTCCTGGCACTACAGAGGAGATGTTAGGAGTGGCAGGTGTAGAATTCAGATCTCTGTACCCACCCACTTCTTTGACTGAGCAATACTGTACTTTCTTCTCATGTTTTATTCTAAAATAAGAGATCTGAATTACTGTTGCAGGTACTCTTTATACACCCTGATTATGCTGTGCCCTGCAAAGGAGCAACTTTAATGTTAAAGATACGTGTTAAGCACAAGCAAGATTTTGTGCACATAAATTACTTGAAATGCTGTGGTTTGAATATCGCAATTCTTGCTGCATTTTGAAATCTTTTCTGTCCTCCCTGACACTTTTCAAAAACTTCCAGGAGTATGACAGTTAGATGAAGCATGTCCTACTGGAAGAGCTCCTGAGAACAGGGCATTTACAAGCTTTTACTGTAGGTTATTTGAATAATGATCAAACAATGTTAGAGTCACTGTGATACAGAAGAGCTATAAAAATTGAATCTTCTCTGAAACACTCATTGTTCTTGTAATTTTACAGCAGAACAACGCTACCATTAGCAGTGAAAAAAATGAAATCCTTAAGTGAATGAAACATTAACTACCCCTGAGGTCCTCACATCCATGCAAAATGCATTTGTTCTGAGTGCAATCTGAAGACACAGGAGCCACAGCCTAAAATATAATAGTAGGAAAATCAAAAAATATAAAGAGAAACATCGCTGTATAGAAATGGAGAGGGTAGGAGGGGAGGAGAGATTTTAAACTTCCTGTTTCAGCCAAAAGGTTTAATGTCATTTTAGTTATGTTTGTATATTTATACTGAAAACATATTTTGTAGGGCCAGACATACTAAATCAATAACTTGGAGTGTCAAGCCTTCCTGAAATTCTGAGGTTCCATCTTTTAGTAATTTTTTATTCATCATCTCCTTAAATCACTTCAAAAATATTTGAATGTCTTACATAGAGAAAAAATACTAAAATTTGGAAGAAATTTTCCAATTTCATTATTCATCTACTTATTTAATATTATGTGCTGTTATTTACGTATATATGTATACATATATATATGTATGTATATACATACATACAAAATATGTACATAATACATGCCAAAATGTCTCCTCTTTGGTGAACAATAGTTAAACCACATACAAAATTTTTTGGTCTAGAGCATTTCTCTGTGACTTTTTATACTATTTTATAGGTTAATATGGAAAACTATCTTAAAGCATTACCTTGCTTGTCAACTTAGTTTTGTACACCTTTTAACAATTACAGGTTACTGTTCCTATTATGATATATGTGGCTATTACTATCTAAGAGACAAGGGCTAAAACCTTCTGTATTCAAAATATTGAAGAAGTTTCATGATAAAAAATTGTCTTGAATACCAGAAGATGAGAATGTGAAAGTACTCTTGATCAAAAATATAACTCAAAAACTGCAGAGAGGATAAAGTGTATTAATGGAGACATATTTTAAATAAAGACACCATATAAATTCTGAATTACAAGATATCTAACTCATTTCTTATTATTAAACAAATACAATTAAGGTTTCAGCATTTCAATCTGTAATCCCTGTCAAACATAGACAGCTTTGGGACAAATTTTTCCAATACACAACTTTTTATTTCATTTTTCCAATGTCATAACTATTCCTTGTCAGGTTAAGAAAAAAAAAACAAACAAAAACCAACCAACCAAACAAAAAACCCAAAACAAAACAAAACAAAGAGAAGCAAAACCCCAAAACAACTTTCAGAAAGCTGTCTTTCCTTCCCTATTGCAAAGCATATGCTGAAATGAAGCCAAGGACTTGAAATACTTCCAACTTTTGCTTCAAACCTTTTATCTCAGGCTAAAGCTAAAATGATGCTGTTACCTCCCAAACTCATCTTGAATTCCACAGTTTTTCAGAGGCCAATATTACATTTTTTAATTCCTTTCACAGAACCCTGTAAATCACTTGAGGCCCATACCAATCTTTCTAGAACCATTTCAAAACATAGTGTTTTCTATGACTAAACCTTCATTCTGCCTTTACAGTGTAAAATCAATAGTATATTCCTGAGAAATCTAAGGGGAGGCTGGGTTCACAGACGGGGATTAGTAGGACATCCCCATCATACCTGAAAGGAAGGGAGCTGGCTAAGTGCAACACTCTTCCCTTCCATTCTCCCCAGCTTAACGTGATCCACACAGCCAAACATCCCAATATTATTTGTGCTATTTTGTCCATCTGTAAGATATGACAGTAGAAGTTTAAAAAGGTTTGGTTTCCCTTTCAGTTCTCTTCCTACACAGAATTATACTGTGCCCAAAAAATCAGAAAGGGAAAAAATTAATCAAGAAATATCAGGACCTACACCAGCAGAAGTGGTCTTCCTTCATTCCACTGCTTCAGTGAATTAGTATCTGTGGCAGGAACAACAGCAAAACTTCTCTTATCAAGGAACAAAGCAAAGATGTATCTTGATTCTGATAAGGAAGGTTCTACTTTTCAAAGCCCCATGTTTCTACAACACAGTATAATTACTGTTCCTGACCTGGTAAATGAATTGTGTCATTAGTAGGCACATTGTGCCATAAATGTGCATGCAATTACTGACCCAAAAGGCAAAGAGGTAAAAGGATAAAGGAGTGTATAGAAGGTGAGGGACTACCTGAGTGCTATTAACCACTACTGTGCAGTTTTGGGACCCACAATATAAGAAAGATATTAAGCTCTTAGAGAGCCTCCAGAGGAGGGCAATGAAGAAGGAGGGCAACAAAGATCGTGAAGGGCCTGGAGGGGAAGCTGCATGAGGAGTGGCTGAGGTCACTGGGTCTGTTCAGCCTGGAGGAGAGGAGACCAAGGGGAGACCTCATTGCAGTTAAAACTTCCTCGTGAGGGGGAAAGGAGGAGTAGGCACTGATCTCTGTGGTGACCAGTGACAGGGAATGGCATGAATTTGTGTCAGGGTAGATTGAAGTTGGATATGAGGAAAAGGTCCTTCACCCAGGGGCTGGTTGGCACTAGAACAGGCTCACCAGCAAAGTGTTCAGAGCACCAAGCCTGTCTGAGTTCAAGCGTTTGGACAATATTCTCAGGCACATGGTGTGACTCCTGGGGTTGTCTAAGGCAGGGCCAGGAGTTGGACTTTAATGATCCTTGTGGGTCCCTTGTAACTTAAAATATTCCATGATTCCATAATTTTTTCACATCCTTGGCAGTGAGTGAAGCAGGACTGGTGAATACTCTTACTAGGAGCTTCTGACCACATAGGTGGGAAAAATGAAGTATTTTCTGAATATGAGCCTGACCAGCGACAGTAAACAGTCTGGAGTATTGACTTTGTCGCACACCAATATACCAAACTCTCAGTGGAGGCACTCTGGAGCACGTTTGCTTAGCACTCATGCCAGTTTTACCAGAGTGATAGAACCCTGAAGAAGACTTAAATGGATATCTGAGGCTAGCTATTATTCCAGTCACCACAGCTCAATCTATCCTCAAATATACCTATTACCTAGTCAAGAACTGAGATGAGCAGCCTTGATTTCTGGATGTTAGAACATGGGGTTTTCATAAAGTACTGAGCTCTCCTCATTCAATAAATCTCTTTAATATTTCGAGTACACAAAATCATAGTCATGTTTTAATATCATGGTCTCTTCCTTCTTATTCCAGAAAAAGAAGATAATACCCACATCTTAGGTGAATGATATGAGGAAGGACAGGAATTATCTGATTTATTCAAGAATGGGAAGAGATTCTTTTTACATGTTCTGATCAAAAATGCTGTACTTAGTAACTCAAATATAGCTTAGATTTCTGTTGCTCTCACCCAGGTGAGGGGAAAAAATCAAGTTTTAAGGCATGTTTAATCACTTCCATATTTAGAATTATTTAAATTTATGAATTTAACATACTAGCTGAATTGAGATAAATTATCCACCTCTGATCCATCCTCTTTTCTCTTCCTGGTGGGAGGTTAAGATCATATGCCAGCTAAGATTTTATTGCCATCATCAGATAACAGCAGCTCATGCACAATGAGAAGAGAGAGAAACCTGTTATGGCTGCAAATATCCACAGCTCTGTGAGATTCATGGAGGAAGCATATGTCACCTTATTAAATCTGTAGCAACTGAGGTGGAAGTAACAGAAGGTATCTCTCTCCAGAGCTGGAAGAGATGGGAAGAGAAATGGTTCTGTAAGGAAATCTCTTACTTTTCTGTCTCTGAAAATATCTGTAACAGAACGTTACAGGGATGGTTTTTCCTAGAAATAGGGACTTAAAAAACAAACCCAAAACCCAACAGCTGCCAAGACAGGATGGAATACAGAACTTCTTCTCAGAAAGAAATAGCTTTGGGGCAAGTTAGCATGTTCAGTTGCCTCCTCCAGTGGAAATAGAAACATGAGAAGATTTGGAAAATCATGCTACTAGTTCCACTTTGTCCCACAGAAGCAAGTCTGCACAAAAGCAAGAGTTAGAGGCACTTATATGAATCTTGAAGAGCACACAGAGTGCTCTATGAGGGATGTATACCAAAGATGAGTGTCCCTGGTGGTGCAGTGGCTAAACCACAGCGTTGTCAACGCTGAGATCTGGGTTCGATTCCCGGTTAGGACACTCCCCGGGCAGATGGAGCTCGCTAGCCCTGTAAGGCAATCCATCTACGTCCTGAGGACCTCGCTGCCACCGTCCAAGCGTGCTTGGCCCCGGCAGATGAACCTCAGGATTAAAGGGTGGGCTCAGTTCNCGAAGAGACTGGCCATTTCATACCAAAGATGCAGAAAAGACCAAATGCACAGCTCTCTGAGTTTCCCTCTGCCAATTATGTACAACTTGCTGTCCCAGCTGTCAATCTTCCCCTTGTTTTTATGGAAGTTTATATATATAGTGATTCACATAGGGATTCACCTGAATATGCACATAAGGATTCACCTGAATATAGCTTATGCCTCTAATTTTAGGGAGAAAAAAAGATAGAGGATCATCTGACATGGACAATCTCTCTGAAATAACATAGAGATCTAGGACTGGAATTAGCTTAGTTTTGGAATTCTGGTTGGGTCTGAGGCAAGACACAAACAGTTAAGAAGAAGCTTTGCTATGCCTTTGTGTCATTAAGGGAAAAATACAAAGTAGGAATACAAATAAAATTTCTGGATTTTTTTACCAATATTGCGTGGTTTTTAACTGAAAAAGCTCATTAAAACAAGTAAAAGAAAAATTACTATGAAACTAGTATGGATGTAAAAAGGAGCAGACATGAAAATCACAACAAACTTAATTTTTAAAGGTTGCTTTAAATGAGCTAGTGTTTGAAAGTGAGGAGAGGTAGTTTCAGTTAATATTTAGTTTTGCATGGCAGAATACAGACAATATACTTGCAGTTCTAAAGTCAATATGGTGTTTTCTCCTTGGCTCCTAAGATAGTAATATTTGAAAATGCAATATTCTCTTAGAATATTAGCAAACCTCTTGCTTTGTTGAACCAATACAGAGTCAAAAAAACCCCCTCTCAAACCTATTGTACAGAAATATCCTGACAAAATTTTTTCCCAGCAAAGAACAGAAAATTGTCTTTTTCCTTCAATGTCAAAGTAATCATTACTTGCACCATGAAAAACAACAATTGTCTGCGTCAGTAATTCTTGATATCATGTGATGGCTTCATTATAAAATGGAGCATTATTAAATAGCTACTAGGTATATTTAGAAAAGAAAACAGAAAATTAAATAATGAAATAAATCATATGTTTCTGCTTAAATGATATTTTCAGTGTGTATGTCTGTATATATCACAAACAGGCTCTGGGTATTCTAGTAACCTTCTGAAAATCAGTGTATTTACGTAAAAGATGCTTGCCAATGAATTAAAAACATAAAAATTTTTAAGAGACTTTACTGGGCTTTAATTTAATGAAAGAAAGTACAATTTTGGGTTTTTTTAACTAAGTGTGTCTAATTTCAAAATGTGGGCAATTCCTAAGTCTCTGTTGTACATAGAATTTGTGAAGAACCTTTGTACTGTTTTTGGGCTGAATATTTCAGTTATCTTATGCCCCTGTGTGGCCAACCTAAACAACAAACTCTCTTTCATATAGCTGTAACAAAAACAAGGTAGCAATATGTGAGAAATCAAGTTTAGGTAAATCCACTGTTTTCCATTCTCTGAGAAAAGCTTTTAGTATATGGTAAAATTGGACTGATACTCCTCTGTACAGTTTTATCAATTTTAGTCACAAAAGATACTTGCCATTATGCAGTGATGTGTTAATCTGGATATTGCCCAAAGCAATTGTGACTTCTCAAAGCATGCTGCTACAAATAGAGCATCTGACAGCACAGTATTTGTACACTGAACACTAAATAAAGAATGGCAATCAGAAGAAAATCCAGATTATCTCATTACTAAGGGTTTTTAAAACATTTTTAAACTATATTTCATTGTCTTTTGTTATTTGAAAGAAAAGCATGTCACTGAAAGTTATCAGACAAATTTTAGACTTCAAAAAAACTGAAGCTCCTTTAGATGTTGCTTTAAAATTCAGATATAACGTAAGCACGTAATGTGTTTTCAGGAAAGGTCTCCAGATTTCTTTTCCCAGACATGTGAAAAATTTATTCCACTAACTAGCTATTTGCCAAACGCTAATAATCAAAAACAGTTCTTATGGCTTCTCAGCATGAGGTAATTCTAAGCATTTTTCAATAGCAAGTATCTCAAGACACAGGTAATAGCACCACAGTCCTCAACACAGGTGAAATACAATTTTGAGGTAAAAATCCTAGCTCTTACTGCTTCAGCTGGCTGCAGCTGTAACGTCAGAAAGAGCTGTGTAAGAACAGGAGGGAGGCCCAGTAAACCAGTTCTCTCTTTTCCACTCTTGACAGTATCCTACAGGACAGTGCTGCCCTATACCTGGCAAAAGAACTCAACTGCAATATTCCTCCAAAGGAAGCTGCTTGGAGAGGATAACTAAACCCATCTCAGTGGTAAAATCAATCTAATTCACAAGGAGCTTAATATCGTTTGGATCCTCTCACATCAGCTATTGCAACACAAAAACTATGCACATAAGAATCCAACTCATGTAAGGTTTCTATGGGAAATTATGAAAAACAGTTTAATTCCTGACAGTGTTCGGCATAATATCAGAAAGTGGAGCCCAAAATACTTGCCCTTCCTGCAACAAAATCTCAGCATATCTAAAACTTTCAGAACTGAAGAACAAGAACTCCAAGCACAGACAATGTGAAAATTAAGAGGAATGTATATATTCAGTTACAGTGATACGTATACTTCCTCATTTCCTATGACTTTCTGTTTTACATTCCATTATTACTGTACTATTTGTATCCATTAACCTGTTTTCTTCACATTATTACTTTGTGTAAGCAGCAGTTAATCATTTCATGTGTAATGTCAGCTGTTCTCTTTCTGGACTCTGACTTGTAGTTTTTAGATGTAAAAACAGAAAAAAAAAACACATTAAAAAGGAAAAGAGTAATGTCTTTTTAGTCTGACAAAATACTTTAAAGACCAAAGAGAAAGACAGTATTATACCTCATCAAAGCAGAATCTCTTCCATGCTGGAGGTATTTATGTTTTCCTTACCACAGTTCTGAAACATCAACTCTCTTTAGCAAGTGCATTAGATTAATTGTGCAAAACTTTAAATGAAAAATCTACCTACAATACACACTACATTGATTTAATTAGAAAAAAAAGAACAGGTTTTTTTTTTTAATCAATAAGACAATAAAAGGACTAGCATCTGAAATAAATGAAAGCAAGATTTTTTTAGTGACTGCTTAATAGATGACTTTTTCGAAATCCTTTTAGCAAGCTCAAATTTAAAATACTGATACTTATTCAGAAGAGGGAATCCTTTTACTCAATACCTTAAAAAACTTCCACCTAACTTTAGTGTCAGAAGACAGAGAAAATACATCCTAGTCTTTCCCAATTACTGCTGCATATTTTTAAAAATTGCACAATGTTTTCTTGAGGCTGCAAGTACTGATACCTAGAAAAACACTACATTGCTCCTTATGAAAACAGAATTCTTATCCTAAACAGGACAGCCCATACTATGTAGAAGGCTCAGTTTCCTAACAATCTTTTCTTGTTTGCCAGTCTCCTAGAATAAATATACTTCTAATCTCAGGCACAGCAAATGCAATGAAATAATTCTCTGATGTCTTTTGATTTGAAGCTGATACCATATGCAGATTTTGCCCGAGTCCTACAAGCAAAATACGCACCGAAAAGCACGGTGCCCATCTATCTGTAAAATAATTAACAAAAAGCATACACCGTGAGCTACAAAAAGCGTGCACTTTGATCTGCAAACGCAGATCCAGAGAACCAGAGAATCAGGACTGGGATGGGAGCTGATTAGAACAGTTGCTAAGGGCTTTGTTGGTTGCTGCAGGCCTGAAACTGTGCACTTGGAAATGTGCAGTTTTATAATCACAGTTGATAATACATAAATTATTGCTCCATTTTGTAGAGCTTCAAAGATTTCACAGTACAGTAAAGGGACGTAAGAAAAATTCCCTTGAATACCGATTTCATATATATCTAAAAATATCTCAATTCGTAACAGTAACTGTGATTGCTAAAGCTACCTCCATAAATTTGCATGCCTAATTAGAAATTCATAACCAGGATAACAAAACTTGAAAACAGTAACATTAAATAAATAATAAAATATTTTTAAAGGAAATACCAGCAGTAAGAGAGAGAATGCTTACAACAAAAATCTGGGAAATAAAATTATAACAGTTTCCTGAAGTATTAAGTGCAAATAACACTGTATTTAAGAAATAACATCCCATTTAAAAGGTATTTCTCCCACAGATACAGAGGAGATGATTAAAATGCTGGATATAGTCACTGCAATACTACTTGCACTGTTTTTCCAGAATGTTTCCATCGGTGCACTATCTTTATAAAAAACTACAGGGATTCTTATTCTCCCTGACCTGCACTCTCACTCTTTCAGATGAAATTACTAATAATCTTTACTGTTAATATTCAACAGCAGTATGAAAAAGTTCTAAACATCAGTACTATACATGTTTACTGAATAATGCCACAGAAATGAGGCATTATTAATTCAGTTTACCCCCAAAAAAATACTAAGAAACCAATTCAATAACCGTCTCACACGGATAAACAACAACTTTACCCTATCATTTATAATTCCCACAAAACAACAGCTATTCACAAAAGCATAGCCTACAGAGCTAAGTGACCTGCTGCAGAGCATCCACTGATCAGCTACAATTTGACCAGTTGAAAAGACTATTGCAAAGCATTACACACAGAATCTAAATCTTCTAAAAATAAGGAACTGCTTTCTGCCTATTTTGCAAAAGGTATGCAGGACTACTAATTTGCATCTTCCAATAAATTATGTATGGTTAAACAGACATCTCTGAGCATTTAATCTTTTCACTGCCATATTCACATAGAAATCATTTTCTCTGACAAATTTGTTTATGAATATTTAATAGGCTTTAAGGATTTCAGCTAATAATGCTAGCTTCTAATGGCAGCTAATGTACTCGGAAGATACATAACCATCTTAAATATTTTATTCTATCTTTTCTGCAGATTGAGTTCTCATGTAAATCCTTACATAAAACATAAAAACACTAACAGACTCACTGCTACCGTAAAAACGTTAACATCTAGGAGTGCAATTATAAAAGTACCCCACTGAAAAGCATGCAAATAGATTACCATCAGCATAAGAATAGAAATGATAAAGCAAAAATGTTTCATTTCTACTCACCTAGTGTTGTTCAACGTTTGTCCAAAAAGATCATTTTGTAAAATATTTGGAGGGGATGAGAAAACCCCATGAAAATGAGATAAAACAGAATTGCAGACCTGGCGCAGTGTCTCAAATTGCATTTTCTCTCTTTCTTTCCCTTCTATTTTTCTTCACCACCTGTCTTAAAAGTCATCTATTTTGTACACACCATCAAATACAAATATGCCAATCAAGTTCCATATTTCTCCTGATCTCTGTAAAAACTGTGCCTAAATGAGCAGGGGCTGATAGTTAATTGTACAGTCATTATTCTTCTAATTCAGTCGTAGAAGATTTAGTACCCGTGCGGCTTTCTCCTGACTGTAGCAAGAATTCTAAACAGCAGTAAGCTTTTTGGGCTTTCCCAGCTGAAGTGTGAAGCTGAGCTGCTTTCATGTACTCTACTCATATTTCTCTAAGCCTATTAAAAACACGCAGTGAATAGATGCTGTCGTCAGGAGTTTCAGCACATCTGGCTGCCAGCAATAAAATCTCAGAAGTAAAAAAAATGAGGACAAGGCATCCTCACACTGTTACTACTGTCTAAGAGGAGGAGGATTTCTGCATCTTCCCCTCCTCCTTCCCTCCCCTGGAAAAATGACTAATATCCGTGACCATGTATGTAGAATTTTTAATTTATTTTTTATATATATAAAGGCAGCTCTAAAGGGCAGAAAGACCTCTCTAAAAATATTATTCATAGAATAAACAACATGTAGCACAGAGACTGTAACAATAGATCTTTTGTCTCGTATCTGAACAGCTATACTATACCTCTCATGAGATAACAGGTTTTTCAGTGCAAACATTTAAATGTAATATGAATTCGTGACTGAAGCAAACAGTATACACTCTATACATAACCACTGTGTCAGGTGCTGTACATGCAGCAGCAAGGCAATGATTTACTACACAAATTTGAATCATTGCTAAAAGGAATGGCTGCATTATACACACGCACTGCATTTCAAAATGAGAAGTCTTCAGTATCTTTTAAAAGTTTATGGCACTGAATCAGCCATGATAGAACCGAGAAAAATCAATCACTTCTTTGGGTGTTCCAAACCTGCCTACTTCCAGGAAAACCCACTATCTTAGGAACCTGTGTACCAGTACACATAAAGTATAGTATGTCAAAGAGCAAGAAGCAGAATCAGTCATTTAATGGAACAGTGAGATTTTGCAACATAATATGCACTGTGAGTCCCATGAAATGTTCAGAAAACAAGTAGCCCTGACTACGAAACAGTTTTCCTTTTTCTTCTTTCAGTGCTTGTGCCAGAGGATGACATTACATAACAGCACAGAATATATTCTATCACTGTCAAATTGAAAAAAAAAACAATTAAAAAGGTTTTCTTTATAATATCTCATTTTCTATCCACAGCTTTTAACATCTTAGCACTAATTACAAAATCTCCAAATAAACCAACACAAAATGAGGGCCCTTATTAAAGCTCTTTCACTGAAAGCAATTTTAATCCCAGATGATGTGGGAATAAGCAACCTTTCAGCTAATTAAAGTGTTGTATTTATGTGCTCAGACGGGAGAAGCCATCCAGGCTTCTTTGGCCACAAGGATGGCAACTACACCACAGATTTTCAAATATGAAAAGAAATAGGAACAACTTAATCTCCAGTTCCCTCTAAAAGAGACATATAGGACTCGCTACTGACACCTATTTTAATTTTTTTTAAGTTGTGAAAATATCCACTAATAAAGCTGTTTGCAAAACTCATATGAAACCCTAAAAAATACTAAAAAACCCAGGTTTTAACACATGTTTTTATGTCTATAGCATACTGTGCATTATGGAAGCATTTTTTTTTTTGAGTAATGTATTAAAATTTGCAGCAAAAAGTACCAGGCTCTATGTATGTCCAAGCTGGTACCTGTGGAGATCCTGGAGTAGGAACATCAGTATTTATGGTTATCTTGCTATAATAAAATGAAAAAAATAATACTTGGAAACCCCTCTACTTATGTTACAGAGAATTCACGTTTGTAATATAAAAAAAATTGCCTTTACATTCATTCTATCAAAAAAGACAAATTTTTTATATCTGCTCCAAGAAACAGAATCATCTTGTCACAAAGGATTCAATTAATTCCAATCAGTATAATATGTACCACTTAACAGTTCAGAGGCAGTGTTGATCATGGAGTAGGTACAAGACCAATATTTGATCATACATTTTAAGTGCATCACCATTTTGTTGTGTGCCTTACAAATGGTCATCACAGCCTAAATGCTCCTGTAGTTGCAGCCAAGTTCAGAACATTTGACATTCACCCTTCTATGTCTTCATTTTCAGATATTTAAAATGGAAATTGTGGCACACATTCTTCTTTTTTTTTTGAAAAATTGTTCTAAAACTACTGACAAAATGGGATACATATTCAGATCATTGAATTTTTTATTTATTTTTGGGGTAAGGAAAGAAGAATACTCTGCAGATATTCATGCATGTAAAACCTTTCATAGGGGAAAAAAATAAAAATAAAAATAAATTTAAAGGTAAATACTCCATAGTTGCTACTAGCAGAAAATTCAACTATAATGTCAGGGGAATTGTGCAAATACACACTTTTTTGGACATCTGGAATTTTCATCAAGATTGAATTTCCTGTTGATCAGAAAAGCTGCTTTTTATTATCATTTCAAAAAATAAATGGTACAGAAAAAAGTAGAATTGCCTTTCTTTCCTGACCCTTCTAACACTCTCCAAGACACCTTTTAGCCAATAGGAAATTCCTTCCTGTATTTATCGTGTGGCCTATAGTATTGTACTGACCTTATAATGAAAACTTCTTACTAAGACCTCTTTTTAGGTATTTCCACTTTTTCCAAGATATAATTGTTTGGCTGAGAAGAATCAAGGAAGTAAAGAGACCTAACAGGAAGAGGCTAGAGAGAATGGAATGAAGGAGCAGGAGCAGAGTAGGCTCTGCCCGTTGAAGTATCCATCTTTTCAAAGCCAGATGGAACTGACAATCAAAAGAAGAACAATCTTGGATTCGGTTCCATTCTAATCTACTGGTTAGTACGTAAGTATAGTCTGATGGAAAAGCAAAAGAAAATGGTAGAGATGAGTCACTTGACGTTTGGGGATAATAGTGGGATTTTTCTAAATGTACAGAAAGCCAAACTTCTATGTTTTTTTCATCTAGATACTAAATAAAATTGGGTGATTAATAGCACATAAGTACCTGTAATGCAGTACCATTGCTCTTCAATATGCCCTTATCAAAGCATTTAGCTTAATATTTACGATGAAAAAATTTTGACTGTTGAAGTATATTCATTATGAAAAGAATGATTTTCAGACAGGTAAGAAAACAACAGCGGTCTCACACATTGGATGATCTTATATTATTACAGTTTATAGGACTACCCATTTTGGGTCAGATTAGCAAACTGATGTTCAAAGGTGGGACATGATTTTAAAGAACTAACACAAATTACACTGAAAGATAGACATTTCCCTTCACTACTGCAAGTGAAATGCAACGAGATTTTCTTCAGGAGTAAAGCACATACTCCTTTGTATTTCATTACGTCGATGTTCAAAGGTTCAGGTTCACAACAGAAGTTTAGCAACTAAGGCAAAATCTACAACCTTAAATTTATTCACATAAGAATCATAGCAGTCACAGAAGCCATATTCTAAATATCTAATATAGGAAATAATAAAGAGAGGCATACAGAGGCAAAAAGATAAAAGTACCTAAATCCAGACTACAGGAAGGCATCAGTCTCTGTCCAAGAACTGTAATAACGAATCCTGTCCTTGAGCTGGTGCCTGAGCATCATTCAAAAGACACCGTTCTTTTTCTTACAGGTAGTTTGGCAGGTAGAACAGTGCCAGGGAACATGGAAAACTGAGTCCCAAGATTCTCTTCTATCTTCCTAAAATATGAAGCATATCCTCATCAATATCTTCTTGGTTATTCCAAAGGGACTTTGTCTTTGCTGTTGATGCTGTTCTCTCTCACATAAAATATTAAATATTGAAAGAACTATTTAATTCACTGAGTTAAACATTAATTGAAAATGGAAAAGTGATACTGATTTTATTCCCTAGTAGTCAGGTCACAGATCTACAACGGAAGATATGGAGATTTCAGCTAAGAGACCAAAGCTTGTTACAGAAAATATGCACTACCAAAGTATACTAACGTAAAAAAAAGTCCATTCACATGTTTGACCATCAAATACTGTTTTTTCTTTCTTGTGTTTTATTCTGAGTATCTTCCAAAATGTCTTTTTGTTTATTTGCCTTAATTTTTGAGGCATTCCATCCATATGCACATAATTCTTCTCAGTGTCCTCCTTCATTTATTTCCCATGTAGCCATTTAACAGTAATCTTTCTCTCCTTTTAGTCTAAGTTACACATTTAAAGCCAACAATATGAGACTTAGAAACCTGGACAGTCTGTTTATCCATTTTTTGCTCCATATTATCATCTATCACCATGACTAATATGCTTGATGAGACTGGTTAATTCCATAGGGCATAAATATTTCAGCAGTTGAATTCCAGCAAGCTGTGTGAAAATCAGCATCATCATAGAAGAAGAAAGACCCAAGTCAGTGCACACAGAGGAAGAGGAGGTAGAACTGAGCCATTTCCCATTAACTTCCACAGTAGAAAGACAGTCAGAAGAATATGGTCACTAAATAGCCACACCATTGCCATCTAAAGTTTGACAAAACTATCAAAAGTGGTAGGAAAAGGTGCTTAGGTTATTGTGATCCTTCACCACGTCACAAAAGATATAGCATAGAAAAACATGAGACTATCATTGATTCTGGAGCTCATGGAACTACCTCCCTCTTGTATTTAACCCCCTCATTCTACAGTTTCGTGGGGTATCCCATGCACAAAGGACTCACCTGTTCCACCAGCAGTAATACCAAGCAATGAAATAATAAGAATTTATCCTTAAAATAAACTTCGCAAAAACAGATAATCATCACAAATCTTGTAGGTATGTTATGTATTAATTATTTTAGGAAATGAAGCTTAAGTGATGCGGTTTGGGTTGCAGCTAAAAATAATGTCCATGGTCCCCACAAGAGGTGTGAACCCCAAGCCCTTCTCTTACTCACTGTGTTTAGGATGCTAGAGCTTTGCTGTTCCAAAGTCTGTTGAGTTACATTCCTCGTAGCATCAGCTGTTTAGTAGCCTAATTCCAGTGATATCAGGGATAACACTGAATGCCAACAGTCCCTGGATCAAGGCCCAAAAGCGCAGTTCAACACTGTGCCTCTAGCACGTTTCCAAATACTGGAACTGCTCTGGTGCCAGTGGAAGCAGTGTGTGCACCCTTCCTCAGTCATGAACACAGCCAGCAAGTGCAGCAACACTCAAAATAGTTGAGGATGCTCTGATTAATCTACTGACATTGAGGATAAAATACAAATATAAGGTATGAGTATACCTTTAGCACCCTAGAATCTGGATATTCCCCTCTCTGAGAATTCACAGTACTAATGTCATCAACACAGAGGAGAGAAAAGGGAGCAACTGCCTACTTTTTAATGAAAGACAAAATTAAGCTTGACATGTATAGATTCCCAAGAAAGTCTAGGAGTACAGAGTACATCAGCCCAAAAGGTCAAGCCTTGTTGGGAAATTCCAGATCAGCTTTGGACTTCCTAAGCAGAAAAGTGCCAACTGTCCTTAATTAGGTCTGCTGAAGTTCTGTCAGGACATAAAACAACTCATTTCACTGCATCTCATCATGGTCTAAGAAAATTTAAGAAATAATCATGATCTATTGATCAATATGGCTTTAAAACTTTCTAAAAGTTGGCAAGGAAGTTAAACATGAGATTTTGCCTGCAAACTTACTAGTTTGGAAAGAATGCATTTTACAAATGAAATACTTGGAAACTGAGATTTTATCTTTTTTTGACCAGTTATTGTTTAATTAAATTCTAAATCTATGAAAGGAAACAATGAAGACTTGTGAACTTTAAATGCCAGATGACTTCCTATAAATAATTCCAGTGATAGAAACTCAGATAACACAATGGTAGGTCTCATTTTGTTCCTTACACAGATAATATGAAATGTGCCATATGTTCACTTGGGAAATCCTACTGTTAGGCCTAGTGTGGACACATATGGAAACTGGCACTGACCACACAAATTGCGCATTTCAGGATGAGTAAGACAGAGGAAAAAAAACCAATTAAATTGGACAAGGGAAATAGGAAAAATATAACTTAAAAACCTTTTGTTATTAATTATGATAGACCAAAGCACAACAGCACTAATTCTTAAAATGGATCAGTAAGTATGACTCAAAGTGGGGTATACCTCGCAGTATAATTATTTTTAAACTATCTTTAACATGAATAACTTTGCCTTATTGGTTAATTTCCTTAGCTCAATATAGATTATGGTTTCTCAAACCTCTCTGCAGAATTCTCTTTAACATATTAGCTGAAAGGCAATATGGGAAATTTTATTTAAATATGACAAGACATAGAATAGTTGAAAATAATTACATGAAATGTTTAATTTTAATTATTTCCCTTATCTCTGTCCTTTTCATGCTTCTGAATATTACACAATATATGGAACTTGCTTGGTCTGCAATAAAGCTCCAGTGCCTAGTTCTGCCTTACTTGCCAGATCTGGGTATTTCTAACTATTCCTTGCTTTGGAAAGTCTATGCTTAAAAATGAAGACATTTTTGATGTTAGGCAAATTTTGAAGCTGAACTTAGATCGTTTAAACTTAATAACAAAGACTCTCAGAATCATCCCACTTAAACAGAAATGACTAAGGAGTGTAGTTTAAAAGGCTAGCCCTCTTTTTCTTCCTTCTGTATAATTAATAGAGAATGAGGAACATGTGGGGGGAAAAAAAATCATGTGACCCAAAATTGCATGAGTGCCCAAAAATAGGTTTAATGAAGTGCTCTTATGCTTGTCTAAGTTCCTTATTTAGGAAGGAGGAATATAACTCTCCAGTTGCATTTCTATTGTGCTGGATCTGAGAACACTTTCCAGCTCCTGCCTTGGCTGTGTTCTGACACCATATAAAAAAAATATCCAAGTGTGCTCATTCTCTCCCTTTTTCCTATTCACGCATTTTCCCCACATATAACACAGGTATTTTATGGATCTGCATGGTTTCTAGCAAAATTCCTACTGATGGCAGATATCACATATAGAAAAGAAGCCTTAAAATCTAGGAATATTAGTTTTTTAAATCACTACTCTGACCTAAGGCAGAATTTGTATAGACTTACCAGGGCAGAAATTGCATTTGACAAACCAAAAGCCAACTTATCTGTCTACTAAATGTACAAATTACTTCTTCAACCAGCAAAAGCATGATTCTGTTTGTTACTAAAATAATTAATACATGCAACAAATTTTGTTTCATGTCTGTGGGACTGGTCAGCTTCCTAGAGGAGAAACAAATCTGTTTTTCTTCACAAAATAATAGCTGGATATTCTGGGTCAAGTGATGATCCCATAAGCAGTTCTCCACTTTCCTCAGAGTGTCTGATAGTTTACTGAAATGCCTAGGCATCCTAAAATTTTAGTATGAATATATACATCTGTCCACTTTCATACATGTGGTATATAATATATAAAAATATTTCTAGAAGTATTAAAGGAATACTATTGAGGTGGAAGAATCAGGCAATCAGAGCTATAAAATTTCTAGAGACTTCTTTGTCCTCACTAAAGGAGTATGTGTAATACACATTGATACAAAACGCTCAATATGCAGTAGGTGCACCTTGCAGAACACGAGGTTTAGAGGAGTATATTTCAACCAATTTTTCCTCCAGCTGACTTACAATCAATTGATATTTCTTTGCACCTCATTACAGTACATGAATCCTGCTTTATGCCTCATTTGCAGTTCTGGATGGTTCACCAATGAGATGTGTCTCACTGGTCAAGAACTGCTGGCCTAGAACAGAGATTGGATTGATTTTTGAAACAATGCACTGAAAACTTCATCTGCTACAAAAGAGGTTTCTGTTCTTCACTTTGATCAAAACTGATCATTTGTCACCTTTCAAAAAAACTAAAAGGTGATTTAAAATACTAACAAAGTATTATGTATGATTAATAATGTAAAATTCTAAAAACAGAAGCTGAAAATACACACACTGTTTTCAGGTATCAGTCATTCCTCTCATCCTCAGGATGACATATTCAAGGTGCAAGTTGATTTCTTCAGAGTTCAGAGGCAGTTTGTACTTAGATCCTTTATTCTCAAAGTCATAAAAATTTAAGAAGGGACACAGTCAGCCCAAAAGTTTCAGCAAATAGTAAAATCCTACAACAGTCCACTGATGATTAGCAAAAATGCAAATGCACCCAGCATAGTAATGGTTCCAGTATACACACTCAGATAAAGAGATAATTTTTTTCTTCATGAAATGCACAGCTATCCTCTTTAAATGAGATCCCTTACACAAATGCTTTTTGTGGGAGCAAGTTGATAAGAAAGCTCCTTGTTATGTAAAGAAAGTTAGAGTTACATTGATCTTGAAATCTATGGTGGTTATGCATTGCAGAAACTGGTTCTAATTCACAGTGAATTTGGGAGCTTAATTAATTTTAGAAATTTCTTTTAGTCACTTGAAAAATATCTTAAGAGATTTATTGCCATGTCTCTCCCTTCAGATGATTGATTTGGACTTTAAAGGGCCTCCAAACTTGTGTTGGGCTTCAATATGTCCAGGTGATCTGTGATGGAAAGAAAGACTAATATATGTGTAAACTAAAAGATCACTCTCCAAATAACAATAAGGTTAAGATCAGCCTTTTCATTTTGTGAAACAGAAGTTAAGACAACCCATCTATGCATTGGATTGTTTATTAATTTCTGCTGTTCAGTACACTGGATAAAACTTTGAGCCTTCCATATCTTGGGGATGAGTTCAAAGAGACTAATTTATCTTCCTTTCATGTCGTTATAAGATTTATGGTCTCCTGGGTTGCTTCTATATTCAGCTGATTGTAATACCAGAAGAATATTTTCCTGATGATCCCACACCTCTGGAATTCATTTCCTTTGACAGCGTCATGGAGCCTGGGTTTTATAAGCATTATGGTTGGGTAAATATTTTACTTTGGAAAGATTTCCACTGAATACATGAGTTCTATTTTAGCGGAATAAATGTAGTGTTGGCCATTTGGGAAGGGAGTTAAGAGTTAATTTCATAACTGATTGTTGCAACTGTAAGCCTTCATGATATTCGGTGGCATACCACAGAATACATTTCTAAATAAATGTCATTTTTGGAGGGAAAAAATGCTTCTGAAAGAAATACCCATATGCCACATAGAGAATGAAATTTTATATTTAAATTTTATATTCAAGAGTTGGGATTTTTGAACCAATTCTCATTCCTTTTCTAGCTTAAACATTTTTTACAGTTTTAACTGGAGCATAAAGATACAACTGAAGCAGGTCAATTTTTGCCAGCCCAGCACCTAATGCCAGAGTCAACAAGATTCAATTAAAATTAATCTACCTCCGGAAAAAAAAAAAAAAAATTGGTTTTGTGCACTGATTTGGAACTTTGGAATGCAATGTCTCTCTGAAGCTTTCCAGTTTATTTGGAATTACAGAGCAAATCAGATATTTTTTGTTTTAATCTCCTCTGCCTTGATGGGTATTTTTTCAATTTTTGTAAGTGATCATCAAGAAACTCTATCTTTTAAAGTCCGACATTTTCACAAAGTCATTACAAATAAAACCTTTTGCAGCAAAAATACATTATTTTCTAACATGATATTACCATAAGAGCTCCTGTTCTTGGTGTTTTCTTTTTACTGAAGAAAATGGGTTTTCTGCAGCAAAGTTCGTGGCTCGTTTTATTACATGCTGCATAATGAAAACTTACTTTGGCAGATAAACTACATCTAGGGGCCAATTCAAGCATTTATTATCAGCTGACAAAACACTGAACCAGAAATTGGGAAAACTGTGTTTGGAGCAACTTAAACTCTAGTTATTCTAGAGTTGAAGATGAAGATGATACAGTTACTGAGGTCCCTGACGACATTTCCAGGAAGATCAGTGCTGCAGAACTGGGCACTTTCTGATGTCATTTTCTAAAAACACCAGGGCATGATTTCAGGGCAGAGCACTGCACAGTGCAGAAAGTCAGAACAAGCTACATATACACACAAGCCACTGCATATCATATATAAGTATTAGCTTGGATTTCAAAATTCTGCTTTAAGAGTTACTGACTTCAGGTCACCTATATTTCTGCTTAACTTGAAATGACATTGTACTGCACTACTTTGCTATTCCCTTAAAATGTCTGTGCTGTCTTCCTTCTGGTTAGTAAAGAGCGCAGACGGGTCTGTTTTATGAAAAGCCCAAAATTAAGGTTTCTCAAAGCTTTGGAGAGAAATGTCCAATTACTTCACCACAAAACTGAAAGGGCACTTATGAATGGTTGCAGAATTGTTGTAAAGTGAGGCAAAGAGGTGAGCTACATCAAGGAGAAAGAAAAAGAACTGGGTTAGAGAAGAAACAAATACCTGTCTTAAATAGAAAGAATACCATGGGTATATCTTTGAAAGCACTTCCAATGTCTAGACAGAGTTTGGTAAGAACTCATATCAATGAGAAAGAGATGGTGATACACAAAAGAAAATGAGTAATAATTACTAATAAATAATAATAATTACTAAAAAAGTAAACAAAGAAATAAATAACCATATAAGGACATTCTAGAGTAAGCAAAGGGACAAATAAGAATTGGGTTTGAAGAAGGGGCAGAAAAAGAAACAGAATAATCATGCTAAGAGCAAGGTAGAAAACAAAATGGTATTGCTTAATAATGTAAATTTTAATTATGAAAATATGGTCACCCTGGTCCTATTACATTCATGTTTAAGTTTTTCCTCAGATCTGACTTCATAAAGTAGATTGACAGTTACTAAAATTTTTTATCTTGCCATGTGACAACTAAATGACAACTAAATTGCACTACAGAAGTAATTTCTTAATTCTTTGTGACTTCTAGAGGTACAAAGAACCAAAGAAAGAATTTGTACCAATAACTTATGCATTCTCTTTTTTTTTTTATAATTCAGTCTATATAGCTACAGTAAAAAGTATGAAAACAAAAACAAAAGGCCAGTCACTGAACTGCTTCCTGCAAATTCCAGATTCACCTTGCTGCCAGAAACAACAAATTTGATTTTACTTAATGTTAGACATTTCCCTCAGCTGCACTCCACAGATGTATCTTATTCACCTTTAACACCATTTCTTGAAAAATATGAAATTTAAATGAAATCTGATATTTATACTTCCGAAGAGAACTTAGCCTCGAAAAAACAGAGCACAGCACATCTAAGGATTATAAACACACAGCGAGCTCTAACATTAATGTTTATGCAAGGTCAACAAAACTGTACTTCAAGAAGACATGCTCAACTCAGAAAGCTGTTGGCCTCATTAATCTTAAAAATAATTTTAAAATGTTACCACTCTCAGGTTTTTTTCTCATATTGCTTTCTTACAGGGTCAATTTAGCTAAAAGTAAAACTACATTTAATTCCGTAAATGTTAGCTGCAGTCAGTACTTAATAAAAAGCATTCGATATTCAGATACAGATGATATATTTGCTTACAGATTCAGATTATTAATGGTCTTTCAGCACAGGCAAACGTATAGCTGTGCTATACAGAAAGCTAACACTGCCATGGAAGGCCAAACTCAACTGCAAAGATACCAAACATCAGCACTGAATATCAAGACTTCTCTGAACTAATTCTGCCTGAGACTGAGAAAAGTCAAATAGTAAATTATATTTTTCAGTAAGCAGCATTCAAGAGATATGACTAATTGAGAAAAGATCAAGTAACCAGTAACAGTAAGCAAAATGCAAACATCATATTGCAAAGGAATTCTTTTCGAAAAAGCACTCTACAGCAAACTATGAAAATTAAATTCCCTAAAATCAGTGTGAGATTAGCTCACTGCAGAGAATGATTGAAGCTGAGTTCAGACTGTCACTTAAAGCTGGAACTAAATCTCTTTGGTTTTTGCTTAATTAAAACATCTCAGTGTTTGAAAAGGAACACAGCCGTTTTAGACTATTTATTAAGAAAGGCTAATTCTGCTGCAGTTACAGAATTTTCCTCTTCTCTTTCTCTCTTCTCCAAACAGATTAGCTTTCTCTAGAAAAAATGATCCCATATTGTAGGTACCATTTGTCAGAGGCCCAGTGCTATTTGGTATAGGTTCTACAGCTAGATAAAGATTCAACTGGAAATACCAACTAAAGCATTTCTTTTAATAAAACATTTTAAGTTAGGGAAAATAAAAGTAGAGGGAGGGAAGCAATACACATCTCAGAAAAACCACACTGACGTCACATTGTAATTCCTCATCCTGAACGTTGTGCTAGTGTGGTCACTATTAATGTGAGGAGAAGATCCATAAAACCAACACTAGAGGACAAACAGAACCATACAAGCAGTTTTGTTTCCCAGAAGACAGACAATTCTGCAAAGGAGAGAAAAAGCTTCACCTCTTTTCCAGAAATCAGAACAGAATGGATAAGCTACAATCCATTGTTATCTACTAATAACAGGTAGAAACGCAGTATACTCACTATAGGTAGTCTGTACTGTTAATATACAATGTAAATGTCATTCAGGAACTCCTTACAGAGACCCTGCATTACAGATGGTATCAAGCTCCTTACTCATCCTCATAAGCAGGTGTAGCTTAATCCTTGTCATTAAGTGTCTAATTATTTCATTAAAATTTCTGCACTGAAGGATTTCTGACTTTCCTGGACCCAAGGTACTTCTTTTCAATAATTAAATACTGCATTTTCTCTGGCTCCCTTCCCATACATTTCTACTGCTTCTTCTGGCCATAGTTATAAGCTTATTTTTATGTCATTCGAGATTGAGACAGCAGATAAACATAACTTCAGTTTCTACCTGGAAACTGGAAGAGCCAAGAAATGTTGATCCACACCCTTAAACCTATATGTAGATGGATTAAACAATTAAAAGAGCAGCTCTGTGAAGAAGAAACTAATTTATTTGTTCTAAGCTATTACTTCACGAATTGTACAAAGCATAACTGAAATAGAAGACAGCATAAGAAACAAAAGCAAAACTACTGAGACTAGTTTTCAGATTGACATAGATTTTACCTTATAGCGCCAAGGACTGGCTATCAAAGTGATAAAAAATGCTAAAATAGGAGTAGGAAGATGAATATACAAACTTATTCAGTTGCAGTTCAAACCTCATAAAACTCAAATCTTTAGTTAATATGTTAGAAAATACTGTAGGGTATCTCTAAAGCCCTTTGCTCCCTGTTCTAGTGCCATGGAAAGTCAGTGTGAGCTCTTTGCAGTCATGCATGGAAAAGAATGCTGATTCAATTTTAAATTCAACCTGAAGTATTAGATTTATTCATGAAGTGAAAGAATATAATTATGCTTTCACAACAATTGTGAGGGGTTTTTCTATTTTGGTGGTCAACAACATTAAAAAAAATAATTCACACTACTTTTTCGGTCTTACATAAAGAAAAAGTTTAGAGATCTTGTTGTCCTTAATGGATACTTCCAGACATGAACAAATCCGTGCACAGCTTTATCAGTCTGACTCGTGGATACCAACACCCTTATTTTAAACACTGTCTCTATACAATTATTTCAATATGGTTCTGAAAAGGGTTCAGGCAGCTTTATTCATTAGTCTTGCTTCAAATCATGTTCTTACAGATCATGATCTTCACAGATACCTTTAAATATATCAGCAGGTAAAAAAAAAAAAAAAGAAGAAAAAAAGTTAAAAGTTAAAATGCCTCTATTTTACTTGAGATCGCTTTCAAATATGCTTAGTTTCCACAGGTCCAAGTAAAGGGTTTTTAACACATCTGGCCTAAAAGTCTATCAACTTAGGTAGTAAAAAAAAAAAAAAATCCCATCAAAATCAGAAGCTGCACTACAGTGTTGTGTCACAAGTGTTGCAGAAGACAAACAGCAATAATCAGGAGAAATGGCCAGTTTTCAGCATTTCAGAAAGAAATGTAATTGACTGACTCTTTAATGTTACATTGTCATATTTTAAATTGCGATAAACTACCATCAGTTCTGCTCTCAGTAGCAGTTGTTCATGATGAAGCAATTAAAGAAGAGTCGTTTGAAAAAGACATAACATGAAACAGATGGACACAAATTTTCATTTATTTAATTCATGCTGCTCTTTGATGTTTCTAGTCTAGCTTGTGCCTGCTTTTTCCTCTCTCCTCCTCTTCTCTCATATTTCAGTCTCTTCTTTTTCTTCTCTGTTCACACCCTGACATCCCAAACTGCAGCCCCAAAAGACAGACCCTACACTGACAACTCATACTGGCACTCCTTCCAAGCACAGAAGCAAAGGGACATGGGGAATTCATGCTACTGCCACTGGTAACACAACAGAATAAAGCCTTCATATGTGGGCAGCACACATATACATTTCATAAGGAATACGTGCAGAAATCCTGCGTCTTCAGACCCAAGTAGCCTCAACATTCTTGTTTACGTTTCTTACTCAGAACGAAATGCATTCTCCAAGCCTACTACAGCATATGGAAACCACCACAAAAATCCTCTTGTTTTTTCTGAGATAAGAGGGCTGATAGAAAATAAACTGCAAAATAATGTAGCTTTGAAAGGAGAAGCCCAGAAAGAGGGAAGGAGGACATATTTTATCCGTATCTGCTGGCCTGGAAAATAAATACTGCTGTTGCGCAACTCTGCAGCTGCTCACTCTCAATTTTGTTGTTTTCATTCTGGTTTTTATGATTTAATCTCATATCCTTGCAGTTAATCTGAAAAGGGTTCAGGCAGCTTTATTCATTAGTCTTGCTTCAAATCATGTTCTTACAGATCATGATCTTTACAGATACCAAGAACCAATTCTCTTTTTGTGACATGGCTTACCCTCTGATAGATGCAGCAAGAATAAATTGACTTTCTTTTTTTCATTGAATCTCATGAAATATATCCTTGAGGAAGTTTTTCTTACACTAATATAATGCATGACAAATATATATTTGTAAAATTGAAGTTATCATTTTCAAATTTTGAAAAATATTTTGGATTCATACAATATGATTAGGGAAAATAATAATAATTAAAAAAAAAAAAATCACATCTACCTGAACTACATAACATCATTTCAGTAATATATTAATAGTTATGTCATGATAACCTTACTTTGGGAAGATGCGAGTCGTTTCCTACTTAAAGAGAGCTAAGTATATAGAAAAAAGGTTTGTGAAGCAGCATCTCTGGAAGAATGTCAAAAAATATTTACAATTTAAAACACTGAATTCATATGTGGAAAACTACTAAAATGACTTTACAATGGATCCTACTAAAAGCAAGAGAAATAATTATATAACGAGTCAAGCATGGCAACACTACCTAAAGACCTAATAGGTCAGGCAAACAGAATGATATGTAAAAAAGCTTTGTATCAGCATTAAGGTTCCCTGATTCCCAGATTTTATTTTAGGATATTATACACATTTTAATAAGACAGTATAAACATTTGCTTTGGCTTGGGCTTTGGAATGAAGAAACCAACCATTTCACAAGCTTATTGCCGCTTCAAGATGACTGAAAAAAATATTATATCTGTTCAAATAATTTGGCTGCTAGAGAGAAAACACAATGTATTGAATGATGAGTAGTGTAGGTCTTGGGAACAATAGACTACATGAAATTTTTTGATGAAAATAAAATTAGAACCTTTTGAAAAATCCAGAATTAAAATGAAATTGAATACTTCAAATTAAAGAACTGCAGCCATAAATCTAGTATCTGTGCAGAGCAGACCTCAGAATGGACCTTATGAGCCTATTGATTACTTAGAATAATATTTTGCATTTCTTTGACTCGCATCATTTGGTAGTTTTCAGGGAATGAAGCATTACACTATATTAGCATCTATATTCTGCACAGAAGGGTAAGTCTGTGAAAACCACCACGTATAGTTACAGTTCAACTGTCCTTAACATAAAACCTCCATTTGATATATATTATGTAGCTTCACCTCAAACAATGTCAAATATACCATGGGCAGTTACTGAATTGTAAGGTGTGCCTGCTGCCTCTGCCTTTATCCATGGGTTCACTACGGACAAAGCAGTAAAACTGCTGTAGCACAGACTGTAAATATTATAGTAAAGACTTTAAACTGAAAGATGGTAGACTTAGGTTAGATATAAGGCAGAAAATCTTTACTATGGGGGTGGTGAGGCACAAGAAGAGGTTGCCAATGTAAGTTGTGGATGCCCCATCCTTGGAAATGTTCAAGGCCAGGCTGGATGTGGTTTTGGGCAACCTGATCTAGTCAAAGGTGCCCCTGCCCGTGGCAGGTAGACTGGATTTATATGATCTTTAATGTCCCTTTCAATCCAAGACATTCTATGATTCTATTCTATAAATGCTGATTGTAAGTACAGCTTGCTCCTGAGCATTTAATTACATTTTACTTTCCCTGTAATCAATACAATAAAAGAAAAACGTCCTTGAAAAATGTGCAATCCAAAATCATCCCAGACTTGTTTAAGGCAACAAATTTCAGATCAGTCAAAGAAAATCCATAATCAATTATCTGTCTGTCTAAACAGTTTGAGATCTATCAATTGCAAATGGGACTGTTGCATATATCAAGGAAACAGAATACTAGTCTAATGGTTGAAACAATAATAAGCAGCACATATATGGATTTATTAATTTTAAGATGTTCAGTGGGCATCAAGGAGGAATCTTTTTCATTATCTCCGGAAAAAGAAGAAAAGAAAAAAAAAAAAAAAAAAAGAGTTTATGTGAGGAACATTAGGGAAAAAAATTATTCAGAAGACCCTCTATCTTTCTGTAGCATGTAATATATACCGGGTTCCAAGCACACTTGCATATGTTAATTAGGCATAATTAGGATAATGTATTATTATCCAAATAAAACAGGAAGAGGATAATGACTGAAAAAACACTCTGGACTTAAATAGTATCTTGAGTAGAAGTGATCACAATCAGAAGCTCTCATTTCAGGCATAGAGTCTACATTCTTCCTATTGGCAAATATTACTTTATACTGTCCCTGTTTATCATACAATTCTACTCAGGGTAAACGCATCTTGCATATATGAATTTTTTACTTATATATTCCCGTCTCACTCTGTAACTCTGCATGCATAATATAGCAACACTTTTGGAATTTAATTGTTGCTGAGAACAAGAGCCAGAGTTTTTTATCATCACTTTATTAACACAAGAGAATCTGTGTCTCTCTCCTTCTCCTTAGCATCAAGTTAGGGTGCCAGCTGTACTTCTCAGAGACTACACATATAACTGAGGAGCACTCAGAGCCACTACGTACCGAACCCATCAGCTGAAAGCAGAGCAAAGGGTAGCAAGCAGAAAAAGTTAAACCAAAAAGGTTAGATTAATTACATTCAATTTGTTCCCACATAAGACCAAAAATAGGAAATAAAATATACAAGAGGTGAGGAAAACTGAAAACTATTTTAATTATACTAGCTGTAAAAGGTATTATATCTGCCTAACTTATTTCAAACTCGCAGAATAAATACAGTAATGAAGTCATAGCTGGGCAGTAGAGGAAGGCTGCCACATTGCACTGCTGTGGATGCCAAATTCCAAGGCAGCTGGAGGTCTCTCTCTCCTGTGCACGAGGGTATCATTCCTACGGAAACACGTGAGCAAATTCGCTCTTTCTTTTTCTTCTCACTGTATTTAAAGAGCTATTCCGGTCTTGTTTAGGAAGAAACTAAATTTACTCAATGAAACCACGCTTACTTTTCTGTTACAGTAAAATGTATCTGCAGAGGTTGAGAGCCTTCTGGTGCCTTTCGGTACAATCACCTCCAGAAAAAGGGAGGGAAGTTCCACCGCCAGCCTCTGGTTAAAGCAGATCTTACTACATTAGTACCAATAGTCACGGTTTCAACCAATGCCAAGTAACATTGACAGAAACAAGTGAAGAAAAAACTTTCATACTAATGACAGTAACTAAAAGACTGAAAAACCATGTAGAGGCTCAGGTCACTACACAAAGATTTCATCATCCTCAATACTGTTTAGTGCAAGTACAACCAGATACTTTATTTCAGTAGTCTGACCAGACACTGTCTTCCATTAACCTGCCTTTTTGAATTCTATTTTGGATTACGACAATTTTTTTGCCATAGAGATGGTGATCACACAAAAGAAATATGGTAACACAGCACAATGACTACAATTTGACAAAGCTTCAAGCACCTGGACAAGCTCTTTCACACTGCAACTGCCATATTCCACATTTTTTTTAAAGAAGAAGTAATGAGTATCACATATTGGCTATGACCATCTGAAACCAACAAAAGATTCCTCAGCTGATGCTTCAAAATGCCCAGTATGTATTTTAGAGTCTACAGAATAAAAACAAGATAAAAGTTTAAAAGATAAAATAAAATTTGAAGCACAAATTCAGGAGATCTTGTAAGGATAAGCATTAAACACTTTCTTACCTGTCTGATGTTGTGTCACTTGTTACTTGATGCTTTACTCCTGAACCATTCTTAATTGAGTCTTGTCTTGTGAGCCCTTGAGATCTGGTTTTGTCCAAAGCTTGTGTGGATATGTCACCTGGTGGTCCTTGGTACTGAGGATGCTCCTGTAGCTTTGCTTTTTTCTCTTGAGGTGCTTCCTCGTTCCTCAGAGCTCTAATTCCTTCTTGGTCAGGCTGCTGTGGTGCATGTGATCCACTGTTATAGAACCAGGCTCCTGATTTTGTGAGGATTTCTTGTTGTTTTCGGCACAAGTTACATACCCACATTACCTGTTCAGACATATTTAAATGTAAAATCTGTTAGCTTGTAAACACTGTATACAACATCTTCATCAAGCACACATCAACTGATTGTTACCATTTTCAAAGGTAGAAAGAATACAGTTTCAGTTCTTTCTATTAAAATTACAATAGCTTAGGTACAACATAATAAAATATGGCTATACAACCTTGGAGGAAATGGTTTTAGAAAAATTACAAGCAAAAATAATTTTAGTCTTTTCTTGTTTCATTATTTGAAACACAAGGAAAAACCACAGATAGAAGCAATATAACTGAAAAGGTTCTACATATTGACATTCTAGTGGCAATAAATGTAAGTTTGAAAAAATTAGGACTATAGTTTGAGGATGATAGAAAAAATGAATTAAAAAATCATTAAGCTTTTAATCCATTCTCTCACTAAGTCAGAGTCAGGAACTTCAGAATAGATCCTGTGCTATTGCAAACAAGTAATTTTATAATTCTCCAAAATGCTCACTGATTTTCTTCCACAGTGGTCTGCATCTTATGTTTATATGAAGAAGCTGACTTCAAGAAGTGACTTAATTTTCAGAGTAATTTTAAATTAAAGCCACTTTGTAAATAAAGTAGCACTAGGTATAAGATGATGCATCTCCCCACTTCATAGCCAAGATTTACCTTTCACAGTACGTTTACTTAATTATTAAAATCATTACACCTTCATAGTTGTGAAGTCCTGCATAGAGTAATAAGGTTTTTTAATAATCTAGAATCTACTTGCTTGCAAAGCTTTTGTATCCAATCACCTTAGTCACATGCCAGTGCAGGATATTGGCAGCACCAATTATCTGTAAGTTAATTTCACATTTAGTTATTATGTTACACGAGAATAAATCAGAATGTACTGAATCAAATACAACACACCAGTCATGAACACAATAGTACCTTCAAACTGATTATTGTGTTATCTTAAAAATTTTGATTGTAGATAGCATTAATTCACTGCAAGTTTAATCCTTCACTTCTTAATCTTCATTTTTCTTTAGCCTTAGCTCAGCTTTCTTTTTTATTTTTGTTTTTATTCTTCTTTTTCTTTTTCTGCTTCTTATATATCTTTGTCTAAGTTCCTAGACAAAATTGTACCATTTTTACTGCATGTTCTTTGAATGTCTACACTCGATCTTCAATCTACTTATAATGTTTCCAGTTCTAATCCTACACTAAACTGCCTCTTTTTCAGGGGTGTGCAGTCCAGGAAATTCACAGTTTTATGTTAATGTTCTTCATTATTCTTTTAAATGTAGCTGGCTCCATGGTTGAATCACATGGAAGATGTAGTTTCTACCTCCCTAATTCATCTAGCTCAGTCCACCAGAAAAGGTTTCAGAAGCTGCAATCTGTGTTTTACTTTTATTCTCCAGGCTGTTCTCTAGTACAAAATTTCAACTGTGCTCTCTAGTCAAACCTCACAAAAAGTGTCTCGATGAGAGCTTCATACAGAGGGCTACTTGGATGCAAGATTCATACTCAGACTCACTGACTGCTTCACTCACAAAACGTCAGGTTGGGGCAGGAAAAGGAGACATCACCCACCCATTTAAAGGTGGTGAAACGTCCCATCCTGGTACACTGCCTTCTTATCTCCTGAAAAATTTACTCAAGAGTATTTCAGATTGAAAAAAATTCAAACACATTGCATGAAAAGTGCTTATATTGATGTATTTTGCAGGTTTTTTCTGCTTTCTAAGAGTATCTAATGATAATTACAGCTAACACTTCTGATAAAGCCTTCTTTTCAATGTACTTTCAACATGTGGGATTTCACAGTGTTGACCCTAACAATCATAACTGCCCTCAAATAGTACTGAGCTAAACTGCTTCTCCATCTTATTGCTGGAACCGTTCTTGCAATTTAAAAAATACTGGTAATTTTTAGTGCTGAGCACTCAGTTAAATGAGACTCGCTTGTAAGGGAGCATCATAAGAGCACAGATGGGAAGGTGGCATAGTCCTGGACAGGATCTCTCCTGCTCCCAGGTGCCTGTGACAGAGCACTCAGCAGGTCACACACGCAGAGCAGGTCTGTCCCTGCCAAGTCCCTGCCAGGACAGAGCATTTCATGGGACTGTGAGGGCAGCACAGCAGAGAAGCAGAGAGGAGACTATTCAAGTGGACCACATGCTCAGTACACACATTTTTACAGACCTGTGAAGAACCATAGAATTTTCCCTTCTAAAACACTAATTAAAAGGGCTAATCCTTTATATCAGAAATCTGCACTCCAGAGCAGGCACAGTACCCACTATACCTGTTTGCAACTCTCTTGACCACCACCCTAAAGAGTTCAACAGTCGTGAACACATTTTGTACCCAAACCTCACCTTTGCAATTTGTGGGTGTCAGTTCTTCTCCACATGGGGACACTGCCAATTTGAAAAGGAAAATATGGACAAAAATCTGCTCTCCAACGTTAAGTACTAGTTCAAAACTAGAATCTCAAGTGCTAGTGGCACTGTAACGGGATGTGCATTTCCGTAGGAAAGGCTGAAACACCACCTAGTGCCTATCATAGGCATTGCTGAAGTTCTGTTCAAATCAACTTCTCAAGAGTGAAAATAGCTGCACTAAATACATCTAGCCTGATATTTTCCCATCAACGCTTATATCCATTTTTTTTTTAAGACAAATTTGTTTTCTTTTATACAACACTGCAATGAAGTATTCAGAATTCGGATTAGACAAAACCTTCCTTCTGCTTTCCATTCACAAAGGTTAGTTCATACAGGGAACAAATAAATTCTATCTCATTCTTAATTTCTTCGCCCTTTTTTACAAGATTACTCTCCATATGCTCCCACTTCTGCTAATAGCTTTCATCACGTAATATTAACACTTTTTTTTACATAGGCCCAAAAACCAAATTCTGCCAAACCTACAATAATCAGCCATTTCACATTTATGCATCAGAAATAATTAATGAACAAAAAAACTCTTCTCTGCATCTCCCTAAGTAAGAAATTATAATTTTTTGTTATTAGATAAAATTTTTCAAAACACATTTCACATACCACGTTAAATTCAATAAAATGGAAAATATATTCATCAAGAAATTACATCTGCAGATATTTCAAGGAAAAAAACCAATGTAATAAAAAGGATATAATACAACAATCATTTTAGATAACGTAATACAAAATATCACTCACTGTTCCCCTAAGTACAGTGATAGAGGACCTATCACTAACTCCTAAGAATAAAATGAAAATATTACTTTATTTAAGATTAGATTAAAAGGCACAGTATATTTGAAATATTTGATTACACATCAGTTTGAGCTTGTTAGCTTAGACACTACAACCTAAGGAATAATCACACCAAACGCTCATCAGCCTTCAGAACACTACTCAGGTGTGCAGAGATGAAAAATTCCATAGTACTGTGGTTTTATCAAATCTGTTAAAGTTCACCTGCTTGACAACATCTGATATATTAGCATTATATTAATTCTTGTGCTTGCTGGTAGTATTCTTAAGCAAATCTCACATGATTTAAATACATATGTCTTTTTGTGGGGTTTTTGGTTCTTGGATTTTATGTAGGATACACTTCCTTAAACATTATACAAGGTAACAAGAATACAACATTGAAAGGAAGGAGGAGAAAAATGGAGTAGAAAAACCCTTTGCTTGGGTCCAGCATCAGGGCAAGAAATCCAGATTACTAACACACTGCTCCTAGTCCCGTTTTGGGGTTGTGTTTCTTTTTTTTCCAATCTGTTCCAGGTGCAAAACAACTTTATTACATCATGGAGCAATGTTTGATGTCAAGCTCTACCAATGAAATTTCTTCAAGGATGGATTACATCTCTCCATTAGTCACTATGTTGATGTGGAATAGACACTGCTGAACCAGCACTGGCACCCAGGAACATGAGTCAGCTTCCTCTGTGCAGTCACAGAAATTACGATTATATAGCAAATCGATGCATCTTTAGCTAATATAGCCCTAATATCAGTGGGGGCCAATGGTATATATTCCTTACCTCTAGTCCCAATTTCTGCTGATCTTACCCTGTTTTGCCTATTTGAACTATAACACTGTTTCCAAAGAACTATAAATTTAAAAAGTGTGTAACCTGGTTCTGGGACTATGAGATTCACTTTGAACATAATCTCCCCAGAAAAGGAGATGGAGCTGCTTTTCTAGTTGCTGTCCTTCCAAGGTTTTCCAGTAAAATAGCAATAGCACTATTAGTTGTCCCTGTCACAAGTTAAACTTTTTAGTACTCAGCTTATTATTATTTAGAATTCAAAGCTCCTTGAATTAGAATAGAAACTGCTTGAAGTTAGCTAAAACATAAAATCTTATCTATTTGGCTATATGACCACCAAAACATGGCTCATGTTGTCCTAAAATAACCAATCATTCCATTTTGCTCCCACTGTCTGTAGTCTATGTTGTCTTTTACAGCTAAAAGTACTGATTTCCACTACTGATGAGGGAAAATTTGTATTGTTTTCCATGAGGTGATTCCTTTAAAAATGTTAATTTTGATATTCCTTTCTAATGAAAGCCACTGTCTGTAACTGTGGAAAACTTTAATATAGCATGTGCTATCAATAGCTAACATTAATATTTTTGGAAAACACAGAGGCTTTTACATTGGCTGCAGGATTTATCTATAGAGACATCATTCTTGAGGTTCAGGTCCAGAACACTGATGCATCATTTGTAGCTACTAAGATCTATTTCAAAGACACAAAATCATTATTTTGGAGTGAACAGAATAAATCATATCTACTTTATGCTCATACATTGTAAACAGTAGGGTCTGATTATATTTTTAATGAAACAGAAACTTTTCCATTTCATTTTACTGCTCTGATTGTACAGACATCATCATGTTAACATGAGAACTCACCCAGCAGTTCGTTTGTTTGTTTTCTTTTGTAGTGTCAATCCTACTTTGAGCAGGAGGTTGGTTGGTTGCCAGGTCCCTTCCAAACTGAGTGATTCTGTGATCATTTGCAACTGCACATTGGTAACTATTTTTCTACACAAAAATACATCCCAAATAACTATCATCAGAACAACTATGGATTTATTTGATTGTACCTGAGAACAAACACATGTGGTGGTTACAGCAGTGTGAAATGCTCCTTAAAGAGTTTAGGTTTTTATTTTATAACATTGCATGGTAGCTTCATCTATAATCAGATGACTGTAGGTCATGAAGGATTAGACTGGACACTAGCAAGCATTTCTTTACAGAGAGGGTGGTCAAATCCTGGAATAGGCTTCCTAGAGAGGTCGTGGATGCCCCAAGCCTGTCTGTGTTTGAGGTATTTGGACGACTCCCTTGACAACTTGCTTTAAGTTTTGGTAAGTCCTGGGTTGGTCAGGTAGTTGGACTAGATGATCACTGTAAGTGTCTGCCAACTGAAATATTCTATTCCATTCCAATACTACACCATAGCAAACAAAGGTTTTATCTTAGTATTTATCCACTAAACTCTACTTATTGAACTGTACCTGTGGGATACCTTCCCCTTTTAATTTCCTTCTGTTACACTGATATATTTAGTGAAGCAAGTACAAAACAGGAACAAAGATAATCCCTGAATTTGTGCCTGTTATATGAGTTGATAAAGATTACCTGTTTTTTCAATATTTTGCTATGCCACTAGTCTGTGCTATGGTACTGACTTTCACTTCCATACAAGTAATAAAGTTATAATCAGTTTGACTGAATGCCAAAACTGGTATAATGTTTATTTGCCTTACATCTCTAATGATACATGGATACCCATCCCCCAAAATTGTATTAAATACCACAGGACTTCCTATATCAGTTAATAAAATCAGAAAAGCCTAAAATACTGCTATGAGACCAACATCTTTACATATATTTTAAGGGATATGTGTATTTGCATAGAAAAATTCTTTGCACTGAGAGAGTGACTATACTACACATTTGCTCTTGACTTTGTACAGAATGAATATATTATGTATGAAAAGTTATAATGGCCATAAACAACCAAGTCAGCATAATAGGTATATCAATTCCTGTGCATGCAGCTGATACAGTGTACATTTACATGTGTGACTACAATTTTTAAAAGGTATACTCATTCTTTTGTACTAATGCTGCACTCATCTTCCTAAGGGACAGAGTACCTCTCTTGTATCACTTTTTTATTATCCATAAGGCATATACTAGTAATTTTGTTTGTACATTTTTTCCAACCTAGACTACAATTAACAAGTAAGACATTTGACTAGAAAAACAGATTACTTATGTTTGAAAAATGTGAAAAAAAGGCCTCCATGTGCACAGTAGGACTAGGAACTGTTAGTTGGAACACTATGCTATGTGGGTTAATATAAGGCAGAGTACATCCTTCCTAAAGTATACTGTATAAAAAAAAAATAGTTCATATGCAAAAGAAACTGATATTCTTTAAGATCTGTAAAGGTGATAATTTGCTTTTTTTCATTATAGCACGGGCACAAGCCAACATACCAGTGAAGATAATTCATAATTCCTGCACAGTGCCATATTGACCACACTCAGCTTCTTCATGAGTTTTCATGATTTCACAAAGAACTAGAATGGTAGGCAGAATTCCAGTGAGAAAATGGCTAACGTGACACTGGGTGTGATCTGCACACAGTAAAAACCGGTCAGTGTTTTCAAATACAGCTGCATTGCTTCCATAAGGGAATTTGTAAGCCTTCAAAATACTCCACAGGGTCATGAGGGTTATTAAGTGCAGTGGGTTTGGCATGAAGTAAAGCAGCTGTAAGTGAACAGAATATACCTTTACAAAATTTAGCTAAACCTTTACTAAATTTCCAGATTTGTAATAGTCTTAGGAAAGCAAGAGAACTGAGCATACATTTCCTATACTTTTTTTTAGAAAACTAAAGCTCATGAAATAAGAATACTAGATAGAAAAAGACCTCGTGTATTGCTCCAGCTGCCTGCTGCTTCAGAGAAAATAATTTTTGAAAAAACTTCTTAATTTAATAAACTTTCATCTTAAAATTAACTATAAATGATGAGCCCAAAATCTATAAAAATGCTTTTCCAAGTTCTACAGCTACAATGGAAGGAGTGCTTTTCAATTTTCATATATTCTAAACTAGTTTATTGCTATTTACTCTTGTATCAGTGTTGTCATTAAGTTTAAATAGCTCCTTTCTCTCCTCAGAGTTGCTGCCTCATTTTTTTAAATAGGCCAATCACTTACCCTCTCTGCTTTTATTTTTCAAGAACAAGTAGATTTTGCTCTTTCAGACTATGCCTCTACTAGCAGGACATAACCCTGTCACAGGGCCAGGTGCTGGCCCAGGCCTGCCTGCTAATTCTTATACTTCCTGGTACCATCAGGCCTTTGCTAAGCAGCATCTCCCAGATAATGCCAATACACAGTGTAGGGGAACAGCACGGAGCAAGAGCAGGTCCTAATAAGCAGCTTGGATATGGTTACCCTGTGCTGGAAAGCAGAATTCAGGATTGTGATCAGGACTGAGCCCCACAGGAGTCCCTGGCATGTAGGTCAGGGTAGAAATTCTTATTAGTTCTTAAATTCCTGATTTTACACTTAGTCCTATTTTATCTCACTCTTTTTTTTATTACTGGAGTTCACAAGGTCATCTGACTCTATTGTACAGTATCCTGTTGTCCCTCTGTACTGATAAGTATCCAACTTTGTGTCACTGATGTATTTAATTACAGCATTCTTGCTCCCTGTGCCAAGGCAGCTAGTGAAAATATTAAAGATCTTCCCCAGTACTAATGCTTGAGGAACTCAGTTAGGAAGTTGCTTACAGCTTTCCCCTCCATTTCTTTTTTAAATTAATCCTCACTGTTTCAGTTTAACCAGTGATGTCTGTGTTGTCTAGCATCATTTAAGCTTCTAAAAAAGAAGTTAATTTTTACACTCGAATTCTTAGTCATATCTGCACAAAAATTAGTTCCTTGAACTCATCATTCCAACTGGTTTTGACTATTTTTTCTCATAATTCCTAAAAAAATAATTCTCTCTGTAAAGGCTGTCGTTAGAGCAGCTTTGTTGATGGATTAGACATTTGTGATGGAGGAGGGGCAGCTATATTTTTGATAAAAATATACAAATAAGCAGTTATGGCTGCAGTAAGCAATACAAATAGAAATGAGAAATACTAATATTCAAAAGCTTTCTAGAAAAGTGATTGATGTTAACAGTTTCTACTACAAATCCAGGATGTCTGAAAATATTGGGTTTTTTTAATAAAATGTTATTCCAATATTTTCTTATTTTTGTAGGTATTTTAATAACTATTTTGGAAGATAGAAGAAATCCTCCAAATGACATTTCAAAGTTGTTTTATTTTACCAAGACTTTTACTCTCAAAGGCATTGTTAAATAATATTCAAATATCTTACAGTGATTTCATTTTGAGACTTTGGTTGCCTGAAAGTCTCAATATCTAGGCCTCTTTGTGTTTAAAATTCTGTATTGACGTCATAGCTTCTATTAAGGGACCAGCTAATAAAACTAACAAATGATCTGCAGCTCAGAGGTTCTTACTATATTCATTAGTTAGTGCTTGTAAACTGTTTGAAGATGAATGGCACCAAGTGTTCACAGGCTATTTAGAAATGTAAGACACAATATCAACATCAACAAGAGACCAAAAAGGGAGAAAATATGGTAGGACCACAATAAGCCTGGGGTCTGTATGCAGATGGCATTTAATTGAAATCAACAGTATTGCACCATTTACATCATCCATGTCATCATTCATTACTGAAATTGTCTGAGAAAAATGAAAGATCCAACTCTAATGAAACGTAACAGAATGGTAATAGAAAAATTGAGATGCTTATCATGCAGTTATTGAATCCCACATAAATGCTCTTCAACTTTACATGAACCTTCTGCCTAGACTCCAACAACATAGGCACAGCAGCACAGCTCTCAGTGCAAGCTGCAAAGATCAGACAAAATATAATACATACAAAATCATAAAATATCTCAAGTTGGAAAGGATCAATAAGGAGCATCAAGTCCAATTTCTTGCTCCTTGCAGGACTGTCTAAAACTAAATCATATAAGAATCATCCAGGTGCTCCTGGAACAGTTGTGGTGCCATGATCACTTCCCTGGGGAGCTGGTTCCACTGGCTAACAACCCTCTGGGGGAAGAACCTTTTCCTAATATCCCACCTGAAGCTCTCCACCCCACTCCCCGCCCCGTGAGGAAGCCCTAGACTGCAGTGAAGTCACCCCTCTGCCTTCTCTTCTCCAAACACGACAAGGCAAGTGACCTCAGCCACTTCTCATAAGTCTTGCCCTTGAGAGCTTTCTCCCCTTCAGTCTCCCTCCTCTGGACTCACTCAAACAGTTTGATGTCCTTTGTACATCGTGGTGCCCCCAACTCACAGAGCCCTCGAGGTGGGGCTGCAGCAGCACAGTGTACCATGGGACACTCACCTCCCACCAGCTCATAATGCTCTGCTATCCAGCCTGCAAACCTACACTGCCTTGCATACTGCAACAGCCACACATCTTAGGTCTGCAGGACCTGCAGCCACAGTTAACCCTGACAGAACAGTAAGAAAATCTAAGATTAAAAAAATATTTTCTGTGTATGTCAGTATGTCTGCTTAATGAATTAAAAAAAAAAAAAATAGGAGACTAAGGGTAGAAAAGTAACAGACTTAGTGACACCTAACAGAGGTCAGGTATATATTACCTATCAATATTGTGAAGAGAATAATCATATTTAACAAAAGAAAAAAGAGAAATTATGCACAATGAAATAAAGGGGATTTTGTTGTGGTTTGATTTTTTTTTTTCATAAATCCATTGTAAATAATCCCCTTTGTTAGGAAGCCCATCTGGTTAACAGCCTACATTTCTACCTTATATATATTGACAATTTTCTGTACTTCCATGATTATTACTTACTTTAAAATATCTACAGATTCCACATATGCAAAGTCCTTCTGCTACTTTAACAGAGGTAGCCAGGTGAATGCTTCCCCTTCTCTGCTAGTTTAAATTAGCAGGCTTTGAAAATGTTATCAGTAAGAATTACTGCTTTCCCTAAAATTAGTTGTATTTCTCATTCACTGAGACAATTGTATCTACAGTTTAACGACTTCTTGCTGTTTTATTGTTCCTTTGCATCATTCCCTATTGCAGGCAAAGAGAAATATAATGTGGTATAACTCTTACATACACATTTTGTGTATGTGAATTGACAGTACAAAGTACTTATACCTTTGTAAGTCCTTCATTTCCTTTCAAATTCTTAATATGAGAAACCAGATGAAGTAAGAACACCAAACAAATCATGGACTAAGTGTCTTGAGAAATACCAGTAACTGAATCTCTGTTCAAAAAAGCATCCACACTATAATTTCAGTTTGCAGATACCACCTAACTAGTGGACTTTTCAAAGAATATTACTGAATTAAAAACATGATTTTGAACTGAAAAACCTGGCATCAATATCTGAAGTTCTCATCAGAACAAAAGGCTTTCTAGAAGTACGTACTGGAAACTACGTTTGTGCCTTAGAGAGGACATGGAGTTTGCCTAACAAAGAGCATGTGGCTTGTTAGCAATTCTTTTTAAATAGGCTATGCAGTAATTACATTCCAACTACCCCCTGGAAGCTCTTATCAGTTTTCCTTGACAGCCACTGAATCTTACTATTGTCATCTCCACGGCTTCTGCTTGTCCCTTCATTTTTTCAATGAATGGACAATGTTTAGGGAAGCAAGTCAGCTCTATGAAGACACCACATGCAGCCTTTATAAATGGGCTGGGGCTTAAAAAAGAAAAGGGATTAAACAGTTGAGATTAAATCTTGACATGATGGTTTCTTCAGGAAAGAATTTATAATCTTCCCCGAGAGTAAAGTTCTGTATGTTTTAATTCCCAGTTCTGGACCAGACATAACCCACATTTAACTCCAGGGAAAGTGAAGATAGGCTGTTTCTCTCTGATAAAGTCATCCTTTTTTTCCCTAGCTGTTAAGTGTAAGCTCGTAACTGGTGGCTTGCTCTCCCTCAAATAATTGCCTTTCACAGCAGACAGCTTATTCTGTGGATTTGGGGCATGTACAAACCCTTACCTGTGACAATTACATGGCATGCAGATTAGAATGTGGCATGAAGGTCACGGCATTATATTGCACTTTCCTAGACCTGGACAAAAAGACGTCATGAAAATATTTTGACTTGGCAATATTATGAAACATTTCTGGCCCCCTCTAGTGGGCTTTCCTGTGTTCCAGGTTAGCAACACCACCAAAACGCACTAAAAACAAAGGCTTTTCGGAAAGCTGTAATAAACTCTTTGAAGCGTTCTGGCATTTCTGTAAACAACCACTAAACAGGATTGCTCATAATGAGGTGAGAAATACTGGTTTGGGGGACGTCAGTAAGAGAAAAGTCACAGATTTACATGGAACACTTCTGGCCTAGAGATACACTTTTCAATTCAGCTTCAGCTGTGAGAACTGCTGCTCACTTGAGAGAACAGGCAAGAGCGTGCATAGGTATCTACAATGTAAATCACACATTTACAATATGTGCAGGTCATCCATCTGTTTTTCCACATTAACAGATGTGAAGAAAACTTTTCCAGGCTTATTACAGCCTTGAGAAAAGTAAATCAACACAGCAGCTCACCTACTGAGAGCATAATCACAGCAATAGGAACAAGACAGCACACTGGGGTAGCGGGTTTGGATCTGTCATGTCTCCACACGTTTGAAGGAACTAATGTTGTGTTTCCTCTGCTTACTAATTTCATCACCGCAGAGTACATCCAGATTTATGGTGCTGTTATTCTGAGTTGATTTGACACTGTATGGTTTGAAATCAAACATATACTTCTCGAGTCAAAGGATTTATTTAGAAACATTTCCAACAAAGGTCTCAAAATATCTGAAACAGTGACTGATTTAAAATATGTTGCAGCAGATAACTTCTGATTAAAGCCTGTTCTTCATCATTAAATGAGCCAGTTAGTTTCACAGCGTTCTTTGTTCAGCATGTCCCCTATGCTCTATAGGAGGCTTCAACTAACAGAACCTCATGCTGATCTGAATGGTAACCAGTAAATAAAAGTATATTTCTCTAAAAATCACAAAAAACAAGGATCATGTCTTCTTATCATTATTAAAGGGGTTACCGTGCTTCATTTACACAAGGTTTTCCTTATGTAATACCCAGACAGTCTTTGCTGGTAGTGTTGTACTAAACATGAGGAGAAAATATTAACACAACTACAGCAGAAGTATCAGAATCCTGTTCATAATACTAAATATACCTATGGCATGTTTATTGCTTTGGTACAATAAAATTACAGAAGTCTAATGTTCTAGGATCATAGCTATTTTATTTCAAAAACTTTTATAAATAGTTAAGATAAATACATGAATAAGCTGTAAAACAAAAACAATCATATTAATCTAGAAGGACTCTGGAAGCATAGATTATGCCAAAAAAAATCTCTTTGCAACATGGTCCATAATAATAAAGCACTTTATCTTGAAAAAAAATAGCTCTGTAGACATTTTTAATGAGCACTTGAGATTGTTGTCCAAATCTATAAGCTAAATTTTGAACCAAATTTCAATTTTTGTTACACAGCAATGTTAAGAACAATGTAAGCATTTATGCTCCTCCGAAACTACTGAGGCCAGACATCCACTGTAGGGAAAGTTTTGGCCACTCAAAATGACATCCATGACAAAAAGAAGTCAAAAACGGATAAGATAAAACTAAAAAATAATTTGAAGTGAATTAAGAGGAATTTGCTTTACACATACTGCGTAACAACAATTTGTTAAAAAATATACAATCCTCATGGTGTTATAATCTAAAATTAACTAGTACTGAATGCAAAGAGGCACTAGACAATTGTACACATTGGAAGAAATGGGCATTTGAACCCTATCTTCAGTGCAGAGGTAAAACTATTCTAATCTCTCAGAAAGATGCCATACATTGCCTACCTAGAACTGTAAGGAATCCAAATCGTTAACAGCAATATCATCTTTCATAATCACATGACCAAGTATCTGAGAGCAAGAACACCTTAATTAAACAGGTCATGACTCTGAAGTTATGTAGCAATTACACTGAAACTGAAAGATGAACAGGTTAAATGAACACTAGTGATTAACACTGACCAAGTTTAAACATTTAAAGATAAATGGGAGGTGCATGTAAACTAAATGACTCAGATTTCAACTTCAATTAATAAAGATACATCTATGATCCTATCAGTATTAAAACACTGTAGGGATTTATTTTGTGAAAGCATATTATCCCCAACATAGAACAGAAATCCTGTTAATTTACTTATTTGGTTTACAAAGCATCAGTATTTTATTACTTGCAGACCTAAAGTGCTAAAAAGGGTTCGTGAACTACATGAAACTAATTCTCAAAAAGCCACAAACATTAACACACATGAATTGACTAAAATTGAATTAGCTACCTGAAATCCAGGCTTTTCCGTAGATCTTCTTGATGCTGAATGAAGGCATCTTTATAATAATTCAACCCAAGGAAGTTTTAATTTTTGAACACCCTACTTAGACTTCACAGGTGACATCTTGTTTAAATATTGGATTTTTCACATTTAATTAAATTTCTCCATGAATACACTGAAGTTCAACATCTGCTGCAACTGTCTATATAAATTTACTCTTGCTATGCTGAATAACTGTCTTGTCTGTGCATACAGTATTTTATATACCAACAGATGCTGGCAATACAAATTCCTTTTTTCACACAGCAGATCTAAACAGCAAACAGATATTAATCCAGATGCCAGATCTTTTTCATTTAATTCCTCAATCTATCACTAAACTGTTCCTTGAAGACACAGCTAAATAAAGCTCTAAGTAAACAGTTGAGGAAAAAAAAACCGCCTTGGGAGGTTTGCCACTTTACTCTATTACTAGCAATGTCTTCATTATTTATATATATAGGCACTGGTTTCCAGCCACTGAAGTTCAATCTAGATAATTAAACATTTATACCATCCCCTGCTGTGCCATAATGTCTAACTGTGTCCAAAGAGTCCTAGGTGTGCTGTTACACACCTGGGACTGAAATAAGGAATTTGCTGAGCTACCTTTGATAAAGGTCTACACCTGGAACTTAATAGCACATGATATGTTTCTGAATATTGCAACAGGTGGCAAATATAACTTACTGCTCAAGAACCGTTTCATCTTCTGATTCCAGAATTGCTATTTGCAATTGCTATTGCTCTATTAATTTGAACAAAAGGGAAAGTTTATTGATGGGATACAGTTTGTGTTGTTATTACACTGTTTCCATATACATTTTAGGATAAGATTGCTTTAGGATAGCTTGAAGAATAATTTCAATTGAAAATGAATCTATTTATACAATTTGAAATTAAAATATAAATTTCTAGTGCTACCAAGATAGGAAAAATAGCTAGCAAAGTGAAAACTAGTCCCTCTAATTCCACCAGATTCTCTCTAAATCAATTTTAATGCTTTTCAGAAATTCAGTACCATCTAAAATGAAACCAACTACTTCTAATTTCTGTACTGTAAAATTGTAACACCAGAGTGTACATGTAAAGGACAAGGTTTATGGGAGAAACTACTGTCTTTTACACTGACTGTTGTGGGTGAAAAATACTACACAAGCTTTTGGGCATATAAACCCTCGCTCATCTAATACAGAAGTACATATATGATTGCAAAAAGATTTTCAGACTCACTCTTCTAATCAGTTTTCTGTTCTTTCTTAACAAATAAACATATCTGAGTGTGTTCTTCAAGCATGGAGCATAGCTAACAAAAGCAAAGTCTCATTACGTAGATATAAACCCCCCATGTAGTCATTAGATTTAACTAGCTAAGACTATTCTGAAGCTACATCATATCAAGAAGTTGTTTTGTTTTTATTTTCCAATTAACTTCTAAAGAGAAGCTGGAAAAGGAAATTGGCAGTTCCTAGGACCACATTCCCCTTCCCTTAATCACTGTGGAGGGTAAGCCATTGATTTGTGCATAAGTAAAGGGTCAGTGGGCATCGTGGGGAAGCAAAAAAAAAAAAAAGCAAAAAAAAAAAGAAAGATGAATTCTCATTCCTTCCCTATACCTTCCAACATCTCCAACACCTCATAGAAGTTTATATGAAGTTGGACTACAATGCAGTGCAATCTCCCTGTTCTCTGACTGTGATGGCCAACACAAAGTTATCTTAGTATGAGAGCAAGGACATAAAAGTTAACAGCACATGGGATCAGTCTAGGGAAAACATCTGTATGCCAATTCAGCCATCACTGTGTATGGTCTTCATCAGGGTTTCAAGCAAGTTTATAAATCTGCTACTTGCAGATTTATAGATCTATGTATACTGACTACTTTCTATTACATCACGTCATGACATTCTTGAAAATACTGGAAATAAAGCTAAGCAATGTATTCTTGAGTAGATTACGTGATTTGATTATAGGGTAATTTTGACAGGAGAAAAGAAGCAACTTAGTATTTAAATATGTTTGGCAATCCAATTCCAAACAGGATATTTGTTCACCTTCTGCTACTGGAGGTGCATTCTGTTAGTGATGAAGGAAATACGAGTGAGGTTTGAACACAGTAAGATAATGGAGAGCAGCTTAGACAAATGGATACAGGAGAAATAGGATCAGAGAACAGGCTCGGACAAGTGGCCTAAGACAGGAAGGTCTAAGTTGCCAACTCTCCAAATGACTTTTAGAGATCCCAATCTGAAAGACAATACTCAAGAGCTGAGGAAAATCATTAAGCTCCCCTCAGCAATGAGATATCTCAGAAAACGATCCTGTATAATAGCTGGTACAGGAGGCTTTTGTCAGAGGTATTCTAAGTATAGGAAACATTCTATTGTTTTTGTGAGTCTCTTTATAAAAAAGGTTTTTTTCCAAATTTCAGTGATCTGGATATTACCATATTTCTTTCTTAAATAAAAAATACATATCCTTTAGAGCATATACAGCCCATGAAAATCTTGAGGAGACTCAGAGTGGGTTTCTTCATAAGACACAAAATCAGCTTGAGTCAAGTTTCGTGAACAGGGTAGGAGTTTAGAGACATTTTCCAATAGCAAAAAGGTAGGGGTAGGAGAAGTAACCTATGGCTTCTTCAAATACTTGTCACATTTGTTAAAATTCAGGTGAGAAAGCTGTCTCAGGCACTGTGGAGGTACAAAACTACAACACAGATGGCTTAGAAACAATAGGGCTCTTGGTAGGGCCCAGGACCTCTTCAGAATGGCAAAAGTAAAATTAGAAAAATTTTCTCTCTTTTTTAACAGTGAATTTTCCACAAAAAATGACTGAAATGTTATCATCAACACCTAGGTCTCTCCTGACTGGAATAATAATATTGATTACTTTGGAACATGGTGAAGGAAAACTGGGGAATAGGAAGTTTTAACTGCAGTAAAATAAAAGGATGAAGAATAATGTCCTATGATAATTGTTTTTTATCTCTTCTACTGTAATTTTATAGAGAATTGTTTTATGAGACAATTTGCTAAAAAAACCTGCTATTTTCTGAATTCTGTCATGCAATATCCAAAATTATTAAACTTTGATTCAATGATTAAAATTCAAATAAAATTCCAAAGTCAGTCAAGTCATTAGGGAAATTAACCTAGAACAATATTCAGTAAGTACATTCAATTTTGAATTTGCTTAAAGGAGTTTTTGAGATGGTTTTATAAAAAAAATATTCTTGAAGTTCTTAGAATTGGTGAAGATTGGAGAATTGATTTTTAAAAAGGTGTCTGTCTGCGTCTAAAGTATTTCAAAATGCATAACACTAGAAAGGTAGAATACTTACTTCAAGGAAAGTGTCAAATGTTTTATTTACTTGCACAGGAAATAAAGGCAGAACACAAAAGAAGTTCCCTAGCTTTGCTTCTCAGGTTTATCCTTTATAGGATTGTAAACCATTTTGGTGAAGGCTTTGACCTGTAGCAGTTTAAAGCAGATTACCTAAAACCAAGTTCCTGAATCCACTAAAAGAGATAAAAGAACAGAGAAAGTATCAGAACCTCTGAAGGCCAAGCTACTGCTGATTTCATGTCACTTCAAAACTTGTCACTTGAAAACAAACACTTAAAAAACATGAAATGGTGTTTCTAAATTTCAAATGTCCACAAGAAAACACTGCACAGGAATTTTATCAGTTTGAACAAGTAAGATAATGACTGGCAAGTGAAGGAACCAGGTTTTCTCCTCTCAGCTATTCTAAAACCTTCCTAGGTTGTTTATTTATGTTTTTTCTTCAGAATATCAGTGGTTACTTTAAAGTCACAGCCTCCAAGAAGAGGTACAAAGTGTATAATTTTGTTGAAATTTCATTTAAATCTCATTTAAATTTGGAATAAAATTTAGTCAAAATTAAAATATTCTACTAGTTTTTTATTTCCTAGTATTTGCAATGAAGATATATTTTTGCGAAAACTGTATCACACTTCCTAGTTCTTCATCAAAAAAAATCAAATCTTTCCTTCTCAGAGATGATCTTACTCTTTTAATCTTAACATAAATTATTCCTTTCTGGCACATTGGAGGTCTCCATTTTGCAAAAATACTTATCTATCTACTGTGATACCTGACTAATGAAGGTGTGAGACATTCATGAGTCATTGTCATGTTTTGTGTGGGAAAAGGCACAGTGAGCTGTCAAAGAATCATAGAATGGTTTGGGCTGGAATGGACCTTTTAGCTCTCTAGTCCAATTCGCTGCCATGGAGAGGGACACCTTCAACTAGATCCTATTGCTCAGAGCCCCATCCTACCACCTCTCTGGGCAACCTGTTCTGGGGTTTTACCTCTCTCATTGTAAAAACCTTCTCTCTTATGTGTAATATAAATTAACCCTCCTTCAGCTGAAAACCATTATCCCTTGTCCTATTGCAGCAGGTCCCTCTAAATGTTTGTCCTTATCTTTCTTACAGGCCCCCTTCAGGTACTGGAAGGCTGCTCTAAAGTCTCCCCAGAATCTTCTCTTCTCCAGGCTGAATGGCCCCAGCTCTGTTAGCCTTTCCTCAAAAGACCTCAGCAGGTCCTCTAATCATCTTGGTGGCCCTCCTCTGGACATGCTCCAACACATTCATGTCCTTCTTGTGCTGAAGACCCCAGAGCTGGATGCAGCACACTAGAATTTAGTGTAGTAGAAGGACATGTAAAATAAATTCCCTTCTGTGCATGTTTAACGGTACAACTATAACATATAACATAGTCAGGATTCATGTTCTAACTCCACTGCCCACCACCATAAGTAGCACCAATAGATTACTGTGTGATTGTCCCAGTCATTCAACACTATGTGCAGTCCCAGCTTTTTCCTACAATCTTAATCTTGATCAAAAGATGTAGCAAGATTTTTCCAGGGGACACACAAAAATATGTTTCCAACTCTTCACAGAACCGAATCTTTGAATTAACCTCATTTTCCAAATTCATGGTTTTTGACTGGGTCAACATACCACCAACAGTCACCAAAATATCCATAGCTATATCCAGGAGCATTTTCTATTGAACTTGCTGTTCTGTGGGTACACAAAATACACAATAGGCCTCTTAAGAAACACTGGAATTCACACCTTCTACACTAACACTGGAAAATGAAGGATAAACAGTAATATTAAGGACTCTCCAGGTGAGACAGTCTAAGGGTAAATGCTGTAACCCACCAAATTTTAAAAATACTATTTATATTGTAGTACCTGTTTTGATGGCATCTTCATTCCGTACATCAAGCCTTTTAATCTTACAGTTAGCACTAAAATATCAAGAATGATACCACTACTATCCCTTCTTCACAATATTTGTCGTTGAGAAAAGCTGACCTAAAATACTGTTTTTTCTGCCTTCATAACTTCTAAAACATCTAATTCAAAATCAGCAGAAACAGACATTACACAAAGCAACTTGAGCTACTGTCGTTACTTATGGAAAAAAACTAGTCGACTAGGTGCGAAAATGTCTGTCCCTCTCCTTCTTAACATATGTACATGATAAAAGTAGATAATAATATAACCTTATTACAGTGACCTTCAAACTTTTCTTTTTTAATTTATTGTTTTCCAGGGGAATTTAGGATTTGACACTGCCGCAATACAGATGACTACTACACAGACATCAGTTGTTGGATTGACTGGGGGAATACTATTAGCATGCATCAATTACTTCCAAGATTCTACTGGAAGGGTAAGTTCTTCAAGGAGAAAATTGTTCCTCTTATTCATTCTCTTTTTGTACTCTATAGCTACCTCTGTATTCTACAAACTGGTGTTACTTCACTGCTTCACAGCCTTTTAATTAGAAAAACTCTGGTGGCCAAGCCCTAAAGAAAACTATGTAGCCCTCCAACACACTGGGCCATTTGTGACCCAGCTCAAGTGTCACTCGCCCACTACTCAAGATACATCCCAAATGGTAACAACAGCAAGTGGCTTACAACTTCTGTATGAAGCAAAGTATTTCTGAACAACATGTGCAAGTTAAATGTGAGCCTTGACACTGCTATCAGCAAGAAAAAATTACATTTATTATAGCAAAAGCATTTCTCTGTATACATTTATGCACATGAACGTTAAAGAATTTCTTTACTCCATCTAATACAGGAACACTACAGGGGCAAGTGGCTTTTGCAATTTCAATTCTTTAGAATACAGCAGAGATTTTCACAGAAGAACAGATTTACACTAGCTCATCTACTTTTCTCAATTCTCTGTTTTTTTTAAAAATCACATTTAATTTAGTAAAATATTGAAACATATCCAGGCTTATTCTCAAATTCTGATTTATACTATGTTTTTCTAAACAGCACTAAAATAAAATCAGATTAAAATATTTACTGTAGGTGCAATATTATCAAGACAAACAGAATGTCAGTGACATGCATAACATCTAACACTATTTCAACATTATGCTCAATACAATATGTGCACTACATTTTAGGAAAGCCTACAGACCAGTTTAGAAAATAATTTACATTAGTGAATAACTGGCATTGCTGGCATATTCCTAAATGTTTAGACTAAGAATATTTTCTTAATATTTACTGGTATCTAATTGTATTGTCATTGAAAATCAGAACTGAACTACTATGTCAAAAGATCACAAGCTAAAATGTTGAGTGCATATAAATCAATGATACAGAGTGCAAAAATTATGATGACTACTTTATGCCACTTCTACAAAAATACAAATTAATTTTATCACAAAAATATCTATGACACGAGTGCTCATTTAATTTTTTTAAACTGTGCACATATCATATTGCAAAAGCAAAGGAAAAGTAGAGGCATGCTCACAAAAGCTGCAGACAGAGAGGAACGTCATGCATACTGTTCACAACAACTCACAGATTACTAATAAGCTATTTGAAAAACAGGTAAACCTTTAATGCCACACATTGCTTTCATTTTAATGACAATAATTCCCTTTGCCTTCAGTAGGAATTACACCTGTGTAAATGAAAGCAAATGTAGGCCAGGAAATAAGTCTACCATAAAAGAAAAGAACTTTGAACAGAAAAAAGGCTCTAACCACTTTGTCCTCCTGGAGTTCATATCCACGAAAGCAAGAAAGAAAGGACAGGAAAAAAAAAAGAAAAGAAAAAAAAAACACACAAAGAAGGAAAGAGTCACTTTCATTTTGAAAGCAAGCAGTAGTATTTATTAGTAAAATAAACAAATAAATAGCAAAGGAATTAATATATATCTTTCTTATTTTCCCTAGTAGTAAAGGAGATTTAGTAAAAAATAGGTAATTTTAATAATTTTCATAATCTTTTCATGGGTGAAATTGAGACAATCTTATATATATAAAAAAATATTTGTACAAAAAAAATTTGGAAATCCTATCAGAATTACCTTAATAAAACAGGTGGGTCATCTCATCAAAGGGATGCAGCATTTGGCTCTACATTGCTTGGACCTCAGTATGGCAAATAATTGGCATTCATCGACACTTTGCACTTGCAAAGAGTTCAGCAAAATTAAAAATGTTTGTTTACTACAGATAGATAGAGGGTGTGCATAATGGCATAACTGCATGTTAGCCACTCGACAGATCTTTAAAGTTCTGGAGTTCTAAAGCACAAAAAGACAGAATTTGTCACAAGTATTCACTGCATGTGCTGTCAGATTTATAATATTTATCCTTTCTTTTTCATACTCATCCATATTAAATACAAACATTCCTATTAGTTATTTTCCTTGGAGGAATTGTCTTTTTAGCTGCTTAAAATTGTAAATACTTTAGAAAACAAAAATAATCAAAATGTTTTCAGTCAAAACTAAACCCCATCTGTGAATAATTAATAGGGATTTTTATCTGGTACCTTAATTTCATATGCCATTACAGAGACTAAATCTAGGCACAGAATTAGGCACTGGCTTTGCTGGTAATACAGCTGCTCACTAAGAAAAGGTGACAACTTATTTTACAGCTTTGTTGTTCAGATACCTGTATGACTTGTAACTTTATAACAGGTAACTCTTATAGAAGGTTTAGGTTCCCTCCAATCCTAGAGTTACAAACAAACAGGAGAGAATACAACAGAGGCCAAACAAGACAGTCAGGCAATAAAACATACAGTACACAAGGAGAAGCTAAAGGAGACAGGCTTGTTCAGCCTAAAGAAGGCTGGGGTAGGGAAGGGCATAGGAAGAGGGGCACTACTTGCATTCCTTAACTATTTAAAGGTTAGCTATAGGGAACACAAAGACAATCTTCTTGAAGATGGACAAAATACAACAATCAAGGCATTGGATTGAACATAAGAAAAAAAGAAAATCACAAGAGTTGGTAATCACCAAAATAAATTGCCCAAAGAGATTTAGAGATTCTCCATCATAGAAGCGTTTTACAATTCAGTTGAACAAAATCCTAAAAACCTGTGTGGAGCAGGAGATTGGTCTAGGTAACCTCCATAAATCACACCTGACCCAATTTATTCTGTCATCCTATGTACAGTGGCAAAAGATCAAAGTATTTTCAAAGGTGCTATGGAGTTTAGTGGTATTCTCAGTTATACAATACTATATCATTTACAATCATATGGTAAATATCATCAGAAACTAAATCACAGAATGTCTGTTATCACTCCGTGCAGTAACACATTTATCTGTTCAACATCAGGTGCTCTGATACTTTCCTAGCAGGACTTCCTGTCCCAGTGCAATAAGAGTGGCAGTAATGCTCAGAGATATTTTACATGGAAACATCTAATGCCACAGTTTCTCATCCTCACCTCTGAAGAGATACACACTACTATCTAAGAGGATTATAATCCTGTCATTCACACTTTGATCATAACAGTAACCAAGACTTGGTTCACACAACCGACCTACGCTGAATAACCTCCAGGATGAAGAATCTCTTTATAGAAACAAGCTACAAAATATAAAGATATGTAAAGTTCAAGACAAGCCATCACACTTTACCAAATACCTAAGACTGCCTTCAGCTCTCACATTTGTCAAACACTCTTAAGCTCATAGCAATACACTGCAGGCAATGACATATCTGACCATATGATAGTCTAGCTAATCATTTTGATACCAAAGACATTAGAGAAATTATTCAATTTCGTTCTCAAAGAACTGATGCTACAAAAGCAACAAATCAGTCAGATTTCAGTGGTATTTCTCCTGTTCCACATGAAAATGCAAGTATATTTTAATAATGGTTTTATGGAGAAACGCTTTATCTCCACAAGAATTCAGACACACAGAAATATTAGCAAAATTACTGGAATTCCATTCTATATTCAAAATAAATCTACAATGAGTCAATACCTATAATTTATCCTTTTTAAAAAACATCTTTCAGAAAGTCAATCTGGCATCTGACTGCATGAGCCAAAGCCACTCTTCAAGACAGTATTTTTCTCACCTTAAGTGCCTAAAATTATGAATCTGAGTAAAATTACAAGTTCTTCATTATTTCAGGATCATAATAACCTCCAAGGTTTATGAAAGCTTTGAAGTAGTGAAGAGTTCAAACACATATAACCTCTGCTGAAATTGAGACCATCATCTGCTGTTTAATGAGACTCAGAAGAGCTATCAAATGTAAATAGTTTCAAATACATAAAATTAATAATTGAAATATTTTGTGCAGTTTTCATTTGAAGGGAATGATTGTATTAAAATCACAAGGGTTTTTTGAGACATCAAGAGAATCCAAGGTATCAATACAGAAATGCAGATTCTGAGTATCAGTTCTGCTAGACATCAGTTGGCAAGCAAAGTTTACAGACTGGGAAAGAGCAACATCTCCTGGCTCAAAATGGTAGTTGTGGCAAGATTTTTACTCCTACTATTAAATGCAGACATATGAATGTTTTAACTGAAGTGTTACACTGGGACAGTGCACTGCTTCCATACTGTCTCGGCAGACGCAGGTCAGCAGCTTGGCCAGGGCCAGGAGCAGAGCACAAAGGGTGACGTGAGGCAGGCCATGCTCCCACCTGCAGGGTTGTGTCCCACAGAATGCACCCAAGAGAAACAGGATAGGGCCCACGACTGTAACTCAAAGGGTCCACAAAGAATCCAGGTCCCCAGCAGGTCCATGGTGATGAGGGAGAGCTGAGGCAATTTGGGAAGCCAAGCCTACAGCTTTGGCTCAGCAAGGGAACCAGACAGGCCAGCAGTACAGCTCAGGCAGGGGCTGGAGCTCCTAAGAGGGCTTATTGCAGACCATCCTCATGCAGCTCTTTCTGTAAGGCTGATCCCAGGTTACAGCTGCACCACATCAGAGAAACCAAGCTCCATTAGGGAATGAGTGAGGAAAGCTACAAAGGACCATGATGTATACCAGCTGAACTGTAGTCCCGGTAAGTTTGGGTATAACTTTCAAAAGAATAAAGAGGCTGATCACCTCAAATAAAATGGAGCTGATCACTGTTTAGAGACGTCTTAACAGTCATAGACATTCACTATTACACTAATGTTGTTCCAACATAATCAGAACCAGATTTCAGATTGTAAGTCTTCAATATATTGATAATACAAACTCTATTCTGTTCATGGGGAGACTAAGATGGGAAATTAATCCTAATGGTTAGGATAACTTTTACACCCTCCAACTGGGAATTTAAAACTTCTGAATGAGAGACTGTCTTTGGAATAATGTAGCAGCTGACTTTTTTTCACAGATACTTGTTCTGAGATACTCCAGAAAGACAAATATAGTTGTAGATTATCAGATTTTAGAAGTGTCACATGGATTAAACTGAATAGAAAAAAAAAAATCACATGTGCTTTAGAGAAATCCTTTCCTTAAGTTTGTAATGTCACCTGTCTCTTGTAGAGAAATGCAGAATCAACCCATGCCTTCTAAGGACCAACTTATTTGTAAGCGAATCATTGAATTTATTCCAAATCCTAGTGACTCTGAAAACCTGATTGTGACAGACTAATTCTTTGGTGCTTGACAATTCTCAACAGAATGAAATGGATTATGCATTAGCACAGGCATGCTAAAATTCTGTGTTGTGACTCCAGACAGATGGTCATATCACAAGTCCTGCAGTTAGAATCATTCAACAAAGAGAACTAAATGTTTTGCTGAAAATCAAACATACCCCCTGAGAAATAATCAGAATGCAAAGCTTTCACTGAACCAGAGGGAGCTGAGAGAAGTTCCCTACTTCTACCTAATGTGTTTCCCATTATGTTGCTGAATTCTATAAAACAACTAAAAATCTCTTACTTTTGTTCTTCAAAGACAAAAAAATAAGGATGTTTTGGTGGCTGCAAGTGATAGCAGGTTGTCGAACAACCTGAAAGAAGGGTTTCAGCACACATTTAAGTCAAGTTTTTAGACAAGTATTTTTTTCTTTCCGTACAAGTGAAATGTTGGTTTACTGAACTGGCATTTGGAGCTACCGAAGTTTATATTCACTGCACATAATATTATATCTATTTGGAAACTGCATTTTTCCAATATTTTAGCATTTAAATTTTTCACATGTATAAACCTCATTCTGCTGTCAACTGCCTCGTTCAGTGTGCATTTCCCTATACAAATCAGTATATAGTAAAGAAAAAGAACAGTAGTATTTATGTATCAGTGGAACTCTTTTCACTAAGAACAATTACTACTTGCTGTCATGTGATTTATTATTTCAGTTTTAATCAGTTTGAAATTGTTCATAAACATAAACCATGATGGTTCAAGGTTCCTTAGTCCCTTGAAATTTCAACCCCCATTCTGGCTGAATACTCCATTCATTACCATAATAAGCTGTATAGAAGCGAAAGTGCCACCATTATCAGTTTTATTTGTTTGATCTAGAAGGAACTCCCACATAATGATAATTTTTCTACAGCTTGAACTGAATGCTAATGCCTATATATTTCAGGCACTGTAACTAAACTAAAAAAGGAATAAATCATCCAAACATTCTGAGAATCCTAATCTAATGCTCTGACAACACTCAGAACAGTTCCATGGCCTGCTCCTGCTCATAACCATGAATCTTGTATGCAGTGGTCAGCATTCTGACCTTTGAAAGAGAAGTGTTCTTTGCAATTCTCCATCATCTGAGGTGCATGCTGCTAATGCTGGTCTGTACTAAACTATTTGGTATCTGAATCTGGTGTAAAAGGCATAAGTGTGGCTTGAAAATTGATATTATGAAAAACATCACAAACAGATGAAACAGATCCATGAAAGAATGTTTTGGACAGTGCAAGAATCTCCTTATATAAGGTCCAAAGCAGACAAATATATAACCTGCCATATATGTGCACAAACACCAAAGACAGCAAAGTTAAAATAGAAAGTTATTAGAAGGAATTCTTCAAGAAGTTGAAGTTGTATCCATGAAGGAAAACAGAAAAGAATGTATCCTGATGAATTCTGGTAGATCTAGGCATAAATGAGAACATAAAGAGGAGACTGCCACAGTCTTTTTGAATTAGATCTTTTGTGTTCATATTCATGGTGATTAGAAAGGTATTTACTCTAGAATATTATTTTATGCAGAATGAACTGGAATATATACTTAAAACTGATACTTCAGAAAGAGAAGTTATATAGGGAATCAACAAAAAAACAGTAAAAAAATTTTTAAATGAGATGATATTCACTGTAAAACGTCTCAAGTCTAAAATAACTGTTTACTGCAACACAGTCTTTCATTGACAAGAAGTATAATGGGTGGCAAAAATGCCAATTTATTCATTTTTAAGGAATTTCAGCATTATATCAACTGAAAAATAGACAAATGAGTCTGACATCCACATTAGACAGATTTGTAGAAACAAAAATACAGAATAAAATTAGCAAGCATATGAATAAATTATGATAAAATGTGAAAAAGTCAGAATGGCTTTAGTAGAGGGAATTTGTGTCTGTATTAGAATTCTTCCAAGGAGTCACAGAGAAAGTGAGAAAAAGGGATTTATTCCTACTGCTGAGTTGGAACTACAGACTTTTAAAGAATCTCAGCTGCCATGGAATAGGAATAAATTCATCCATGAAAAAACTCAATCAATGAAAAGACAAGAAGAAAAAGACAGGACTAAATAGTCAGGCTTTTTTTGAGGGAAAGGTATCACCAGTGGAGCCTCACAAGGGATCAGTCTAGAGACACTCTGTTCAGCAATTATCTAGGATAAAACTGAATGAGACGGAAAAGCCTCACACTAAATTAGCAACAGTAGTAGAAAAAAACACCAGTTGAGAAGAGTTTCAGAACAGACTCATAATAGACTGAATGGAGAAGCCAGCTTGCAAAAAGACAGATTTAGGTTAGATGGTAAAAAAATCTTTCTGTAGTGAGCATGGTGAAGCACTGGAGCAAATTACCAAAGAGGTTGTGGAAGAATCTCACTGCAAATCTGTCAAGAGACTTCAGACAAATATCTGCCACGTTCACATTCTCCATCACAAGGAAAGTGTAAATGCTGTATTAGGAAATGAAGCCTTCTCCCTAATGCACTTTTTCTATGTTTGCAAGTATGTAGGCATAATGACTCAAATATCTGTCATCACTGGCATTCATAATCAGATGAAATTACTTCAGAAATTATTATCTCTCTTATTACTGGCAACAATTTAGTTAGTTATAAAAAACAAATAAAAATATGTGAACTTACTGAAGACAAAATTTTTAAATTATCTTAATGAAATCCAAGGCAATTTGGGACACTTAAATATAATCTTAGTTACATTAATCGTCAGGAAATATTATCACACTTTTGTATATTTTTATTTTTTTATTACTATTTACTTTGTCAATCAAAAACTTCAGTTCATTATTTAAACCTACCTTTCAATCTTAGACAAAGAAATACATACCATGCATAGCATTGTCTCCTAGCTTCCAAAAGATAATATTTGCTGATTGAATGGTATTTGCAAAGAGCATATTACAGAAAAAAATAAATTTATAGAAATAAACCATATAAAAATATTTTAAGAATAAATATTAAAATATTACATTATTTTATTGCTTTAAAAATTGTTTTTCCACAAAAGACTAGCGTAATACAGCTGGAGTATTGTCGTAAATCTTCTACAATTATCTGTCAGAATACGAGACAGATTCTGTGTATCAGATCTGAATACTATATCTGAAATGTTGAATAAACTGATCTCAACAGTTTTCTTTGATTACTTCAGTTGTGCTGAATTTTTTACTGTCATGCAACTTTTTAAAAAAACTCAGAGTGTTTTTTGCCTATTGTTATACAATAAACACAAGTATATACTAGCTGTAACAATATATGTTAATGCATTTAATTATTTCCTAAAAATAGTTTGACATTTGCATGTGTATTCTATGTATTCTATATATAAATATGAATAATATATGTGTATATGTATATGTATAATAGATAAGAAAGGTTTAAAAGCATGATAGTATATTATCTATAATATAATAATATAATAATATTAAATAATTAATAATATTTAATAATGTTATTATAATATTTTTATATGCCTATATAATCATATAATAATAATATATATAATATTCTAACACTAATTTGACCATAATCTTGTGCAGAAGAGCCTGTGCAAGCAAGAGAGAAACAAAGCCTTGCTCTGCCTTGTAATAATCAGCGTCACAGGAGATCACTAGATGTACTTCCCCGTCTTAAATAGAGATTCATCCTCCAATCAAAGAATTGTCCTTTCATGAGCTTGTTACTCGAAAAATTATACATATTAACTTAAAAGCCATAATCATAAATCCATCTGCAGCTGGAAATTACATGAAATGAGGACAGATGTCTTAAAAGCCCCTGAAGTAGATATCATTACCTCCTTAAAGGAAATCTGTTTCAGTAGTTATGTGATTTGTGTGCATAAGCAATGAGTAAGAGACATTGAGTTTAGGAGAAGCTTGTTAAACTCTCATAACTCCATACCTTATTTGACCGCAAAGACACTCTTCCTCCACAGCGCGCACAGAATTTCGTTTGGCAATATGAACAGTTATGGCCACAGCCATCAGCAAATTTTGTTTTGTGGCAGATGCCACAGGTTGGGGCATCACCCTTCTGCTCCTGCTGCTGCTGCGATTCTTCACCCATCTTCTTCACTTGCTCCTTATACATTTCAAACTGCTGATGTAGTTTTCTGCAGAAGAGAACATACAAATACAAGTAAAATACAAATCAGAGTGAAATACTGTAGTAAAGCAAATACATTTAATTTATGATGCTCTAGAAGTGTTACATTCTTTTTCATTATAACTAAATTCTAGGACGAAGCTCAGCATTGATAGCATTCAGCTCACAGTTCAGCTGTTACAAAAAGAAGGAACTTTGACTTAGGATGTGACCAGCTGTGTGCTGAAAATACAACAGTAAGAAACAGGTGGAATGATCCAAGAGCCCATAGCACTAGACAATAAACTGGTTAATTGAAGTGGGAAAAAAATCAAATTCATTCTTCCAAGTATTCTTTTACCTAATTCCACCAAACAGATGCAAATATCGTCTCTTTATAGAGTTTATCTTCATTTATCTAACAATAATGCATAGAATAATTATTCTAAAATGCTTTTTCAATGACTTTTCAATCACTGGGTTCAAGCCCATAATAAGTTACCTCATCTTAACAAGTGACGATAAATCATTTAAGCCATTCATATCATTAGATAGGAACTGCCATCTTATGTAAAACGTAAGGTATGAGACTACCTTAGGTGTAAAATCCAGGAATGGTAGTTTAAGACACTCACACACATTTACTTTCCATTTGCAGAACTGGAAACACATGCATAGCCAGTGGCCACGTGTGCACAGAATTGCAATGAATCTTTCAGTCATGCTACTTCATTCATATTTCTGAATCTGCAATTATCAGATCTCCATATATGATAATCAGGTGCCTCTCACTATGACCAAACTTCCTGATTTCTTTCATGATTTATAATGGCAGCTTTCTCTCAAAACCCCTGTTTCTGAAGTAAATTATGTTATGGGAAATTTAATTTTCATTGCAAAAAGTCATAATCTTTTAGGTCTCCTAGATTCTAAAAACTTTGGAAAATGTGACATAGCGTATTGCAAGAGATTCAAATACAAAGAGAAAACAAAAAGAACTTTGTCTTCTCTGTTTTCCTCATCATTCAAAGGGGTCTGAACAGTGATATTTAAATTCATAGCATGGAATTCAATTCACTAAATTTGCTAACAGAGTCTGTACATTCTAGCAAACTAAAAGTTATTAATCTAATTTAAGCAGATTTTTAGTTCCTTGAATAAGATCAAGCAAAACCCCACAAATTAGGCCCTTTCTATGAAACATTAGAAAGGTAACCTAAGAAAAAATACTAAAATTGCAAAAGACATTTATTTTTCTTTAGAGTTATACTTCTAGAGATTCTTGAATTTAGGTTATTAAAAAACATACATGAAGAATAGGATAGAACAAAAAATAACCTCCTAGAAAAAACACTAAATCCAGAAGACCAACTTTCTTCAGCATACATGGTCAGTGGCTGACTATGACTCAGAAATAAATTAATGATGAAAAACTATTTCATCAGAAGTGTTAGAGGCTCTTATAAAAACAAATATTGCACAGTGTCACTTAAAGATTAATTCAAGCAGTTATTTACCATGGATATTCACACATATGGCAAGAATTGTTGGGATTTGCTTTGTTTTTCAGGAAAACTACCCTAAGAGCATATTTTACATTACTCTACAGAGGAATTGTAGGAATAAATAGGCAGCTCGCTCTCTCCATCAGGCAAGACGGGAGACTGGAGGTCTTCCTCTGTGTCCCAAGCTGCTGCCTCGAGCTCTCAACTGCCACTGACCCTTTCCCAGAAAGAGGGAAAGCAGGGCCACTTCATCTTGCTTATGTGTCATTTGTCTAATGTACCTGCTTCTGTCACTGTGATATCAATTCTGAGTCCACAGGCTGCCCTCAGGGCACAGCAGGGTGGACTCAGAATAACAGTGGCACGCTTTTCTCTCACTTTCAGCCCTTCCCACATTCCCAAGCCTCCTGGCCTGCAGCGAAACAGGGGCAGGGGTCTTGTCTGAGGCATCCACAGGAAGGATGTGTGGGATGTCATTGCCCTAAAAGCCATTGGGGTAGTCAGGGGTGAGGGGCTTCCTCTGCCTCCTCACTGATTCAACAGAGCTCACTGTTGAGTGTTCTTTGTTGAACAGGGCAGGACACAAGTTACTAATAAGAAAGAGCTGAATGAAATTGAAAACAAAATTTAGAAATCTGGAAACCTCACACATTTCAGCGTTTTACACTGACAACAACAGTATATAATTGATAGCTGGTAGTCTGGCCTGTTTCCACCAATAACACATGAAAGCTCTGAGACCTTGCTTGCCTTTTAATTTTGCTTAACATTGCATTCTTCATTTAAAGCATATTAACTATGCTGAACTCCAAGTTTATTTTTAGGCTCCATTCAGTTCTGTGGCTTCCTTATAATCTACAGCCTTTGTTTGTATGATTATTTGCTTACCAGTCTCACTGATGCATAAAAAGCACAAGCCTTTTGCCAAATCTTAAGCCTCATGTACTGAAATAATTTCACTTTTCTTTCCTCTTGAGCACAAGAATCTATGTAAAGGTCACAACTTTTCCCTCAAAGTATAAACTTTTCAAGGTTATACAGAGCAGTTTTAAAAAATCCTTGTTCTAGTAGGAAACAATTTATCATCTGCCACAGTAGTTCTTTACGACATCTTTTTCTGTTACAAGAAAAATATGACATGTATTGATAGCTATCAGAAAAAATTAAACACAGAAGAATCTACGAAATATTCAGTCACACACAATATGTGTTCTACTTACTAAGCAGAACCACTTGAGATGAATATGCATACTTGAAACAAAATACAAAATATTCATTTTGGGAAGTCTATTTTGTAGATAAATAATTTTTTTTTTTTTTGCTCATCCAGCCTGAACAGGTTTAAGCCAAAAATTAAGCTGATAACATGCAGCAATAATTGTTTAGAATAGAACAGTATCCGAAACACATTTAGTAAAAAATGTTCAACATCTACTTTTCAGAAAACATAGTGCAAATAAAACTCCATTTTGTTCAAGCTGCACTCATGTTTTAACTCTGAACATTGCTGCCTGAGAGGGCTTGGGACTGCAGTTACCAGGGAAAGAAAGTAACCAGTACCAAGGCAAACTTCAGACCCTCGAACTGAACTAGGGTATCCCATGGCTACAATTTCCAGTTCTCATATCCAGTGAGTTATTCCGTTAATGCAAGTGGTCAAGACCCATCCATGATTCTTAGAATCATTTAGGTTGGAATAGACCTTTAAGATAATTGAGTCCAACTATTAACTTAGAACTGCCAATTCCACTACTAAACCATGTCCCCAGGTGCTTCATCCATGAGTCTTTTAAATACCTTCAGGGATGGTGACTCAAATACTTCCCTGGACAGCCTGTTCCAATGCTTGAAAACCCTTTCTGTGAAGAAATTTTTCTTACTATCCAATGTAAAACTCCCTTGGTACAACTATAGGCCATTTGCTCTTGTCCTGTTGCTTGCTACCTGGGAGCAGACCCCCTCCTAAAACCTCCTTTCAGGTAATTGGAGAGAGTGATAAGGTCTCCCCTTCATCCTCCTTTGCTTCAGGTTAAAGATCCCCAGCTTCCTCAACCACTCCTCATAAGACTTGTGCTCCAGTTCTTTCACCACCTTCCTTGCCCTTCTCTGGACACACTCCAGTACCTCAATGTCTCTCTTACAGAGAAAAAAGGGGTTCCATACAGGGGGTGCGTCTTAGGCCAAAATGCTTAACCATAACAAAAAACCTTATTCTTATGCATGATAGGGAAGTTGTGTTGGTTGTAAACCCAGATAACTGTACCAAACCACACATTAACAAATGATTTAGGTAGAAAACTCAGCAATGCATATTTATAACCCTTATATATGTGCATTTTGACAATGGTCTCAAGAGCAAAAGCCATCTAGCTGTATGATGGAAAGTCTCTCTCCTTTATTAAATTTGTTTCAAAAATATATGTACTTTAATAATAGTTATAAATTTTAAAGGAGAAGTAGAACTTGGTATGAATTTATGAAAACACCAAATGATAATGAAAAGTGAGGCTAAAAAATTGGCAGTTAAGTTCTGCTCATTTTCATCTCTTGATGAAGTTCCCTAAATCACACTCGTGTCTGCTGGAAGTTACAGTGGTGAAGTTCATGAGACTTACATGACTAGTCAAGATTTTCTTTGTACTGTAAAACATCATATCCAAGAAAGCTTCATAGCTTCAAAGCTTCAAAGCTTCATAGCTCAATGTCAAAAGCAACTGTTTGCAAGAGCTTGGGTTGCTCTGTCAAGGTCAAGAAATAGTTACTACTGGAATACTCGTTTTGTTCAGGAAGGGAGTTAATTTTATTCTGCTTATTCTTGCTTCCCCACATCTTTCCATGAATGAGAAATTCAATATCAATCAAAAAGTAGTAAACTGTGAGACTCTCATAATCCATGGCAAGGGCAAGTAAGAAAAGCAAGTTTAGCATTCGGATGTTTCTTATTATTGTTCAGAAGTTTTTATTTTTTTCCATCCCCCCAAAATGTCCGTAAGACTTCCAGCATTTTACCAAAACAAAAAAAAAATATTATTGACAAGAGGTTCTGAAACTATTCCTGCCTTCCAAAAGTTCACATAAATATGCCTGAAATTTCCAAAGCTGCTTAAAATCTACCACTAAAAGGATGACTGTTAAGTAAGCATCCAGGATGTTTAGGCCAGCTGTGAGTCTCACAGCCACTGCTTATTTCCTGGCTACACTTCTCTCAAAGTTTTATTACTAACGTAGCCCGTGCTCATTTCCTATTCCCAGGCACAGAGCACGGATGTGGCTGGAATCCAGGCTTCAAAAAGAGTTTGTGCGCTTTCAGTTCTGCCAAGTCTATTCATTTAATGATTTTTCTGCCTGGTGGCAGTGACTATCTAGTAGCATATGACATTCTTCCCTGTGCTGTACACTTAAAGTTTCTGCTTTCATCATAGTGCCAGCTAACCTGTCACCTAGCACACCTACTTCTCTTCTGAATTAATATTATTCTTACATATATATGAAACTTATATATATAACTCCATGTGTTGGTAGAGGCTGGGAAACAACAGGCTGAACAGCAGCTCTGCTGATGGAAAACCCTGTAAAATAGGGTGGAAACCAGACAATGAGGCAGTGGTGTGTGTGCTCACATTACAAATTGGACAAATTACACATGGGGTCAAATTAGCAAGAGTATAAGCAGCAGGAAGTAATTTATTCCCTTTAGCTGGCACTGGCAAAGCTGCACCTGGAATACAGTGTCCGGACTGCAGTCTGCCAGTTCACGAGGGATGTTGACAAACTGGAAAAGTCCAGTTTGTCAACAAAAAAAACAAAAAAATAAAATAGTCATGTTCCTAAAGCATGTAATCTGCAAGGTGGAAATACAGAAGCTGGATTTGTTCAATCCAGTGAAGAGGAGTGATCTAATGGCCTGAAAATAGCCATCTGATTTAAAAATTACCTGGAAAAATTACAGAGACAAATTCTTCCCAATAGTCAAAAATCCAAATAAAAGGGCAAAAGGCACTGTAATAGCACATGGAGAGGAGGTTCAGGGCATTAGGAGAAGCATGTTCATTAGGCAGGCAGTGCACGACTGGAATAGGTTGTCCCAAGAGGCTGTGGGATCTCTGTTCTTGAAGGATTTCAAAACCCACCTAGACAAAGCACCGGTTGCCCTGACCCAGCATTTGCAATAACAATGCATTGAGTAGGAGGTCAGCTCAGAGGTCCTTTTCAAAGAACATTTCTATTAGTATATAATTGGCAGTGGCTCTGTGGAATCAGACAAGAAATGTGAAGTATAAAGTCAAGCAGAATCATAAGGAAAAGTATCCAACAACAATTATTTGGTTCAGCAGTGACGGGGAAAAAAAAAAAGTGACCACTTTTATCAACAGAAAAAAAAAACTTCTTCATGCTTTTTACAAACTACTGTGAGAATAGTTTACTCTCTCAAAGTTTGATCAACGAACTGATATTTACTTTCAATTCCATGTAATGCAATGGGCAGCAAGATTTTGAGTATATGCTTTCATATGGATGTGTGCAGTCTACGAAACAGAAATTAAAAAAAAAAAAAGACCAAACAAACCAAAGTTCAGCATCGCAAAATAGAACTTTTCTTAATTGCAAAATTATAGTTTTGCCCATATTCCACTGAAATGAGAAGGGGCATCACACAAAATTCTTTTCAGAAGACCATGACTCTGCTTTAAGTCTACCAGATAAGGAAAACTTCCTAAGCAATTAAAGACTCACATCTAACTTCAAACAAGAACCTCATATCCAATTCTGTTTAAAACTACTGGATTATCATACCCAGTCAGGTAACACAGCTACAGTCTTGAAGCCATTCACGAGAGTGAATTCACATTCACACAGAGTTTTCAACTTTCATATCAGTGAAAATGAAATATTGGCAGGAAGCAGATGTCAGCAGAGATTTAACTTTCTTGCTGGTAAATTCTCTACTGTCTCACTGGAATTGACATACTGTTTCTGTCCATTTTCCTCAAATAAAATTTAACCATTTTCTACTCTTAGTAGGTTTAATTTTGGAATCATCTATGTAAGTGAAATGTCTAAGCTTAGACTTCAGATTAAAAAAATATATACCAAAATATATTCAGGGAATACAAATCGAAAGAGCTTAAAAACACACCCACATACCTGGAATTTACAAAAACTAGGAGAAATCTAAGATATTTAAAAGAGCTAGTCAGAGGCACTTACTTTTACTTCCTACTAAAAGTAGCAGTTTTAGCTAAACTTTCACTAACATTTTCTTTTATATCTCAGATATAATATCCGGAAAATGGAAGATACCATAAAATCCAATTCATTTGGGTGTTTGCCTGAAATGCAAGAGACCTAGATTTGAATTTCTACTTGCCCAGAATCCAAGAAATCTGTGCAGATACAGTAACTCACAAGCTTATCTCAAAACTGTGCATAGTCTCTACTATGAGAGTTGCACTTTGTATAAATAATCCAAAATTTTTTATCTATTCCAGTGAAGAATCTATCAGAAAATGAGCTCCACCTTATTTTTTTCAGGTGGGAAATTCATTTTTCCCCACTTTAAAAATTACTAAATAGAGATTTTTCTTAGCATTTTAAGTATTTTGTTTAGAAAAAGAAGGTTAAATATAAGCCCAGTAACAGCCATGTTCAGCAGTGTCAAATAGTGTAATTTTTTTTTCTAGAGTGACTCCTCCTGTAATTGTCAGTAGAAATAAATCTCTGATATTTTTATCTTTTTCGCCCTTTACACTTTGAGTTGGTTTACAGGTGGGGCTGACCAGAAAAAAATCATCATTTTCATGTTTCCCAATCTCTAAACTATTAAGGAGTATGTACTTTAATTATTCTGTGTTATTCATTACCATGAAATAGGAACAGAGGAACAGTGATGCAATTTTAAGTGCAGAACATCTTTAAAGAGCCTATGAATTTGTGGGAGAGGCCCTAAACATAGTGAAAGATTTACTTAAATACAAAAGATATAATCTTGTTCACACTAAGAAAAATACTATCTGCCCTTCAATTACAGAAGTTTTTCTTAATCAATATAATACTATTATTGAATTAAAAAAAAAAACTTTAAAAAAAAAGGTGGCCAAAGGTGTGTTAAAAAGGCACAGACACAGTTAAAGTAAGTTCACACATATACAACTTTATGTCTTTGGATAATTTTCACGAAAGAATATCATAAAAGACATAAATTTATATTCTCAGTGAATATTATACTCTAAATCTGAGTTAGACTGACTGTGCCTGAAATGCTGAAGAGAAGAAAAAGAGCGAAGAGAATGGGAAGAAATGAGTGTGGTTGTGAAATGATCATGCCCTTGGTTTATATTCATGCTGCTGCTCAGTTGTAACTCAAGTGGGAAAAGCCAACTACAGCAGAGATAATTGGCATCCAAAACTATCCAGATCTGTTTCAGTCTCTCTTTGCCGTGCAAGGGAGCAGGGTAAAGATGTCTGTAATACCCTAACAGCATTTGCCTCATGCTCAGGAATGAGCCCAAATATTCTCTGCTGGTGGGAACTTCATACTAATCATTCTTATAAGTAAAATACAAGGCCAAGATGATGTCTTCAAGTTGCCTTGGTTCCATTCTGTCTTTTCTCCACTTGCTTTCCGTAAAGGTTTGCAGGTCACATTTTACCATATTTTGTTCTCAGTTTGTTTGACCTCCCTCACAAAATAGAAAATATTCTCCCATTGCACTCATCCTGATGTCATAATGAATTCATTAATTTAGTATGACTCTAAATAAATTTGTAACTACAGATGAAGTCATGTCACTGAATCTAGTTTATTTTAACACATTCAGAAACCCAGTAAAAAGGTACAAGAAAGGACGCGGAAAAAAAGCCACTCCATTTTAATAAACAAAGATGATACGACAGTGAATCAACAGATAACAAACCAGCTAGACAAAAGGTCTAGCTGGGACTGACAGGATTACCTCACCTATTTTTTTCTGTTTACAATGCTCAGTATTGAATAAAACTGCAGTCTTTGTTTATTAACTTTGCTTATTAGCAGCAGCAAGACTGCTCTTTGTTGGCGAGGGAGCAGAGAACAATAGCTAAGTACAATAGTCCTGAGCATGGCTACAAGAAAAAGGGAACATGGAGAGGATGAACATATGGACTATAAAGGGCTGAACCAATTAATGTTATCATATTTCTGTGTAGTCTCAATGATATCAAGGTAAAGCTAGACAAGATGCATGTAAAGGAAAAAAGAAGTAGATGACCCCTGGCTCTACCTGTTACTTGCAGTTTTCCTCAGAACTGCAGATACTTGCTTCTACCTTTTCCTCAGCAGTTCAATCTAAATGCAAGATTAAATTGAGAAGTGGTATCTTTGTAACTGTTCCTTGTTTGTTAAAATTAATCTTTTACTGAGTTTTTTATTGTACTTTTACAGTACATAATATACAAAAAGCTAGAAAGTCACGACGAAGTTTTAAGCAGGCAGAATATAGTTAAAATATCCAATTTATCTAGATCTTTCTCAAAACTTTCTTGGCTATAATAAGTAATATGGACATTTAAAATTAAAGAGAATATCACATTCCTCAAAGAGTTTAACAACAGTCAAATCATTCAGACAAAGCTCCCTAACCTATCCACAGCTGACAATTAGGAGAGTAACCTCCTGTAAGTAAGGAAAGTTCCTTCATAACTCCATTTGGAAATTACTTTACACCTTTGAATATCTTCACACCACTCTATGTTCTATTTCAGTGTAATCCAGAAGGCTCCAGTTATCCTTTTCTGACTTATTTAAAATTCTATCTTACAATAGAAGCTTCCACAACTTTCATATATTTTGGCATTGCACTGGGGTATTTTTTCCTCTTTCTCATTAGCTGCTCAGGCACTAGAAAAATAATTAGAAAATCACTTCTTAAACCATTATGAGTCTGCCTATTCCTACCATGTTGCTCTCAAGTGATTCTAAAATGAATTTTCTTGGCTAAATTTTTAATTCTTTCTCCAATAAAATTTTTCATTTTTCTTCTGAAAAATTTTGTCACCTACTTCTGTACCTTCTGGAAGTATCAGCTGGACTCTGTTTTTTAAAGTTTAAGTGTCAAGCTGGTAAACTACATCCATATAATTATACACAACAATGGTAGTTTTCCTTCTGCTCTTTACCCTTGTGACAAGGCCAACACTTCCCAGGTAATTTTAGGTCTCATACAAAGTAAGATTAACCATGCCAGTTGTAATTGAAAAAGTGCTTGACTCTCCAAGGAAAATTTCCAAGTTCATTCCACAACTGCATTCATGCAGTTAAAAATATTTTATCTCCACTTCCATGGGCCTTGTCCCTGTGTTTGCATTCCACACTATCCCAAAGGAGCTGCTTTGATAAATTGCTGAAGCTGTAAGAACTAAACCTCAGCTGGCAATGAAGAGCAGGACCAAGCAGTTGAATTTACAGTACAAGTAGGCTGCCAGGAAGTGTATGTGAGAAAGCACAAGAACAGGATCTTTAAAGTTGGGTCATTTCATTTATATTTCATCTCAGTTATATTAAGCAAAAGAAAAGGCAAGATTCTAGATTAAAAATTGCAGATAATTATGATCAATTTTTTTTTAACTACTTTGTTTTTAAAAAAAGATGTAAGCAGTCACTCTGCGTGCTTTACATATCCAGATACCTTCAACTTCAGATAAACAACTTCTGAAAATTCTGGTAGGAAAGTACAATTGCATTTCAAGTTTGGAAAAATAGTCATAGTGACAGAAGAAAACTTTTGGAATTGTCGCATCTAAGGGCAATGATGCAACATTTACTGAATATTAGAAAGGTTACAATCAGAGACACCTTAAAATATATGATACTATTTGACTCTTCAGTTGTGCTGATACCATAATACCACAACATACTGCTGCTGCTAAGCACTTTGGACTAGTGGAAGTGAAGTTTTCAGAAACAGTCATAAGAAAAAAAGAAGTCTTCCTGAATTCAATCTCATTTGATGATGACCAGTATCTGTCCTTAATTTCTATGAGAGAAGGCACAAAGGACAGAAAAAAAATCTGTAGCCTGGATCTTGCTGTAAAATAGGCACATCAGATATAGCATCATACACGTTTAGAATCATGACACTCTCAGCTACCACCATGTGCAGTAGTCTAGCTATTAGAAAATTGCAACCAAAAACCAAAATTTCTCTAGATCTGTAAGTCAATCAACCACAAAAGATCTCCAGGTAAAACAGTCTCCAGGAAGAGCAGATCTCCAGGAAGAATAGTCAGAGCTCCTTGCTAAACAGAAGGGAAATAACATCTCATGACTTTTTTTTTTTTTTTGGTAACCAAAAACCACTCTATAAACTAGAATTAGGATTATTTTGCAGCTATTGCAGCAAACACATTGCAGCATAACATATTACTTTATGAGCTTTATGCAAAACTTAAGACTCCTATTTGGATATTTTCCATACAATGTCGAGGCAGATGTACCCAAACTTTCATACCCTACACAAAAATTCTCACCTTAAATCTAAATCACTCAGAAAAATACTTGGCTCTCATAAAATTTTCCTCTTACAGTCTATTTCTATGCTGTCATTCTACACTTTGTACTTAAAAACATGCTTATTTTTATAGCTACTGCTACATGATTCTTCCTTATTCGATTGCTATGTTTTGAGGCAGAAATGCTACGTTAATGTGAAAACATTAGAAATATAACTGCATGATGACTATTTTTGCATTTTTTCTGATATTGTCATGCTGGAAATTCTAAAAAATATCAGTTTTAAGAAATCTGAGGCACATCTATATACTTTTTACTTACTCGACCTTTATTTTTTAAACAGCCTTATTATTAAAAGTATACAAATTACTGTTCTGTCCAAATTACTCACTCATAGGAAGTTTCACAGTTTATCTTATATTTTACTTGTTCTCATAAATCATACTTTTAATTACTTCACTCTAAATTTCATTTTAAAGGTATGCAGTGTTTGCCTGAAAAAGAGGCTAATTCAGTTCTGTCAATTAAGCACATTGCAACATTATTACAGTTATAAAGGGCATCTCCAGCAGAGATAGTATTTCTCACAGTCACTCGGGTTACTTTTTGCATCACTGATTCACTTACAATAGGAAGCCGTTCACTTCACACCTGTAGTTTTAGAAATGCCAAAAATAACTAAGTTACCGTGATAAACTTTTTTATCCTTACTATGAAAGCCAAAACTACTTTTTCATTAGGATATTAGACATACAGCCAAAATAAATAAATGTTAAATAATAGGTCACACTGTCTAGGCTCCGAAATGTAACACCTCCTGACATTACAGTATCATGATTAGAACGAGTTCATTCCACATTGTTTACAACATTCATGAGCACTTTCAATTATTAAGTAGCCCCTATCTTTTTACTTCTGTGACAAGAGTGTTCCTATCTTGATGATTTTCTTTTTTTAACAAACAGGAAATAAATTTGAGCAATGCTAGGAAAGGGAGTGTAAGCAAGTCTCAGTTGTGCTCACCATAGGTGTCTCAGCTTCACCTAAGCAAACTACACCAACATGTTTGATGCTGAATAATCACCACCAGAAGTGGGGTTTGCAATTATTTGTGGTGCATCCTGGTTTTGACTGTGTCAGTATTTTTACTGTAAAAGTAGCACTGGTGGAGCCACATTGCCAGCAGCACTAGAGGGGGAGAGCCTTTTGAAACAGTTTGCCAGTTCTCAGAAGCCTGTAATTTTCCATAGTGTTCATACTTTTAAAGGAACAAGAAGGAAGGCCAAAACACAAATTATTTTCATGGTGCTAATGTAATTTTTCTTTTTTCTTCTTATAAGGAAGGAACTCACAAACCAAGAGACATGTTCTCACTTGTAGGACTGTGTTTTTGCAAGTGTATGAACAAGGTGTCTAACAGTCTCCCCCATACTAATTATATCTAAATCCATAGTTCCATATTTCCTCTTTAGTGAAAAACTTAAACTTTGCTTCTTAGAAGTAAAATATAATGTCAAATTAGGTTGCAGCAGTATTTCTCTATTTTAGATAAAAAGTATTTGGTAATGATGGAAAAAATAAGAGATTTGTGCCTCAGAAATGCATAAATAATCACTAATCTAATTCTATTTCTGAGAGATAATGCTCAAGTTTTCCAAATAATTGGAGTTGTACAAAACTATGCCAAAGAATCAGTATCAGAGAGAAGATCAGAATTTAATCCTATATGTAAATCCTTTAACCCCTTAATTAAAATTTATTAGTTAACCATTAAGAGCTCAGAGTTACTGGGTATAAATGAGGGTTGTAAGAGAATGAAGTCAGGCCACCAGTGGGCCTGCTGCCCATAACCCTGCAGAGTGGAAGGATGCAGTAACAGCAGGCCCCCTGAACTACCAGAGGGAGTGAGGACACTGTCACTCAAAGGACAGGAGCTATCCCAGAGACAGCACTGTGAATATCTGCTTTCCTATAAAGCTTGAATACTTTTCTCTGCCAAGATTCTTATATCAGTTTATTAAAGCCTTCTCCTGGAGTACTTCTGTTTAGAAAAATAATATATATAAACAGATCTCCTATCCTAATTATAGACATTGTGGAATACAATTTGGAGGGGGAAAAAATATTTATTATCATTCCTACTGCAGAACTTGGTCAATTCCACCTATAGAAAATAAATCATGTCCAAAATCAATTGCCATTCCTATTTTACATGTCCTTTGTACCTAGGATTGACTAGACATCACTATTCAAAGAATAGTGATTCAAAGAAGACATTATATCAATACTGATGTATTTCCAATTCTTTCTGCTTTTGTAACTAAGCTGTTCCAACAGGATCTTTGTAACAGTGGGTTTCCAGCATTGGAACAAGAGCTCTTTTTAAATCTGGACACCCAAAAATAAGCTTATTTTATATAAATTTCACTTCTCTCTTTCCAAGGTCTCTAAAGGAAGAGTCAAAAAAAAGGCAAAGGCATTGGCTGGGATATAACAGCCAGTACTTAAACAAATCACTAGAGGAGATAAAGTTTTGATCCTAGGATTATCACAACTCATCAATGTTGCATGTCTAAGCAAAGAAAAAATATTCATTTAGTGTACATACGTAATTCATACTGTGGTAGCTAGGACATATACACAATGGAGTCCCAAATCCAATAACAAATCTTTTAAATAATAGTGGCCAAAAGAACAGAAAGTATAATATTTTCTTAAGAGAGTCAACATAGATACTGTAAAGAGGAGAATGCAGCATCATCACTAGATGTGATGAAAAAAGGTTAGAGAGAATCTGCTACCTTAAATTCACATTTAATTTTGAAATGGACAACATTCTGCTGCTTCTGAAGTTACCTGTTAATCAGATCCTTTTCATATAAACGTTAGTGGGTTTCACCCTGTTGGTGAACACTGCACTAGTAACAATAAAACATGTTTTGCTCTTAGGTACATAATTGGGAAACGGGGGTGTCCGCAACTGTTCCAAAACTGTTTCCTGACACAGTCTGCATACACAGACAAAGTACACCTCAGATGAGAAGTCTGACTGTGTTCCTGATGACAAAACCCAAGTTCTCTCTTCTTAACATCCTTGCACTGAAACAAGAAAGTCTATTTCCTAAAAAAACCTACCCCTGGTAATCAGCTGTGGAACCAGGGAATATACAAACGGGTGCAAAGTTTCCTAAACGATGAGAAAAAGGTGACATGTAGAATGCATAACTAAAATTACTGACCAGCTTTCAAATTCTGGAGTCATTGAATCAATTTGTGACAGAATTCAAATTCCAAATAGCCCCAAATAAAAACTGGATTTTTTTTTCTGTGACAGTGCCTTTTTTTGCACTCTGTGACAATCTTCACCGTCTGTTAATATTATTCATAGATGAGACTTTGTACTCAGTAGTATCCCTCCTCACCCCAGGCTTCTGATCAACTCACCCTGGCACCATCTGTCTATGTTTGTTCTGAGTCCAAGATACTCCAGGAGCTATATCACTATGAATTTACTTCAACTTTCCCTCTATACAGACCATAAGCTGGAAAACATCTTTCAGAAGAGATAAGTGAATTTCCTTCTACTGTAAAATCAATGATAGCAGAAAGCCACCCATGAGGGTGCAAATAAAAGCAAATGGGAACAATGATGTTGAAAAAAATAAAAAGACACATTTGATTGTAAAATAGAAGAGCTGATTAAGGGTTTCATGATATAAATACTTTAAGGACCATGGTCCTCTTGGAGCATTCCTGAATGTTTTGACTATCTGTTTAGTCATCCTCAAATCTCCAAAACCAGAATTAAAGTGAAGACTGCCAACACATCACAAAAATTTGCTCCTGGTGATAAAGGACAATTGTCTCATGTAGTATGTGTTCCCTAGGTAAACATGGCAGAACTCCACATCCTGTAGTCAGCCTTTCCAAATCAGTCTAGTCCTTTCCTGCCTTAAATAAGGGAGAATAAATAGACATTTCTCTCCTCTAGCCTTGCTGCCCCTCCACACCTTCCCAATTAAAGCATGAATATTTAATTTTACTTTATCTAATTAATTTACAAAATGCTCCAACTACTCCTTATCAAAGAGATAAAACAAGACAACAGTGAAGAGAACACTTTACTCACCCTCACTCATTCAAACTTGTATTACAATCAACCATTGCAAATACACCCAAATAAAAGCACACAGCTGAGAGAATAAACCCTCCCAAAGACAAACACAACACTGACTCATAGCTATCAATTAAGCAGAAATGTTATTGAAAGGAGTTGGGACTTCAAAAGCATGTAACCAACATTACTGAACTTTCATCTGAAAAGTTCTGCAGCTGGGAAGCCTAATTGTATTTCCAGCAAGCCTAATTGTGTTTCCTGACTCCAGGGAACAGGAATTCCCCAGATACTGATGACTGACAGGTCTGGTTCTGCTTTCAACCTGCAAGTAGGCAAAAATACCCACTGCTATGTGAAAATTAGCATAAAAAGCAACCACTGTTTCCACTGGTACCATGAGCAGCTGGAAGTGCTCAGCATGTCATATTAACCTTCAGCACTACCCACAGCTGGGTCATTTGTAGAAGTCATTTCAGAGGTACAAACTACTCTCAGTACTTGCATTCAGTAGTCAACATTAAGACGTAGGGCTTAAACCACACTTTGTCAAGTTCCAAACATCTTTCTGTAACAAAGAAACTCAACGGAGGCAAAAGGTATCCACCAGCACTTCTAGAGTTACTGGTATGAAATGTTTTAGAACTTGCTTCCTGGTTCTGAAACTGCGTATTGGTTCATTAACTTAATCTTTCATTTTCTAAGAATTTGATCCAGCTTCCTGAGGGTAGTTATGCAGTTGCAGTTATACAATTGATTCAACCATGATCACTAAATCTCTTCTCTTTCTTGAATATTTATTCAACATTTTTCATTATGTTCTTTTCTTGTCTAATATCTCTTACTGCAGTTCAAAATAAAAATATTTAAAATGTTTTTATATCAAATTACCAGTCATTAAAACTACCCTTTGAAGGCCTTTGTTATTATACTAATCACTACTGATTTAAGAAGTTCAATATATTTGATATAAATAATTAAAAATCATCAGTAAACTCAGTTTGATTGTTTCAGGAAATATTATTTTTACTACTAAATAATCTTTTGTACATTTCTGACTTCAAATTTTTTATCTGCTGTCTTCCCAATTCATCCAATAATTTAAAAATATCTCCTAGTTATTTTTGGAAACTTTTCAATCACTCAGTAACATGTACAGCAGAAGCTATGAAAGTATCTTTTGTTCATGCTTTCTTAGTACCAGTTTATATGGGAAACAAAACAAAACAAAACACAGGGATTACTGTGTTAGAAAGCTACTGCTGTCCAAAAACCAAACAAGCTACCACCTCTACCTTAGTCCTGCAAGTGTGATTTCTCAATATTGTCAGGGGTTATTTCACTTTGATTAAAGTAATTCTGAGTTTTTCCCAGTGAAATGTTAAGAGGATGAAAAAGGTTGAAAGAAAGCGATGAGAAAAAATTTGAGGAGAGGTACTGAAGGACTGTTTTGAACTAGAGCTTCATAGAAAAGGTCTAGAGGGACCTTTCCTTGGAGAAATTAGCTCTTATCCTGTAATACCAGGAGAGCCTGCTTACAAGTGTTGAACACAACAGAGAGCTCAAGTCAGGAGTTTTCACGTGGAAACAGAAGCTGTAATGCCAAAACAAGCCCAAGTTAACTGTGCCATAAACATATTTCCCAAGTGATGGAAACAGACACTCCTAACTCTGCTGTGTTGTATGAGTGCACCCTGAACATACTCCTCACATTTACAGGACTAGCAGGGTAGTGCATGACTCACAGGAGCATGGCTTTAGGGAAGAGAGAGCTCAGTTCCACTGAGGCCGCTAACTAGTTCCAGCATCCTTTGATTTCATGAATCTGACTGCTGAGCTCATTATTTTGTCTTGGAAAACTCAACCACAACAAGAACACTAACCTATAAGAATCTATTCTGACATATTTTTAAACTAGATAATGCAGACAGCACTATTATGTGTTGAGCTATTCTTCAAATCCACTAGTATTAACTGAAATTTAAAATGTTTAGAAACCTTTGGAGATAAAGCTTGCCAGAGATAGATGGACACAGAAGTCTTTCAACTAGAAAAAGAGGAATCTTGAGTTTGAAAGAGATGGTCTATGAAAATAGTTTTTTTGTTATTATAAGGAATTGTCTCAGGTAACTGGAGCCCAGAAATAGACCAAGACCAAGCACAGCCTGGCTGTACCATCTGGTTTTCCTTTAGGTTTCAGGCTAGGATTCTGCCTCTACAGGAAGGCTGTAGAACCACTGAGCTCCCAAGCTTATCTTCAGTTTCAAGCATCCTAACTGTATTTCCATAGGATAAAGCTTTTGTGCTTGGCCTATATTCCTAATGGGAATATTGAATCAATAACAAAAAATTACCAGAGGGCAAATAAATTACTTGAATGCTATGAAAAGTGACTCAGATAATATAAATCCTGTGAAAATTCAGGTTTTGATATTTGTTAATTTCACAATGAGAATCACAAACCTGGCCAGTATTGATCAATGTAATAACATTTCTGTATTCTTTATTTTCTATCCAAATATCAAAAGACAAATGTTCCCTGCTTGAAGAGTAAGGCAAATGTACAAAAAAACTGATAATAGTTTCTATCAACCTGCACACAAGTCATAAGTACCAGAATATATTCTTTCTCTTTTCTTATGCTTACCCTCTGCCAAGTCATCGTCATGGATGTAAGAGATTATTTCAACAAAATAGAAACTCTATAAGAAAGCTAAGAATATATTGCATATGACAATATTTCATTGGTTAAAAAAAATAGTTATTAAAAAGTTATTTCTGCAAACTTACATTTCCCTCAAATTGAAATTAATAAAAAAGGGTCTACACTGTAAGTGGTTAAAAATTGATACGTAATACAGGAAAAAAGTTCTGTCGATAGCAGCAGTTTTGGGTGCACTGAATAGTCACTTCAAAATTAAAAATAGATGTCTCTATAATGTAGATCTGTATTTGAAACAATGATTAATTAATTTTTTTTCATATTTTCAGCATAGTTTCATCAGAATGCCTGAGCAAAAACAGCCATTCTTTGCCAGGCTAGTCCCTGACAGATACAAAACCAACCAACCAAACAAACAAAAAAAAACCAAAGAGGTATCTGTAATGGACTGAAAGTTGCATGGGAAAGTTGAAGCATTTTGAAGGAGTGCATGGATAGTCACACTCTTCAAACTGGAGTTTGAGAGAAAGTGCTCAGTTGGCACCAGAGATGGGACAGGAACTATACTGAGCAGCCACATATTACTACACGTGTAAATGATCATTTGTGGTCTAAAATTATCACAAACACTAGGGAAAGCAAGGTTCAACCTTCCTTTGACAAGTCAGAAGCATTTTATGCCACTTTTTGGAGTAAATGGAATAATTTCTGATAATAAAACTTTTGGAACTAGTGATATTGCAAGTAAAATAAATTTCACTTCACTTCTGCTCACAAAATATAATATGCCCTGTCATTTAAAGGAGAAAGACTGTACATTTTTGTGAATACTGCAGAGCCAGTACAGTGCAGCAGCTGTGATTTGATCCTCTCTGGAAATTTTGACCTTCCTAAGACAAGATTTGATAAATTTCATAGAAATTGAACTTGCTTGCATGATCTTTATCATCAGTTCTTCACAGAATGAAATGCACAATTCTTTGGAAAATAAAAATTAACACACTCATTATGGTTACACTTAATGCTAAAATGAGTGTACAGCCCCTATATTTTGCAAGAACCCCTCTTGTCACTGTCCTGGAGGTAGGTTCCATCGGAAACCGAGGTCACCAATTCAGCTGCATGCTTAACAGGCTTTCCTCTTTTCATAAGAGTATCACTTCTGTCTTGTTTAAGTAAAGCTTAAGCCAGCATTTTCTAAATCTATTTGCTTATCTCATTCAGACAACCTGTCATCCCTCTAGGGGTACTGTCTATTTCTTTTGGAAAGCAGTTCAAATCAGGATGTTGTCAGCATATTAGCAGCGCCACAGCCTGTGACATCCACAAACTCTGAGAAATTACAAAAATTTGAGAGAAAATACTCTCCCACAAAGCTTTTAGGAGCTGATGTATGTTACCACATACTGCTGTTTGTGTTTTCTATACAGCATTGGGTTCATTTATACCTATATGTAAATACATACGGAGACATTCCATCCTTCAGTCATGTCATGTTTTTACTTCTTACTATGTTGCATAACACAAAATGTTTAGAGAATTTAGTATGCGAAATTGTTCAGATATAGCTCCAGTTCAGCCCTACCATATAAATAAGTGGTACTATTTCTCTTTATTACTATTTATCTAATTTCTTATTTGAGTAAAATATGTAAACATAGATTATCTCAGTTTGGGGGACTTTTTTCCACTTTCTCCTTGACCATAATGCTAACTGCTTGCCAGCTAAGTATTTTTGGTTGTATTTTTCTTTCTATATGAAAGTCTGTTTTTTAACCCCAGATTCTCAAGAAATTCTTCACTGTATCATACTACTTAATTTTTGTTTCAAAGTTTACTTTTTCTTTCACTAAGAGATAATACATTTCTCACATTGTCCCTGACAGTTTTTCAATTCCTAATTAATAGGCTTTCTTAATTTATCAAAAATGAGAAATCTATTTTCTTTGAAATATCACATCCTGTAGGTTCCTCTGTCAAACTGCAAGTCCTTGTATGTCTTAGGATTAAAACAGACCAGTTGGATTCCAATTTAAATATAAAAATATATTTCTTCTTATCATTATATTTACCTGTTCCCAAAACGTTTATCTTTGCCTTCTGATAGAATCCAGGTTCACCATATTCATAGAATCAATAAGGTTGGAAACTACCTCCAAAATCATCGAGACCAACCTTTGACCAAACACCACCATGTTAACCGAACCACAGCACCATGTGCCACATCCAGTCGTTTCTGGAACACTTCCAGGGATGGTCAGTCCATCACTTCCCTGGGCAGCTCATTCCAATGCTTAACCACCCTTTTCAGTGAAGAAATTACTACTGTCTTAACCTCACTAACATTGTGAACAATTCAACCAACATAAATAAGGTTTCGTACCAAGATAAATAAGGTTTCCTTGTATTAAATACTCTGAGGAAATTGTTTGAAGAAGGTCCAGGGCCACCAAACAAACACAATACGATATTGCAAGTGGTAACAGTAAGAGTCCTAATAAGTAGTCAGAATCAAACAACATACATTGTTTTGGTACCTTGGAGACAAAATAAGTTTTATTGTTAGGAGGTATTTGTGGATCTATATTTTACTTCGAAATAATTACAATCTCCTTGCATTTTTTTATCCTGTAAATTATAATTTCATTTTGAGCTCATTTATTCTCTGATTTCTTTCTATCTTACTGTCTAAGAAAATTAACACTGTGGAGTGTATCTTCTCATTACTCCAATGTCACAAGTCTATTGGCTGCAGAGACCTCTTTTTACTTACAGAAAAGTATTTCTTCAAGTGGAGTGTGTTATTTTCAATGTTAAAAAACATTCTGAACAGGAACTGCATAGTCTGCAAATAAACCCACTGACTTTATATATAGTGTAAACTGTCTTAAATAATTGTTAATGTGGGCTTGCTATCACATGTGGGGTAGATAATTTGAAGACATTCAAAACTACCTAGTGGTTGGCAGAGGTGTTCTTTATGTAGTAAATTTAGAACACAAAAATAATGATCCATTGATTTATGTTAAGTATTTGAGAAATGCCAGTCTATTTAAACAAGAATTGATTAGAGATTCTTATAAATGGAGCAACCCATTTCAAAGATTGCTTTAATTCAGACACTGACTAAAGTATGAAGAACATTTCCTTATCAGACAAGTCTAATTTCATGAAGAAAATAACATATCTAACTGAAGAAAGTCTACTTATCAAATGCTGAATTTGGGGACTAGTGCATCATACATAAAAAAAATGTTGTATGTATTGCATCTTGACATTTATTCTGGTCTTTTGTGCAACTTTATGCAACAATGTCTTATAGGAGATTTTGAATAATGACACTGTCTTCTCTGTAAATATAGTCCCTGTTCTTTACAGTACACACATTCAAATACTGAAAACTTTTCATTATGTGTAGAGTGATTTTACATCAACAGAACAGAGCATGTTAACAAAACTATGTGTGTGATCACAGAGACTATTGTGAAAACCTGGTATTACTTGACATTCCAAATAACAAAGGAGTAAAAATGTAAAAATCAACCATTTTTGAAAGATGATTTCTTTCATTTGCAGTTGTTTATGGAATTCATTTTTTGTTTTTAAATCTGTCTCTTCAAGACTACAGGAAAAGCCATTTTATTGAAAATTTTACTGTTTTGCAGGTGTGGTCTACCAGTAGAAAAATTAATTTAGTTTACAAAAAAAAACATGCAGAAAAAGGTTTTACTTGGTATCATTTTACAATAATTTTCAATCTTCATTTCCTTGTTGTGACAACATAACTTCCAGAAAAACATGTAAATATTTATTTATTGAAAAGACATTATTAGCAGCAAAAATCCCAATGTTGTGCTAAACAATGCACATTTTTTGATCTCTCCTAGAATTAGTATAGTGAAAGAACAAAAAGGCAATGAAATACTTTGTTCTATTTATTTTGAAATGGTTTAGATACAAAAAGCATTATGCTTAATGACTTTTGATATTGACTGTATTTTTTCTACTGTTTATTAATAATGTGCTCATAACTTTCAAAACAAGAAAAGAGGCTCAGTTTCTTCTGTCAAAGTCAATGATCAATCTCTTACAGTTCTTAATAAATAACTAAACTTCCAGCCTGAAAATAAACAAAAATGTTCATGGAAAAAGGGGGAAAAAAAACACCATCTTTTCAATATTTGAATATCTTTAAGCAGCAAACTTTAGAAACTTTCTTTCCTCAACCTACTGTATAAATTCACAGAACTCTCATATCTGATACTGTGAGGAACACTGATCACCCTTAATTCAGGACAGCATTTTTAAAAGGAGATAAGGCAACAAAAGAACAGGGTGCCTTTCACAGAAGCTGGCTCTGTAGCTTGAAGGAATAAATGTATGAAATATAATAGACTGCATGGAATGTAATAGAAATGTGTGAATGTTATACATAGTATAGGCAAAGTATATAAGGAATCACATAATACAAGACTAGCACTTCCCAATGAAAATATTGGGGAGTAGGTTTAAAGCAAACAAAGAGTCACAACTCCTCAATAAAGCAGATAATTAAATTGTAGAATTCATTTTCACCAAGTTCTGAAGCCAAAAATACAAATAGATTTAAAGTGGGACTGCAGACAGTGATGGCAAATAGATTCCTAATGGCCATGAAATAAATGCAGCAACATGCATCAGCCATTGCCCCAGGAAGCCACTAAAATACCTGTATCAGAATTAGTCTATGCATAACCCTCTCCTTATGTGTGTTCTCAGATATTCATTGCTGGGCACTGCCAATACACAATATTACACTAGCAGAATCTTTAGTGCCTCCTAGCATGGGAATCTCTTTATTTTGATTAGAGCCTAATAATATTACATAATGCTCTGAGATTCATGCAAAACAAAAATATAAACTCCAAGTCAAACCCTTAGGCACAGGACCACCAAATCCTAATGAAGAACAGTGAAATCCTTCCCTTCACTCAGCACTGATGAGGTCCCACCTAGAATTCTGTGTCCACTTCTGGCTCCCCAGTTCGAGAGAGACATGGACATACTGGAGACAGTCCAACAAAAGGCTAAAAAGATGGTTAAGAGACTGAAGTATCTCTCACATGAGGACAGACAGAGAGCTTGAACTGCTTAGCCTAGAGAAGAAAAAGTTCAGAGAGGGGATCATATCAGTAAATCCTAACACCTGGGGGAAGGGTGCAAAGAGAATGGACCCAGGTTCTTTTCAGCAGTGTTTAGTGACAGGATCAAAGAAATAGGCACACACTGAAGCACAAGAGATTCCTTCTTATAAGGAAACACTTTTCACTATAGCACTAGCACATGTATATCTCACCCACAGAGTCCCCATCCCTGGAAATATTCAAAATCCATCTGGACATAGTTCTAAACAACTGGCCCTAGGTGACCCAGCCTGAGAAAGTGGGTTGGACAAGATGACCTCCAGCGGTCTCTTCCAACCTCAACCATTCCGTGATTTTGTGGTATAAAATTCATGTCCAAAAGTGTCAGACTAACCCTGCCTCTGCCTATAAGGATACTTGGTCAATGGTTTTTCAAAAATACTTTCTCCAGAGCAAAACGTAAATTTTTAACATGATACATTATGTTTTCAGACATTACTGATTCTTTTTCAGCCTCCTCCCACCACATTTTGTCCTCCCCAGATTCACTGTAGATAAGTATTTTCATCAGCAAAAGTGGACAGTCAGACGTATCTTGAAATCCATTACAGACTCAGACACTGACAGGGATTTCAAGTGGAAAATGCCCCAACATGTTTGGATAGTAATAAAAATTTCTTCAGACATCTGTTCTCCTCCCCAGTGTCCCCCAACGTTCCCAGGTACAACAGTTCTCTTCAAGTCACCAAAGTCAGAAAAAGAAATAAAATTTAAAAGTTACACCAATACACAATATTTCTGTTCAATTTTCTCCCTGCAAGTTTACAATAATCATAAAAATAAATCCTGATCATTAATAAATTAATGAAATTGCCACAAATAAGCAGTGCTGGAAGACAATTTCAAAAGAGTCTTTCAAAAGTGTCTTTCTAAGACACTTCCAAAAGTCACTTAGTCCATTCTCTTGTCCCAGCATGAGATCAGATACACTTTTGTCTCTTCTAGCAGACATTTGCCAAACCTGCTCCTTAAGATTTTCACAGCTTCCACACAAGCCGTAGACAAACTGCAAGCATTTTAAGTTTTCTTTCCATGAAAGGTTTTCCCTATCCAGCTGAATTCCCCCTAATACAACTTCAGTCTACTCCTTTCTCCTGCACAACCAGAGGCATGGAGAAGAGATTATTTCCTTTCATGTTTCAGCAGCATTCTGCATAATTAAAGATTTGTCCATCTCCTTCATCCCCTGGGATTTTCTCTTCAGGAGGCTAAATCACCTCATGTGTTTGATTCTTTCTTAATACATATGTTTCTTAGATGTTTAATTATTCATTCTTATTACTCTCCACTGAATTTCATCTGCTCCACATAACTTTTGAAGAATGTTGTCCAAAGAAGGCTTTGCCATTCCAGGTGAGATCTTAGCAAAGCTTAGCAGTGTGGAAACTTCCTCATGGTGTTTCCTGGCTACTGTCTGCACATTCCTGTATGACATTAATCTCTCTAACAATACTGGCTACAACTCAACTTACATACTATTATGGCTCCCTGATTCTCTGCTAAGGAACATCTCCCTACACCATTTTCCTTTATCCTGTGTCAACCACAAAAACCACCCCTACATAGCTACACCACTTTGCATTTATCCTTTTGAATGGCATCATCACATCATAACCATAGCTTGGGTTTTCAAGGATAGTTTTTGAATATAGTCCTGCCATTAGATGTTACACTTCTCCCAGTCTTATGCTATCTGCAAGTCAATTGAGTATACATATCACTGTTCAAAAAAATTCTTCCAGAATGACAGTACCCATTTATAAATAGTTTTTGTCATCTGTAACTCAACTATTTACATTGTCTATAAAGTATTTTTGGTTTCTTACTTCATATGTACAAGCAGAACAAACTTTGCTGAGTTAAGGAAACTGGGCGTACAAAGGAGGTACTGAGGTGTTGTAAAAAAAAAGTAATATTGCCAGTATCTAACAATAACCAATAAAGAAAATATTCACTGTCCATATTATATACAATTTTATAAGAACTTAAATGAGAATGTCAGAAAGAGAGCTCAGAATAACACATTGCTTTACAGAATAGCAATTTTGAGTCCTATTTTTCAGTTTTAATTTTTGACAATTTTTTTCCATAGATTCAAAAAACATATCACAGCTTTGATGACCCACAAGTGTGAAGGTCCACTTAAATATACATATTAAAAAACAAACTAAAATTGATTCTGCTTGGAAAATACTAACATGTTATATGCAAGCTTTAAACCAGTTGCGCATGAGTTCAAAAGCCTACATTTCTTTTATCATGTGAACTTACAAGGCATTCACTTCTAGAAGAAAGGAAAAACAGCAACTTAACTGTTTAAAGATTAAATAATATCAGAAGTAACATTTAAGAATTTGAAAATTTGGATTAATAAATATTTTTTAGTTTGTCTTTATGAAAGAAATATCTTCAGCTCCGTGCTTTAAGTTCTACTCTAAGACTGAGTGTCCTAGCTTTGCCAGTTTCTGTTAAATCTTAAAATTCTCAAATGGAAAAAAAAAAAATGTAATGACTTAACAGTATAAAAGGTCTGTGGATGAAATACTGGCCTCTTGACTGACCCAAGATTTCACCTTATATCTGCTAAAGTTTTGAAACTTTACAGATATTTTAAAAGCATGAAAAAAATGAAATGACATTTTCTTGTTCCTTAGAAACTTCTTCATACATATTATGTATATTCATATAGCATTCTATGCATAAACAATATCACAAATTCCATGCATCTGCATAGACATGCTATACATAGTACTACATATCTCAACATTTCAGCTCCTCATGCACAGTAAACACATCACTTCACTGGGAGTTTCATATATTTGCAGAAAAAAAAAAGACAAATGAAGCAGCAGTAACTCCTTAAGTCGTACTCTAATGTAATCGCTTATGTTACTGATAAGGAGAGTAAAACCTGATTTTTTGTTTTCCCTTTGCAAAGGAGGGTTGGAAAGCAAATGGTGTTCACCTTGTAAAATGCCCTCAGCTGAGTGTTCTAAATGGCAGTTCTTTCAAATATACTCTCCAGTATGTCCTGAAACTATACAGACATTACTTAGTCTACAGAGAGCAGCTTACTTACGTCTGGGGCTCCTTTTCATTTTGCTGTTTTTGCTGTGGTTGAAGAACGTTATTTACCAGCTCAGTGATCCCACTAAAGGGAAACCACCTGTTTAAACAAGCAAATAATGTGACTGAATAACCAATAAAACCACACTAGTTTAAATGTTTTCTTATCCAACATTATTAGAAATACACAGGCGGAAAAAGCTAGAGCCAATGGGAATGTTAGCTGCAGAACTAAGTCAGCCACTAAGGATGTAAGGGAAGTAAAGTTTTACAATTCACCAGTTCACAAGCAGGCAGCAAGAACCTACATCCAGCTAACATGTGGATGGAGTAAGAAGCTGCAGGCAGCTCTCTTACAAGCCAGTCAGGAAGCAGATGACAAACTACCTGCAGCCTATCAGGTATCAGTGAAAGCTAATACCATCAAAGGTGCAGAGAGCAGAACATGGCAAAGGTAGAAAAGTCAAGCCTATTGCATCTTTAAGATATTTTACTTACTGTGTCGACTGTGGTTTTTGCTCTTCTTTGACCCTAAAAAGATAAGTTTGCACAACTGAGTGCAACATGTTGCAAAACAATGACCCTAAAGTTCTAAAATCTGTATCAAATGGGCAGGGGAAAGATCCTACTTTGAGTTAAAAACGTTTCCTTTATTATTTGTTGTATGTTTACATTCAAGTGTACTCTGGACTTATTTCCATTTAGGATTAAAAATGGGGAATGACAAGTATAGGAAACTTTTAGTTGCAAAATTAAATTGGTAATGTTTTATAACTCACTTTCAATTCTTTGCTCATAATATCATGTTAAAACATTTCCAGGAATACATTCAGCTATAAATGCAAAGGAAGGGGCTTTGATTATCCAAACTACAATCTATTCTTTTTATTTTTATTTACAACTGAACTGCCTATCATAGTTCAAGGTGATTTTGTAACATGTAACATGACATTTAAAACACAATATCCTAAACTAATAGATTAAAGGAAAATCTGCACTACATTTATTAAACCACAGTGATATCAGGACCTGCAGACAATATAACTCTTAAAACTAAGGAAGGAAAGCTAGGGAATTTTACTCTTGAATGAACTTTTCTAGGACTTGCTTAAATAACTAGGTAATACATACAGTAGGTCTGTTTAGTACTGATTAATATTTGTCCATTGCATTTAGGAAAACATTCCATCTGAAATACTTGCTTTAACTTGAGTGAACAAGCTGATGTTCTAGACCAAACCCAAGAATATAGACATATACTCACAAGAATATTTATATCCTCTAATTGCAGGTATTGGTCTTACATATTAAGTTAGGATCTACCTTCCCTGTATGTTCAAAAAAACCCAAAAATGCTCCTAAATAGATATTCTGAATGTCTGTATAGAGAATACTCTTACTTAACTAAACAGGAATTGCAGGCTTGTAACTTAAGTGGATGCTTTGGGTTGAACAGAAAATTAAAGCTCATCAAAATAGCTCCACATCTCCTTCACTGTATGATATCACAGGGAATATCTCTATAAACAGGGTTCAGTGACTAAACAAGAACTAAGTAAGTGGATGATAAGAAACACTAAAATCTTTCCAAAACTTTTTCTACACAAAAGGAAAACTGAACATGCAGCACACAATAAAATGTCATCAAGCATGGATTTGCCTCTTCAGCATGTTAGGAATTTTTATATAAAGAAATGTTCCAGGACCAAAACAAAGCAAACAAATTCAGTAAACAAACAATCCCACAAAAACAAGCAGGTATATTCCAAAGAAATAAAAAATCGTGAAAATAAAAATTTTTCATGCAGTCGCAATTCCACTCTACCATGCATCTTAATCATACTGTCTTTAACCACGAGAATCCACACTAGTTTTTCAAAGTAGAAATTCAAAGTTGAAGGGGTGGTAAGGGCAGGGAATCAAAGTATTTTCATACTTTTTGCACTAAGTAGCTCAGGACTTTTAATTTAGATCACCCAAAATTATAAGCCTTAAAGCTCTATATGGTCAACTGTGAGAAGGAAACACTCTCAGACAAAAATTCAGAGCTCCTAAGTAGCATACATAGAACTAGATGGTGTAAATGTGATCTCCCTGACAGCTGGACAGAGAAGACTGAATATACCAATAATCCTTTTACAACTCTCAATACATGACTTCCAAACAAACTAACTGCACACTTTTAAGTTCATTGTGAATTTTTATATTGAATTAAACAAAGGAAATCTGAGCCATTCATATGATCAGATTACAACTAACAACTTTCCTTCAGATACTGACCGTGGGTAATATTTTTCACATGTAGAACTGAGATCAGAATAGCGTAAAATCAAAATTGTAATACTGCACATTAATTCTAAGTGTGCAGTTTGAAATTTTGGTATGATTTTTTCAGCAGGATCTAGAATCTTTACATAATAGTATATATCTGGTAACTTCAAATGCAGCTGCAAACCCTTGGTATTTTTGAAAATCTTACAATCAGTTTTTAGTTTTGCACCATTAAATAAAACATATTGTCCATAAGCAGACACTTCGAAAACCTGCATTTAAAATTATTTTCTCAGCATTTTATAGGAACATGCTGTTCTAAGCCAGGACATAATTTGACCCTACAATTCAAAATATCTCTCTTATAAATTAATCTTTTCTCCTCCCACAATTCTGTGTCTCATTCACTATACACTTTCCAACACTGCAGTTATGTGAGGACAAGAGCTTCCATTATTATATAACAGTGACGCATTCCTTGAGCACTCTCCATACATCCTTCAGTCCCTGGATTAGGCAATGATCTTCCTTGACTTTTTAACAAGCATGGAAGGCAATCTACTTCTTTAAAAAGAAATCATGAAAAAATCTATTTAATAGATTCTATCATATGAAGTTAAACAAATATTGACCTTGTGGATCAACAAGCCTGAACCCTTCAGGTGTACAGCTCAGGTGTTTATCTTTCAAGGTCAGAGAATGGAGAGAGATTCTGAATCTAAATCAGAAAACCACAGACTAATTTCTTCTGCTTGCTTTCCAAAAGACTCTTCATTCAGATGAAATTAGAAGTTGTAGTAACTGATAGAAGTTGTAGTAACTGATAGAAATAATGATTTATTAGATAAAATACAAAGAATTTACTTTTAATGCTGCTGTGGTTTAAATATTTTTTCCAGATAGAAAAGGACTGAAGAGACTCCAAATACTTGAATCCTGTCTACATACACACATACAGCTTATTTCCTTTGGTTACAAGAACTGCTTTGTGTTTCACTTGATTGTGTAGTCCCATATTCATGCAGTGCTTTCTCTCCTCCTGTCAAAGATCAGAAACTAATAATTGCTTAAAAGTGTATTGCCAGGTCGGAAAAATCTCAAACCTCCATTTTCTCAACAGACCAACTAAACACCCCATGTAGTATGACCACATTCCGCTCCTTCCAGCCTACCTGTCTTCATGTTACCTTCATATGTCTTTTCAATGCTATCCACTCAAAACTCTGCCAAGAACAATGCCAGTTCTCATCATTCACTACAAAACAAACTCTGATCGATATCTGTTTGCTAAAACCAACAGCAGGCTGCAGATAATGTGTTGGATCCACAGTGACAGACAATGCATTCTAACAGTGCGGAATATTAAGTATTTTACCACTTAGTCTAAAATGTTAGAGGAGTCTGAAGCTTTTGTCAGAGTTTTTTTTTTGGTTGTACAGATCATAACTGCAGACATTGTGTCACTTGAAAGCCAAGATTTTCCTACTTGCCAACAGGAATTGTTACACCTTGCACTTTGTTATCAGGAACCTCTGTCCTCGAAACATACACAGCACCATTAGTGCTGTGTTCCTCTGCAAGCCCACACAGTGCCACTGCCAGACTCCTTTGATCTTTTCCAGTAGCTTAAATCACTAAGTTAGATCTCAAGTCTCATGAACACTTTCTGATGTTAGATCTTCTCCACGTATTAAAAATTTCCTCAAAGATTAGGGCTATTCCCACCGGCACAGAGAATGAGTAGAAGAAGAGAACAGAAAGAAGAGGGAAGAGAACAAGAAAAATGGAAGCAAGAGACAAAGTAATGAAAACATCAACATAAAAATTATTCTTATTCCTTTAAACTCCCCATACCTTTCTATTTTTCAATCTACTATCACCAATAAAAGCTCCCCTCTAAAATCTACCATGTCAAAATCACAACACATTCTTTCCAAAGAAGGTGCTGGACACAGGTAAACTAACAAGTACTCTGTTATCAGAGCTCATCTCTACTTGTACATACTTGGATGCATAGCCAAAAAAACATGTGGGCAGAATTCAGGTGCCTCAGTCCATGAAAATGGCCCTTAAAACATGATCTACACCTCCTAGATATCTGGAATCAAACAGGTATCTCTTCTCAAATTAATTTTGGGGAAATCCAAATTTCAGAATCAGCCATCCTTGGCAAGGATAAACATCTTAATATCTATATCTAATGCAACAATACTCTCAAGATTCACAACTTTTCCATCCATGGACCTACAAGCACAAGGAGATCTGATCTGCAGGAATTAAAAGTTATAAGTAGGTTTGAACTATTCCAAAATCATTTGATAATTTGCAACTGTCTTCTTAATGCAAAACTAGAGAAAAGATTTTAATAAAGGCATGTAACTGGCTTTCTCTACAATTGATATATTCCCATTCTCAAAGTATAGAAACATCATAATGTCTAAAAGTATTTCCCATTACCAATATTTCTTAATATAGCACAACTTCCTCCCCTTGAATTTACACCCTGGAAAATGGTACTGAAAATAAAATAGGACTTAAAGAAACAATATTCAAACCCTTGTGGGGTTGGCCATTCCCTTGGTCAAACTAGGGACTGAACTGATAAAGGGGGAAGATCATCAGCTCCAGACACATTCTAAGGTTTCCACCACCCTATCTTGGAATTAAAGGTCCACTCATTCATTTTCCTGGATTGCTTACTTTTCTTTTGTAACAGCATTTCAATCATATGCCCTGCACCAAATGCAAAAAAAAAAAAAAAAAAAAAAAAAAAAAAAAAAAAAAAAAAAAAAAAAAAAAAAAAAAAAAAAAAAAAAAAGTATTATTTGCAGAGACTGCAGTGACTACAGTCCCATGTTGGAAGTCAAGGCATGTGACACATGCACAATGTATACCTTTGCCTGCACCCACTCCTGACAAAGTGGTCAAGTTAACAGATATAGTCAAATGCAGGTACAATCAACTATTTTCTTGAAGGAGTGCAACTCTGTAAGATTAATTAAGTTCAATTACGTAAGTATGTTTGACTCCAGGAAAAGAGAGATAAGGAGGTCAAACATAAACCCTTGCTAATTGCATAACTGTAAAATATTTACATATTAACAGAATTGATTCTCTGCATTGATTACCCTATCAAGGCTATAAGAACATGTACCTTAGAATATTTAACTTATCTATTTTTGATCCAAATTAAAGTCTTTGTTTTATATGACTGCTCCAAATTTTGTATTAATATACATATAGGTATTTGAATTGAGAATGATCATATTTTGGATAATAAAGTAATGTCTTTCCAAAGGAATATTTTCCTTAAGATGTATGCAAGCGGTTTTCCTGACTAAACTTGTTCTGTTTGTAACAAAAGTACCAGCAGTTTCCACAAAAGCACCTCCAAGATCAGCAGCTGAGAGGTAATTGAACATTTGATATTAGTGAACAAGAAAATAAAGTTGGCCACTTGGGCTAGAAACAATATCCGTAACGCAGAATAAATTTAAAGCCGATCTAACTCCAAGCTGAAGAAGTTAAACATCCCTGAAGCCCAAACTGAAATTGGCTTAAAGATACAAGACAAACAACAAGAAAGCACCATACACACGTCACAGATAAGCACAGAAACATCCACACTCCTGTATAACAATCTAGGCTGAATGAGCTCCCTGAATGAACCTCAGATAAACATTACCCACAAACATAACAAATGCTGTAAGATTAAGACTACTCCAACATTTAGATGATAATTAGAGGTGGTATAGTTTTATCCAATTCTTCAAGTAAACAATTCTCAGAGTGAAATTTTGACACTAGTATATATTTTTATAAAATACATACTAAATGTGGTTCACTGCAACCAAGAACATAGTGCTCAACAGCCCTGTACTTTCAAGTCTAAAACTGAATACACTGACAGTATGTTTTGTTTAACTCAGAACCAGCAAAAAGAATCAGACACTGCTTATCTTAGGATATGAACTCTCCAGGGCAAAGACGTTTCCTATCATTCATTCCTGGAGTAAGAGGTAAGAGACCCTGTGTTCTAAAAATGAAAACTCCCTCACTTCTCACACATTTCCTGACTTGGCCAGACTTGTTTGTTATGGTGCTGATAGCAAAACCATAAAAATGAGTGTCAAACTCAAAACTCAGCACATGAGAAAGTTACTGTAGTACATAAGTCCTACACTGAAGGGTGGCCACTATATTACGTACAGTTCCAATAATTAATTCATGGATCAATGCTCTCTTTTGAAGGTTATCCAAAATTGCAAGCAGGAGGCCTAGACCAGGGAGGTGATATTAAAAGTTCAGTATTAAAAATCTAGTGTTTGTTCAAATCTACCACATAGTTTAAAATGGGCTACTGCAGCTTTTTTTTCTATCACTAGCAAGCAAAAGATTATTTTGGTTATCACAGAGTAAGTGGGAATTTCTAAGCCAGAATTTGTAAGCCATCAACAAATTATAATTTGTTGCCATGTGGAATATGCCAGCTGCCTCCCACTTGGGTATCATGTGTCTGCTGAGGGAATGAGGCATGTAGAAAAATTTGGAAACACAAAAATGACACACACTATATACTATATATACTACATACAGGCTGAAAAGCCTCACATGGGACCCTGACTCTTCTTCAAGGCCTCGAAATAATCAGCAACTCAGGATGTTTTAGCTGGTTGAGCTTTAAGCACATGCATATTTCAGTTTATTGGGGGTGCAAAATAGTTTTATTTGGACTTAATTTTTTCTCTCCAATTTAATAAGTGTTACTCTCCCAAATCCTGAAGATATGTGGGCATTTCAGGAAGATGATTTATGGAGAGTTAAAAAAAAATGAACCTGAGACAGCAGATATCAAATCAGAAAAAAAATACTGGATTTTTATTTTCCAAGAAGGAACAGAGGCAAAATTGTGCAATTGTCACACATTTCTTACTAAAAGCAATTCTGTGTAATTATGGGGGCCTTATAGCAAGTCTGAGGTGAGATTTCGTTAAAAAATGTTTGAGTTAGAGACACTACTACAACCCAAACTCCTAACAAAGACTAATTTTTGATAGCTAGAATTTGTTTGAATGTAGATATTTTTAAATAAAACTGAAGTATATTCTAATCATCTTTTACTTTCTTATTGTTGTTAAAGTTAGCCAGATTTTGGGTTTGCTTGTGTATTTTCCTATACTGTTAAGAACGGTTTAGCAAACGATCAACTGGGAAAAAAATTGTCGTCCAATATAATCATTAAGAAAAATAGTCTTACAACTCATGTTATTTTTTTAAAAATCGGGTTTCTCCACAAGAGTGCAGAAACAGCACTCAGACCTTAGGTCTGCCACTGTAATCTTGTAATATTTGTGTAAAGAGAAAAAGAAAAGGTTTTACAGTCTTGCCTACAAGGATGTGTGACACATGCCACAATAGCTGCATTCCAGTGAGCCACACTTGACTTGTGGAAATGAGGATAAACTGTAGCAAGATGACTGTGAATTATATCATCCAATTCATAACCAAAATGCAAACATTTATCATTATTATAGTAATAACACATGTATAAATATATCCCAACGTAACACACAGGTGTACAAGACTACTCAAACTTGAAGAGATCTGTAATGTCCAAACACAATTTTACCAGGATGAACTTCAATAACAGATTATCCAATACCATATCAGTTGTTGTCCTATGGTTGTTTTATCTTAAAAAGCATCCAAAAAAGGCAATTTTTTTTCCAAGGAAAGGTTTAAATATTTTAAATTAAAATTTTAATCATACAGATTTTTAAGGGATATTTATTTCACTGTCTGGATCACAACTTTCCTCACTAAATGCAATTTATATTAATTCTGTATTGGAAAGATGAGACTTTATTTTTTACTTATGTTTCAAACTGTTTTGCAGACAACTGAAATTCTCAGGGAATTCATAAAACAAAGCAGAAAACCTAATTTTAAAATTGACACAAAAGCTAGGATACTGTAATTAGGCACAATTAAGATTTTTTTCAGAACATTAGCTGAATCCTACATAATATATTTCAAATATTCTGCAAAAAGGATGTCCTGACAAGTAATAAATGTATAGATGTACAATGTAAGTAGAGTTTCATTTCAGAACAAATCACTTTAAAAAAGGCAGTTTTTCCTAAGGGTTTTGCATTGCTTTTGGGTTGGTTTTTTACTTCTTCAACAGTAGATGGCATTCCAAGCATCTCCTGCAGAAAGTGCTTTCACAGATGCCTGTACTGTCACCAGCTGCTACAGTGAAATTTGTAACCCCGGGCTCAGCTGCTAGCAGGTGAATTAAATAAAAATTCATTTAAGCTCTGTAATTAACCTAAATGCATTGGTAATTACTTTGGACTTGATATGTTATTTTGCCTGTTAAATAACAATTTTATAACATTATTAGCTGTAAGATATCCACCAGACGAAAAACATAAATACTGAAGTGCTTAAAAACTACACAGCAGACAATAAGTTAGTTTTTCTCAGACATTTATTCACATGAAATGAATTCAGATTTCTTCCAGACTGCAGCAATCCTAGAGAAGGACGACTTGTTCTCTTCAAAGGCAGCCTTACAGAGAGCCCCTTTCTGGGGCAGACTCGTGTCCTGCACCTCCTCACACAAGAAGATCTGGATCACTATTGTATAATAAACAGGGTACAAAAAAAGAACACAACTTCTACAAAAACAAGATTAGAGTCTAAGATTTAAACAGGAAATGAAAAACCAGAAAAAGAAAAATAAATGAGAAATACAACAGTAACACACAGTCTACTGTTCCATACAAATTTTGTGGCAATACTTTCAAATGTTCCATTTATGAAGAAATAATTGATTTTTGCTGATTTGCTGATGCTGTTCACATAAATCTTGAGAGTTTAATACTATTAAATAAATTTTATTTAATATTTTCTGAGGGAACAATTTCTATATTCTATTATGATGTTATTATAAATTATTACAGAATATATTATTTTATTATATTATTAATAAGACCTCTTTTGTGAGAATAAAACACAAAATACTGTTTTTTCCTAAGAATATATTTAGTTGAATAAAAATATAGATGGGAATACTTTTAGATTCACTTTGAATTTCTATTCACATATTCTACAGAATTTATTAGTTTATATCTGGAAATCACTGGAAATCTGGATATAATCTCATCTATTTGTGATGTAATCTCTCTGACTAAATGAGACAATTGAGGTAAATACAATGCTCAGTTTACATGTTACTGAAAGAAAGCACAAGTGGTTTTCTTTAAAAACAGATGTCTGGTGATTCATTTGATGTATAGAACCATATATAAAATATTATTATAGACTCTCTGCACGACTAGCTATAGTAACACAGTTTACAATAGTAGAAATGTTCTTTTCCCTTGGTTTTATAAGCCTGAATCAATGTTCCCCTAAGAAATAAAATATTTCAGTGTATCTTTCTTCAGGATTCTTTGCTATTTCTGTCTACATGTCTCTTTTATCAGTACTCTGCTGGGGTTTGTTTGCTATTTTCACCTTTATTTTAAAGTGAACTAAAGCTAGATAACACTTGGAACTCACCAATTTTTTTCTAGATTTTTTTCTGATTCTTTTCCTGCCTGCCCTTGTCTTGTACTCATCGCTGAATAAGGCTCTCCTAGTTTGAGGAGTTTATTTAAGTTGAGATTTTTTGTGCACTTTTTTATTTCTTCTGTTGTACAGATGTATTCACAAAGAGCGGGCAAAGTGACTCGAGAGCTGTTTCACGGATACCAATCAAACTGGAGTATTGTACTTGCTCGAGTGAACAGGCTTCAGGCTCAGGAGATGAGCATAATCCAATTCTATGAGTACAGCCAGATTTGAAACTACTGACAAATTTGCATACATTCCACTCTCTGCACTTAAAAACTCCAGCTTTAAAAGTACCCAAAGAAATAACATCTATTAAAAAAAAAAACACAAAACAAACAAACAAACAAACAAAAAAACCCACAAAAACTTTTCCAGAACACATTGGTGAAATTGATCTTTAACAATTTTTATTTTTTTGGCCCAGAATTAGTAGTTCCAATATCGCAAATTGCACAATTTGTGCACAACTAAGCAGAAGCTTAAAAGCATTTCAGTGATCTGCTATAGAAATTAATTAAAATTCTTTCAGTCTAAGATGTAAGAGTCTCTGATCCAAATTTCCTAGCCTCTCCAAAATATCTTGGCTGAAAATGCTAATAGTTTTAAAAGCTAAAACTATATTAATCATTAAGATACAATAATAATTTTGATTAATTTTCATTAACTCCTGTCACATATGATTCTCTGCAGTGGCCAGTGGCTGAGTCTGAAACATTTCCTGTTTAAGGTAGTTGAGGTTTTACTAAGCCTACAAAAATCTTGTTGTTTTTGGTCCATTGGATTTGATATTTCAGAGTACAATGCAGGCTGATGAATCAGGCTGTATTAAATTTCAAGACTGTAGTGACATTATACATTTATTTTCACTTTGTGTGTTAGTTTCCTTCAGTGTCTTTTTACAGGTTATTCAGCAAATTAGTAACCAGTGAAACAAACCCTTAAACTTAACATCTCAGAATTAAGAACTGCACGAGAATCTTATCTGTGTAACTATTCTTCCCATTGTTCAGTGAAAGCAAAGCATCTACTCTCTAAACAGGCTCCAGGAAAGAACGCTGAACTCCAAAAATGTGAGAGCAAAATCAAGAAAAACTAATGTTATTTAATAAATCTCATGTTCATTTAAACTTCTTTTATTGGGTTTCATAGGACAACTGCTCACACGTAATTGCAACTATTCCTCTGAGCAAACTAACTAACCCCTGAGATCTTATATAAATTTTAGTTTCAACCAATAGAAGTTGTTGAAACTTTTTTACTTCCTTCTTCTTCTGATTCAAAAATACATCATAGTGGATCCTGAAAGTATTACATACATTGCCATAAAAATCAAAATTCTCTCCCAGAAAGATTAAAAACTTTGATTGTGTAATTACTTTTATCGTAGATTTCTAAAATCGAATACAATAGCATTGAAACTGTAACAATCTTACAGTTTTCTGTCTGACTTTACTTTCTTCTATATTTTCACTAAGATTAAATTTCCTAGTCAGGCTGCAAAAAATATCTTTCAACAGCCAGACACGAACTCAAGCGTCTAGGCTGGTAACCTCTAAACCTTTTCACCAAAAACAATGAAAATTTTAAAGGTACAATTAAACATTATACTTTCATTAGAAATATAGTATCCTCTCACCAATTAGCATTTTGATGTTGATTCAATACCTAAACTTCCTGAAAAGATGCAACGTCTCTTGAATGACATTAAAAAAGTAGAATCTGAAGTTTGTCCTCTTTGTTTTCTGTTTCCTGGGAGTAAATTTAGGAACCAGTTAAGAACCCAGAACTCTCCCCCTGAGATATTTTTTATCTGGAACACTCACTACTTCTTTGTAAGAGTGATCGGTCTGGGATTCCAGAAGTTTAGGATTGGCCATAATAGGTTAAAGGTACCTGTAGTGTGGGGGAAGACAGAGATGGATAAAAGAAACTTCAGGTCCCTCAGGTCTCACGTTCCTCCTTCAGCAAAACTACACCTGTACTAGAGGCATAAACAGAATACTACCTATGGAAATACTTACTTTGTGAGCATCATTCTTCATAAACATATGTTATTCAAACTCTTCTCTGAACAGAAGTTCTAAATGTTTAATGATGGAATTCTGCATAGCAGCTTTGGATGATCATTTAACTCCTAAGTCTTTATTGTAATGCAGACACTCATTGTTCTCATTCCTAGCTAATTACAAGCATTCACTCGTGTGGGTTTGTAATTAGGGTACATTTAAAATGAACAGCACTGCCATTCATGAAGACACTAAATATAAATGATAATTAGTAAACACAAAGTGACATCAAAACCAGCTCAAACAATAGTCCTATGATTTAAAATGTAGCACATGCTAAACATTTTTGAAAAACTCACTAGTTAACACATTTTGCAGAGCTACAACACCAGTATCGATTTCTAATTGTGAGTATGAAGCTAAATTTTGTAAATTCAGTATTTTCTTATACCTACAGTAGTAGTTTAAATGAGAGGTAAAGGCAATCTACAGAAGATAAGTTTAAAAGTGATTCTCAAGTTCATAAATTACTCAATTTTTATGCTGCTTCTTTGAAAGGATCAGTCTATACTCACACCTTTCTTCTGTGGGAAGACGCATATATGTCCTTTTGCTTAGAGAGAGTGAGAGAGAAAAATGTACTTCATGCATGAAAAACCTACCCAAAATCAGCACAAGGAGTAGATTTTTCAAAATTGCAGAAATTAATGATCGAAGGATGAGTTTACTATGTTTCAGTCATAGTTATTCTCATTAGTCAGTCTCTCCCAAGCACGAGTTCAATACACTCTGTTGTGTGAGAGGCAAATGTGAAAACAGTGCATTAAATAGCCTAATGTCTACTAAATTAGAACTTCTTTCTTGTCTGAGTCTCCCAAACTGCAAGTTAAGCTCAGTAATTCTTGTCCCATGAACTGCTCTGGGCACGAAGAACAGCACTCTTTCATTTCTTTAAAAATCCTGAAGTTCCTCCCAGTCTTCTGTCCCAAAGCATATCAAATGTGTTTTGCATCTTCTCATGGCATGTTTTCTAGAGATCTCACCTGGACTACTGTCAACTTATCTACTGCTATTTCAAGCTGTAGTTTTCAAAAATAGACACATTCCAGATGGGCGTTTAGTGATGTTCATTAGAACTGAATAATTGCTTCGCAGTTTTGTAGGACATTGTAATGTTTATGGAACCTGTGATGGCAAATACTCTTTGCATAATGGGCAATAAAGTTCACATTCAGCAGTTTAGAGCCCAGATACTGCACTTGGGATTTGCTACCCAGTCAGTAGGTAATTTCAGTTTAAATGGATGATTACATGTAAGCATAGTACCTACTGAATAATATTCTTGTTGAATATAATTCAGTAATTTTAGAGCATATCTTTAATTTCTCTAAATCATTTAAAACTGTCTTCTAACACACTTGCAAGTGCACTTTATTCGATCATTCTGATCATTAATGAATGGGCTTAACAACTTCAGCAAAGTTTCATTTGGTACACCTTCCTGTTTAGACAGAAAACCATCCATAGATTATAAGCAAAACTTTCTGGCTCATTACTCATGGGTACATATTACCATTCTACAGTAGTTTTCTCTATATCACCAGCCCCAGCTTGCTTAGGAATATGTTTGTCAAGATGATATTAAAGCCTTCCTGAAGTCAAGATAGTTTATCTATTGCTACTTCCCTGTCTACAGAAGCTGATATCTATTGCAGAATTAAATTAGATTTTTTTTGCATGATTTGTTCTTGATAAATCCACACTGACTGCTATTCATTTCTTTTTATATCTTCTAGATCCTTACAAGAATTTGGTTTATTTCTACCACTGTTTTTCTTGGAATTAGAGTAGGCTGATTCACTGCTAATACTCTGGCTCTTCTTCCACTCATGCCTCCTCCACTTTTTAAAAGGGAATTCTATGTTTGTTTTTTTTCTATAAGTCTTCTATAAGAGTGTATCCAGAACAGAGATTCCATCAGATTTTCTGAACTCCTAGAATAGGTTAGAATAAAATCCATGAGACCTAATGAATTAGCGATTTCATTATTACTTTGTAACTTACAAATATATTTCAAGTCACAATTTTACAGACAAATTTAGAAGCTCAGTTAATTAAAGTGCTACTACAGCCAACAGAAACAGAAAACTACTTTCTGAAGCTCTGTCTATTCAGATAATTTGGTCTGAATACAACCATTCTTACAAAGGCCAATCTTGATCTTCTAGATCGAAACAAGGTATAGAATATCTGTGACCAATTTTGAAATTTTTCTATTCCCATTTCTAAGAAAAAAAAATGCAATAGTTCTCTGTAGGTACTAAATGCTCTTTCCAAAAACACTTATATTAACCAATAAACAAAATTTAAAACTGTTTAATACTTTTGGGCAACGGAGTCTTGGAAAGCACAATGGTTTCTTACTTGTAGAGATGATCCCTACTCACCAGACAGAGAAGGTTCATCTATCATAGCCCTCTGAGGTCTGCCTGTGGCACTGCTTGCCTGTATTAAACATTCCAGATTCATTTTACTTAACTTTTTTTTTTTTTAACTTTTTTTTTAACTGGACTATTCCCCCAACATCTCAACCTTCTCAGTCACAGCTGAATTCTTACTTGAAGAAGTGACCCTGATGGGGAACAGAAGATGTACAGAGACATGGATGTGCTTGTCACAGCTGCAGAAACAACACATCTTGAAACTGAGCCTTACTTTACAGTTTCAATTTTTTTCATATAGAAAATAATACACTTCTATTTCCTTTTGAAAGACATCAGCTATAAGAAGGACATAAGTAAATAAGCTGAATCCCAAAATTCATGAAAAGTGTATGTAATAATTCAAAACTTTACTTAAACCTTCCTCTCCAAACAATGTAGAGCAAAAGAGGAATGACTAGCGCTATTAAAGAGTTCAGAAAAGATGTCGAAAAATGACATGAGGATTGGGGATATGTGAGAGCTGAGTTCAGGATTTTTTAACCTTACTGGAAAAGTGATAAAATCAATATCTTGATTTCAATCTTATCAATTTCTATGTGCACAGGACCTAGACACTTTAAAAGGCATTTTGACTGTGAATTGGTTCATTTTCTCTTCCACTTTGGCCCTCTAGCCCTTTGATCATCCACAGTGTAGCCATATTAGTTCGTAGCCAGGCCCATGATGACTGAAGCAAACTGTTACCTTGATGCAGAAAAAGCAGCTGTGAATGAGAAGATAATACAGATTGGTCTGCACAGTGAACACCGGTACACCATACAGCTTGGAAGCTTGGGCTTGTTTCCCAACATATATAAATGAATAGCATTGATATAAACTGAAAAATCTTTTCTCAAGGAAGAGAAGTTTAGAAGAGAGGGAGAGGAGATTAGAAATTTTAAAAGTTGAGGCTTTTTAAATACTGAAACACTTTACTTATAATAGTAAGGAAACTTTTAAGTCAATACTGGA